>NC_059155.1:71324654-71636998 GCF_020740605.2 Lemur catta
TGCACATGACAGCTTCCATAACAAAGAATTTTCTAGCCTCAGATATCAATAGTGACATGGTAAAAATTTAAAAAAAAAAACCCTACCTTCTCCAAATTGAAGTTTATAAGGCACAATTTCATCTTCCAAGTTTCTGCAGCTGTGGTTTTGCTTTTTCAATACAACATACCACAAGTTATGTTTTTCTAGCCTTCAGGAGCAGTTTTCTTACTATTTTCCTTACTGCTATTCACCAATTTAAAAGCCAAGTCCGTATTTCAAAAAGGAGTAGGTAAAAATAAAAATTAAAAAAAAAAACCAATGCTGAATGTTCTATACTTTTGTTATGGCAGAAAACCTCCCTCCCCTTCAGGTACCAAATTGTGGACCAGGTACCAGTCGTTGCATATAAAATCAACTCTCCATGTAGTGCCTCAACAGTCACTGTATTTGCTCCTAATTCTGTGAATCAGCAACTTGGACTGGGCACAGCTGGGCGGTTCTTCTGTTGGTCTTACCTGGGGTTTCTTGTGCCACTGTCATTGCCTAGCAGCTGGATGAGACTGGATGATCCAAGGTATATTTATGAATATATCTGTTGAGTAGTCCTGTCTGTAAGCACAGAGTCCTGGGGCCACCCCATATGAAAAAACCAGGGTACACTCCTTGTGATAGGAACCATGAGAGAGAGAGACAGAGAGACAGACAGAGACAGAGACTGATTCAGTCAACAACCAGCACCAATGTCCAGGCATGCGAATAGGTCCTGAGCTCAGACCAAAATTTATACTTGGTCACACTGCCAGGGGACTGTGAGCACATGATGGACTCTCAACAAGACCCGCAGAAGAACCACTCAGCTGAGCCCAGCCAACATTTCCGACCTACAGAATCATGAGCAAATGTGACGGTGCTTGTTTTTAGCAAGTGAGTGTTGGGATTGCTTGTTACGCAGTGATGGGTAACGGATGTGGGTTGTTAACTAACACATACATCATTTCATGGAAATTTGGAAGCTCCCACTCCTATATTTATAAGTAACTCCAACATGGAAGAGAAGCTCACCATTGGTTCTGCGAGGCTAGAAGACGTGTGAGAGTAATGGCAGTCTGCGGGCAAGCGGTAGCTAGTTTTAGCTCATGTAACCGCTGCTCCTAAATTGCCGCACTGGAGGATCTGAAGCAAGGTCAGCATGGGTTTCTAAAGAGAGTTCCCTTAGAATAGGGAAAATTGCACACAGGGAAAAAAATTTAGTCAAGCACCATTTAACAACCGGAATACTTTCTGGGAAATGCGTTGTTTGGTGCCGTCGTTGTCATGTTAGCGTCCTAGAGCGTATTCACAGAAACCTAAATAACTTAGCCTATTACACACCTACACTGTAAGGTACACAGCCTGCTGCTCCTGGGCTACAATCCTGTGCAGCAGGTGTGCCTACTGAATACTGTAGGCAATGGTAACACAAATCACCAGGCAATAGGAATTTTTTCAGCTTGATTATAACCCTGTGGGACTATTGTTTTATATGGGATCTGTCATTGATCAAGAAGCCATTATGCAGTGACACACGGCTGTATCTGTTTTAAATGGGGTTTCCTTTATTTATCGCTTGAATTTCATACAGTACAATGCCTTTCCTACCCACTCCGTGCTAGTTACCCACATATTATACCCTCATCGGCTTTTCAAACAACGCACTAACAATGTACATAGTCAAGATTTAGCATTTTATAAAGCGTGAAGGTATTACGTTATTCGTTGGCATATCACTGTTTTGACTTTTGTTAGGAAGAGCCAATCTGAACTGGAATTGAGATCTTTAAACTTGTCTCTTTGGATAATTGATATATTTGTTTTCATTGATCTTCTAGTTTGTATCCTTCATTTTCCTAGAACTTAAGAGCGTATATAATCTAACAGAGATTCAGTCTCTCTGTTTCTGATTTATTTTATATTAACTCACTGCATATTTTTTATATGTACAAGAAGTCTTCTGAGACTATTTAATATACTATTTTGATCTTTCTTCCCTAAAAGCATGAAGCACATTTTTTTTTCCCTAAGGGTAGAAATCTGGAAGAGATTTAAATTCTGATCAAAACAGCAAACTCATGAATTTTGAATGGTTTCTAAACTTGGAAAAAAGAACTTCCAGAGCCTTTTTTCTTTTAGGGGAAAATCAGACTTTGACTCCTTGGCCTGCACAAACCCTTATTTTTTTTTTTTCTGTCCAATCCTCCTAAGATTCAATTTTATATGATGCATTGATTTTCCTATCAATTACATTTAATGTCAGTAAAACATTTCAAAAATATGCAAATAATCTAAAGGATCGTTTCAAACTATTTCTTTCCCCTGACACAAGGAGATACTTTAAAAACATGCATGATTTAGATTGGGGGATGATTTTCTAGGAAAATTCGGGTGCTTTGCTTTCAATTGGAAGGTAGGAATTGAACAAATTAAGAGAAGCAAGTCAGGGAGATGAAATGTAAGTTTACAATTCTTTTTACACATGTCAACGGGGAGAGGCATGAGATCAGAGACACAAAATTAGGAAATATCAGTAAAATTGCCCCAATGCACCCCACCCCCAGTACAGGCATATGGGTGTGCAAGAAGAATTATAATGAAACACTTAGCTTCCTTTGCCCTGAAACAGAACCAAATTCAGTGCGATGCTTGCAACAGGGAGGCTGGCCAAAGGAACTCTGTTTTATTGCATATTATGCTAAAGGTTTTTTTAGAAATGAGCTGATTTTTATCATCTCCTTTCAGCAGTTTTCTGGTAATAAAGAAGGAAAAAAAAAGAAACCCTACCTATAACTTATTGAAGGTTAGGGGCTCAAAATCACTGCCCTAATGCAGCATTCCTTCAGCTGCAGTTGTAAAAGGAACTAAGTAAGTAGTCTGTCCATTTACTTAAGCATCTACTAAGTGCTACTGGTTACCAGCGTTGTGCAAAGCAGGAGGAAAAACAAGCGGAGGAAGAGCCCTGGGTGTCTGGGTGCTTGCGATTTGCGTGTGTGCTCGGGGGAGAAATGGACAAAGGACCAATGATCAGAGTGCACATGAGGCAGGATACGGCCTGCAATGTAACAGCTACAGGGGGAAGGGCCGGGGGAGCCGGGCTGCCCAGGGTGCAGGGCAGGAAGTGGTGCTGGGGTGAAGGAGGGGAGGTGCCCTTAGGAGTGATTAGGTGTTAAAGGTGAATTAAAAGTGAGTGAGGCAAGTCACTGAATGTCTGCATTGAGCAAATTACCCTTTTCCAAACAAAGTGTTATTTTAAATATTTGCACATTTTACAGATCTCTCTCTATCAGCATGTGTGTGTGTGTGTGTGTATGTGTGTGTGTGTGTGTGTTTAAAATATATGTTGGCCAGGCATGGTGGCTCACGCCTGTAATCCCAGCACTCTGGGAAGCTGAGGTGGGAGGATCGCTCGCTTGAACTCAGGAGTTTGAGATCAGCCTGAGCAAGAGCGAGACCTCGTCTCTACCAAAAATAGAAAAATTAGCCAGGCATGGTGGTGGCACAGCTACTCAGGAGGCTGAGGCAGGAGGATCGCTTGAGCCCAGGAGTTGGAGGCTGCAGTGAGCTAGGCTGATGCCACTGCACTCCAACTAGGGTGACAGAGTGAGACTGCGTCTCAAAAAATATGCTAATAAGTAGATAATATGAATAAATAGAATAGATAGATAATAATACAAATAATAGACAACAGAGAGCTTAAATAGATTAGATACTAGGATAGATACATAGATAGATAGATAGATTCAATGGATGGATGGGTAGATGGATGGATAAATGGATGGATAGGTTGATAGATGAATTGATTATAGTTATATAGACATATATGATGGATGGATGGATAGATAAATGATAGATGATTTTAACAGCTTGCAAAGATTTCAGCAAATATTTATCTGACAATTTTTACCATTCATAAAGTATATAGCAATTCATATTCACTTTTCCTGGGGGTCAGGCATTGGAGAAAGAATAGATATGTGTTCCAGTTTTAGACTAGACCAGTGGTTCTTGGTGGGAACTGAATTTGTCCCCCAGGGAACACCCAGTAGCATCTGGAGACAACTTGGGGGTGTGGGTGCTGCTGGCATCTGGTCAGGGGAGCCCAGAGACAGTGCCCCTCCCCCTGCAGTGCACAACACGCCCCTCCCCTGCCACAGAGAATAATCCAGGTGAGAATTATCAGTGGTGCTGAGATTGAGAAACTAGACTAGATCCGCTCGAGGTGCATTCCACATCTGGAATTCCATATTTACAGGAAGAATGAGAGTAGTTTGGGCCGGAAAAAACATTGGTTCAGATGCACACCCCTATCAAAAACACATCGTAGCTAAGTTAGCTTGGGCAAAATGGCATCACTCATGATGCTATATAGTACTTGCTACACCATTATCTGGAAACGCCTATTCTTGACTTAGAAATCCTTGTCATAATTTTTATTTCTTTAATTAATGAATTAATTTCATAGTTTTAAGGGCGTACAAATGCTTTGGTTACATAAATTGCCTTTGCTCCTCCCGACAAGCATGCCCATCTCCCATAGAAATCCTCTTTGACACTTTCTTCCCCCAGCCTTGTTGAGATATAATTGGCAAATTAAAACTGTATGTATTTAAGTTGCACAACGCAATGTTTTGATGCATGTACACATTGTGGAATGGTCACCATCATCAAGCTAATTCACACAGCCATCACCTCACAGACTTGCCGTTTGTGTGTGTGTGTGTGTGTGTGTGTGTTGAGGACGTTTAAAATCTACTCTTTCAGCAAGTTGCAAGTATACAATGCAGTATCCTTAACTATAGTCACTGGCTGTACGGTAGATTCCCAGAACTTGTTCATCTTTATACCTGAATCTTTGTACCCTTTTACTAACATCTCTCAATTTCCCCCACCCTCACCCATGGGAAACCACCGTTCTACTCTCTGTTTTTTCTGGCTATCCACATGGAAAAGAATGAATTTGGACCCCTGCTTCACACCATACAAAAAAAATCAACCTAAAATGAACTAAAGTCTTAAAGGTAAAACCTCAAACAGTCACACTTCTAGAAGAAAACGTAGGGAGAAAATGCAACATTGATGTGAACAAGGATTGTTTCACTATCACACCAAAAGCACAGGCCACACCAGCAAAAATAGACAAGTAGAACTGCATTAAACTAAAACGCTTCTGCACAGCGAAAGAAACCATCAGCACAATGAAAAGGCAACGTATGGCATTGGAGAAATATTTGCAAACCACGTATCTGATAACCGGTTAACACCCGAAACATGTAAGGAACTCGTACAACTCAATAGCAAAAAGCAAACAGAAAAAAGCAAACAAGAAACCCAAACAACCTGATTTTAAAATGGGCAAAGGACTTAAATCGATATTTTACCAAAGAAGGGGTAAAAATGTCCAGTGGGTTTTCACCATCACTCATCGTCACGGAAATGCAAATCAAAACCACCACGAGGAATCACATGCGTTGGGATGGCTGTTATCAAAAACCAAAAGAAATTCTGTTAAACGAAAGAAGGAAAGGCCATCTGTCTGTGTCCCCGGGACGGCGTGAGGTGTGTTGTCAACGAAGAGGAAGCTCTTTGTTTGTGCCAGCGTTGACACGTGTAAGGGGAAAAAGTAAACACACGTCTTCCCTTTGCTGTGGCTCGAGTGGCTTGGGGAGCTGGAACTGAAGCATGTGTCACATCTGCTTTCCAGCAAATGACAAACAACAATAAAACACCGAGTAACCGGATTTTTATCACGACGTTTACAACCAAGACATTTGCTCTGGGCTGTTTTCCCTAAGAAGTTCTTCTTCTTCTTTTGTTTAATAAAGGATACAAAGTAGCTGATACGTAGGATGAACAATTCTCAAGATTTAATGTGCAACATGAGGACAGCAGTTAATAATAGTGTTTTTCTTATTGCGGATTTTTGCTAAATGAGTAGATTATAGTTGCTGTTGTCCCAGGAGGGAAAACAGATGAGTAACTATGTGAGATAATGGATATGATACTTTGTTTCACCATGGTAACTTTTTCAGTATATACATATATATATGTGTCTCACAAAGTCACGTTGGATACCTTAAACCAACATAATAAAATCTATTTAAAAAAATACAATTAAGGTACCTAAATGAGTGATCTCCTTCTCTTTTGGCTTATGGATCATTTTATCTCCTTTTCTTTTTTTTTCTTTTCTTTAACTTAAAAACATTTAGTAGACATAATTTTTAAAAAGGAAGGAATCAAAAGAAAACAGTAGGCTAAGAATTGAATACATAGGCAGTACAAATAGGCATGAAGAAAACTGGAAGAAAGCTACTTTAGAGTGAAATTATGTCAAGACAGTATTTAAATCAACACTTAATGGTAGCAAGAGAAGGTTTAGCAACATCTTAGGAAGAAGAAAAAAATTTTACAAAAGGCGGAAGTAATTAATGCCAAAGGATGCTCAGCTGAAAGGCAATTTTTTAAAAAACTCAATAGATTTAGGGGGTACACATTTTTTTTTGTTATAAGGAATGCAGCACTGAAGAAATAGATATGCATTTTTGGCCCCTATTTTTGAAAAGGCTTGTTTTCCTTGGAACTCGTTTAATGATGTCAATGAAACCAAAACCGATAGAGTTTAAAAGACAGTCATTTCTGCACTGCTGTTACACAAAATCACATTGAATCGTAACATCCTCACAATCCCAGGCTCCCATGTTGAACTTTTCACAGAAATTCCCCGTGGCTTCCAGCTTCTCGCTATATGTTCTCATAAACAATTTGGCAGTCGGGTCGTCACGGATGGGAGATACTGTCTGTATGTTTCCCTGTTTCCCTAACTTCCAAATCCTGCCTGGGAAAACCAGCACTGTTTGTCAAAGCCTCACGTCCAACATTCCATCTTCCAGTATCATGTGACGCAAAATCAGGTTTCGTAGGGAGTTTTCTTAAATCTGTTGCCCTCTGTTTCACACAATTCGAGAGTCCTAGAATATATTATGTGACTGTTGGAAGGAAACTATGTGCAGAGTGGCTGGCTGTGTACAGCTTACACATGGGGGGCTGTGTGGAAAAGGATTCAGACCGACAGCGGTGCTTTGGGGAAGTACGCAGAATGTTCTATTCTTGGGAATTTCCTCCTTCCCTCCCTCCTTCCCTTACTTCCTTCCTTCCTCTCCCTCCCTCTTTCTTTTTTTCTTTCCTTCTTTCTTTTGACAGAGTCTTGCTCTGTAGCCCTGGTGTCATCATAGCTCACTGCAACCTCAACCTCAAACTCCTGGGCTCAAGCGATCCTCCTGCCTTAGCCTCCTGAGTAGCTCAGACTACAGGCACCACCACGCCCGGCTAATTTTTTCTATTTCTAGTTGCCTGGCTAATTTTTTTGTTTTTCTATTTTTAGTAGGGGTGGGGTATTGCTCCAGCTCAGGCTGGTCTCGAATTCCTGACCTGAAGCAATCCTCCTGCCTCAGCCTCCTGAGTAGCTGGGACTACCTGTGTGTGCCACCCTGCCCGGCTAACTGTTTCTATTTTTAGTTGCCTGTCTAATTTTTTTTTTCTTTCTTTCTATTTTTAGTAGAGACAGGGTCTTGCTCTTGCTCAGGCTGGTCTCGAACTCCTGACCTCAAGCCATCCTCCTGATTCAGCCTCCCAGAGTGTTAGGATTACAGGAGTGAGTGATTTTGGGAATTTTCTAGCAAGAGAGGCTCCCAAGTTGCTTTTCATTGTGTGGAGTGGGTGAATAAATTCAAGAACAAATGAATGAAAGAAAAATGGTGGAAGAACCCAAGTTGAAAACAGCACTAGTTTCACCATCCACGTTAAACCAAAGCACATGGTGATAACAGACCAGCAGGGATCAGTACGCACCCCACCGTGAGGCTGGTAAATCTTCCAACTAGTAAACACAACTAGTGCTTCTTTTCCAATAAACCTGTTTTTTTTTTTAAATAGGAATGAAGTTTTGATATGCGCTTCCACGTGGATGGGTCTTGCAAACATCACGTTCACTGAGAGCAGCCAGACACAAAAGGCCACACGTGGCACAATTCCACTTAAGGTGAGCTCTGCGGAACAGGCAAACCCACGGAGACAGAAAGCAGATTGGTATTTCCCCAGAGCCGGGGAGGGTGGAATGGGGCCAGGGTTTCTTTTTAGGGTGATAGAAATGTCTTGGAACTCGTTAGAGGCAGTGGTTGCACAACATTGTGAATATACTCAATGCCCTTCCCTGCCTGGTTCACTTTAAAATGCTCATTTTTTTTTTTTTTTTTTAAATCTTAGAGGCATTTCAACTCCATTTAAAAACAAGCAAAGCAACCTGCAGGGCTGGGTTCTTCCTCTATCCAGGTTTTGCAAGAAAATAAATGAGAGGGCTTTTGAAACCTGGTGAACTTCCCCGTGAACAGGTCGCAGTTTAGAAAGAGTTAAATGTGCAAGGAAGATGAACCAGACAGGAGAGGGAGTTTGAGGCCAGAATCCCAGGTAGCATCCAGCCACAATGCCTTAGCATGAGGAGAATTTAAGCCCAGAAGTATTTCAGACTCAGAGGGACGCGGGTTGTTGGAGGAAAAGGGGCTCAAAAGAAAGAAAAAGATGCCTGTGGTATAAAAAGCCTGGATTGTTGGAGGAAGCAAAAGAAAAGAGAACACCTCTGAGGTTCTCTCTTAGACAGAGATCATCGCTTAGAATCACCGTATATTAGGGTTGGCCAGAGAGACAGAACCAACAGGCCGTGTGTATATCTGTATCTGGATCTATGTGTGCCAGATAATTGAATGAAAACTAGTTACTTAACTTTCCAAAAATGTGCTATTATAAGACAAATCATAAAACCAACACTATTCTAAGATGTTCACCTGAGTCTTCTAACTTTTGTCATTATTCCACATCAGGGTTTCTCAATGTTGTCACTGTTGACATTTGGGCACAATAGTTCTTCACCCAAATATCTACCTATCGGTAGCAGTATCAGTAGGTAGATAGTAGATACAGATTAATTTTTCATAACGGTCTCACCTGGTTCTGGAAGCTTGGTGAGTCCAAAATCTGACAGGGTGGAGACTAAGGGAAGGGTTAGAGTTTGAGGCCAAATTCTGTTGTCTGGCAAACCCCTTCCTGTCCCCGGGAGCTCAGTCCTTCCTCAGTTGGTTGCCTGAGGACCACCCACGAGATGAACAGCCATCAGCTTACTCCCTGCCCACAGATTTAAATGTTCCTCTCATCCGAAGACACCCCCCACGGAACTTCCAGAATAACGTTTGACCACACCCCCGGGCATTGCGATCCAGTCATGTGGACGCGTCACACACTGTGATAAAGCTGTGTCACAGCCCATAAGGAAATGAAGTCACAGGTCTACCTCGGTGGTTGTCTGTTGGGGTGATCGTGCACCCCACGCCACCCGCCGGCGGGCATTTGGCCATGTCTGCAGGTTTTTTGGTTGTCACAGCTGGGGAAGCTACTGGTGGCATCGAGAGGGTGGAGGCTGGGGGTGTCTCTTAACATCTTTCTGTGCACAGGATGGTCCCCATAATTTAAGAATTATTCAGCTCTAATGTCAAGAGTGGCTGGGTGCCACAGCTCATGTCTATAATCCCAGCCCTGCAGGAGGCCAAGGCAGGAGGATCCCTTGAGGCCAGGAGTTTGAGACCAGCCTGGACAACATAGTGAGACCCTATTCTCAACCAAAAAAAAAAAAAAATCAATAGTGCCAAGTGTGAGAAACCTTGAGGTGGAATAATGACAAAAGTTAGAATAGTCAGGGAAACATCTTAGAATATTGTTGATTTTATGACTAGTTTCATCATAGTACATTTTTTTTTGAAATTTAGGTCAATATTTTTAATTTTATTACATATTTGCTATTGTATTTTGATATTTTTGCATGTTATTAAATGACATCTCTGTTATTTTATCTATCATCTATTTATTTATCCATATCTCTGTCATCTATAAATCAATCATCATAGCTATCGAGAAATATCTATCAATTATCTATCACCTGCCTATCCAGATAATCAATCATCTATCATTATCTATTATGGATCAATATCTATCAGTGATCTACCCACATATTTGTCATGTGTCTATTTGGGTTGAAATGTCTATCCATCCACTTATCAATTATAAACCTGACCAGAGGTCAGCAGAGGTGGGGGAAGGTGGTGAAGGAGAGAGGTTGATGAGTAGGTACAAAAACACCATTTCATAGCAGAAATGAGACCTAGTGTTCAATAGATCGGTAGGGTGACCACAGTTTACAATAACCTATTGTACCTTTTACAATAGCTAGAAGAGAATAATTCAAACGTTTCTAGCATAAAAAAGATAATTATTCAAGGTTATTGGTATCCCAGCTACACTGATTTGATCTTTACAAATCATATGAACGTACTAAATTATCACACGTACCCCGAAACTGTGTACTACTTTTATGCATCAATAGAAACACTGTTTAAAAAAAAAACCTGACCCGCTATCTTAACTTCTTACAGATAAAGTGACTATGTAACTTTTCTGCACAGCCAAAGTATTACGTATCCTTCCCATAAAAGTCATACGTAGGAGAAGGGACAAAATTAGCCTAACAAGCATTTTCTGAACTCATCTTAATTTTAGATCACTCTGGTGATTTCCAAAGAACTGACAAAATTTGGCCAAAGAAGGAGTTGGATACTCCCTGTCACATTGCGAAAGCCCAGCTGGTTTAAAAACACATTTTCGTATTTTCACCGGAATAAAGAGCTTTTTCATTAACTCAGCATTTCCTTTCTTTATTTTCTCCAAATGAGAGACTCCAGGCTCTGACTCCCTGATGCCAGTTTAAAACCCTAAATCAAAATCACGATCGCAGAATAACTTTCTGTAAACAACACATAGACCGCATCACCAAAAATAGCCCCAAAGCTTTTTGTTTTGTTTTGTTTTTCAACATGTCAAGACACACCTTCATAGCCTGAATTTGTTTCATGGCTTCCAGTTTTCTATACTGAGAGGAGAAAATACAATCATTTTTTTAGAAGACAGCATTAAATTCTTCCACCCATTTGAGATTCCTTCGTGGTGTGTTAAGAGGAAAGGGTTTGACAGGATAATGTCTAAAACCCCATCGAGTGGCATATTTTAACGGTCTCCTTATGAAGAGGAAACAAAGTGTCTTATGCAGTGAATCAGTAAGTTAGACAATCCATGTCATGTGGACACGTCACCATTTGTAGAGACCCTCGGGACAGGTCTTTAGAAAAGACTTGGTTGTTTCAATGTGCTGGGTCACATCTAGCATTAAATTCTCTGGGTTTGCATTTGAAGGGAACCTCCTGGGTGGCCCATCCTGTCCTGCCTTTATGGAAATGGCATCAGAGGGCATCGCCCAGGGCTGGACGGGATGGCACATTCCACCACCCAGGGACACCCACATGTCAGGGCTCAATGCTTGCAGTTAGTATTTGTCTAAGAGCCTGTCTGTGGTTTTACGTTAAACCTTCCTGTGATCTTACGTTTTAGGTGTGTCTCTTGGAACTGATGTATAGCTGGATTTAGTTTTACATCCAGCCCATATATTTTCATGAGTATTCCATCCACACAGCCTAGTGCTATTACTGATATGGGCAGCTTCATTTTGCCTGAATGTTTTATGCTTTTCGTTTGTCTTAAACTTCTGTTTCTCTTTTCTTCCTTCCTTCCTTCCTTCTTTCCTTCCTTCCTTCCTTCCTTCCTTCCTTCCTTCCTTCCTTCCTTCCTTCCTTCCTTCCTTCTTTCCTTCCTTCCTTCCTTCCTTCCTTCCTTCCTTCCTTCCTTCCTTCCTTCCTTCCTTCCTTCCTTCCTTCCTTCCTTTCCTTCCCTCCCTCCCTCCCTCCCTCCCTCCCTCCTTCCTTTTCTTTCTTTCTTTCTTTCTTTCTTTCTTTCTCTCTCTCTCTCTCTGTCTCTCTCTCTCCCTCTCCCCTCCCCTCCCCTCCCTCCCTTCCTTCCTTCTCTTTCTTTCTTTCTCTTTCTTTCTTTCTTTCTTTCTTTCTTTCTTTCTTTCTTTCTTTCTTTCTTTCTTTCCTTTCTTCTTTCTTTTTCTTTCTTCTTTCTTTTTCTTTCTTTCTTTCCCTTCCTCCCTTCTATCGTCCCTCCCTCCCTTTCTCTCTCTCTCTCTCTCTTTCTTTCTCTTTTTTTTGACCTACATCTGTATTTGTTTACTTATTATTTCTTTTTTATGATTTGGAAATTCATATCTACCTATTTACAATTTTATTTTTATTGTGTTTTGAACACTTAACACGAGATCTACCCTCTTAAACAATTTTTAAGGGCACAATACAGTATTGTTAGTTACAGGTGCAATGTTATACAGCAGATCCCTGGAACTTGTTCACCTTGCACAACTGAAACGCTGTATCTGTTGAGAAACTCCCCAATTCCCCATCTCCCCAGGCCCTGACAGCCACCATTATACTGTGTTTCTATGAGTTCAAGTTGTTTAGATTCCACATATGAGTGAGACTGTGTGGTATTTGTCTCCGTGCCTGGCTTATTTTATTTAACACAAAGTCCTCCAGGCTTATCTAGGTTGCTACAAATAACAGAACGTGTTTCATTTCTGAGGCTGAATAGCATTTCATTGCGTCCCTGGGCCACAGTTTCATATCCACTCATGCACTGACAAACATTTAGACTGTTTCTATATCTTGACTGTTGCGAATGATGCTGTCATGAACACAGGTATGCAGACATCTCTTCAAAATCCCGCTTTGAAGTCTTTTGGATGGATACCCAGAACTGGGATTGCTGGATCCTATGAGATTCTTTATCTCACACTTGAAATGGATCAGGTATCTGTCTTCTACTCAGCAATGCAATGAACACTGAGCGGTTTCACTCTGAAAGCATTTACCTCCTTCTGTCTTGACACTGCTTTTGTCCAATCTGTACCTCTATTCTTACTTTAACCGGTTCGACATTGTGCCCCTTCAGAACGTGGCAGGAAGTAGGTGACAAGGTGGG
Organism: Lemur catta; assembly: GCF_020740605.2. Taxonomy (NCBI): domain Eukaryota; kingdom Metazoa; phylum Chordata; class Mammalia; order Primates; family Lemuridae; genus Lemur; species Lemur catta. Next base: position 71,337,636 of record NC_059155.1, read on the forward strand.
TTATTGGGGAAAATGTCTTTGAAGGACAGTGACAAGGAAGCAGAAGGAGGAGAGAGTCTCCCAGTCCTGGTGCAGAGCAGAAAATGAGAGAAGAATGGAAGGGAAAAATCTAGACGATTCCTCACCGAAGTAGGAACCTATTCTTTGTGTTGGTCTGAGGGTGCTTGACTCAAATTGTGGTTGTCTAGTGACCTGTTGGGTGATCATCTGTTTTTATTTCACTTGAATCTGATACTTCTTGACTGGGGAACTCAGGATGAGGAACAGAACTCAGTTTTTCTTCCTCTTGTTGATAGGGACAGAGGACATGCCCAGCACCCTGAATTCAGCAAGCCCACTTGGTGATCTTTTTTGTTTTCATTTTTCTTGTTGTTGTTTCTTGGATTTTTTTAAATTTCAGAATATTCTGGGGGTACAAATATTTTGGCTACATGGATTGCTTTTGTACCATTTGGGTTAAAATTGTACGTATGCCGGTCCCCCAGAAAGTGTGTGTTGTACCTGTTAGGTGTGAATTTACCCAACTCCCTCTTCCCCCCACCTGCTTGATTTCTGATGAATGTTATTTCCATATGTGCACATAAGCATTGGTCAATTAATACCAATTTGATGGTGAGTCCATATGGGGCTTGTGTTTCCATTCTTGGGATACTTCACTTAGTAGAATGGGCTCCAGCTCCATCCAGGATAATACAAGAGGTGCTAGATCACCATTGTTTTTTGTGGCTGAGTAGAACTCCATGCTATACACAGACCACATTTTATTAATCCACTCATTCATTGATGGGCACTTGGGTTGTTTCCACATCTTTGCAATTGTGAATTGTGCTGCTATAAACACTCAAGTGCAGATGTCTTTCTTACAGAATGTCTTTTTTTCCCTTTGGGTGAATACCGGATAGTGGGATTGCTGAAGTAAGCTCTAGGTAAGCACCAGCCAACTTGTTCCCAGCCCTGGCTGCACATTAAAAACTCCAGGGGAGCTTCCCAAAGCCCTATGTCGAGGCTCTGCCCCAGGGATTCTGGATCCAATGTTCAATGTCCCCAGTGGTTTGCCTGGACTGAGAACCACGCGTGCCTGCCCTGGTGGTTCTGCTGTACAGAAGATTCTCAGGAAACCTAGCCTGGTTCTTCTCAGATGCAAACGTGCATAGGAATCATTGCAGGTTTTGGTGAAATGCACGCTCTGGTTCAGGGAGCTGGGAGCAGGGGCTGGGAGTCTTCGTTTGCAGCAGGAGCCCTGCAGATGGAGACGGAGCCGGGAGCATGCACCGAGTAGCAAGGCCCTCTGTCCTGTTAGGATCGTCTCGCCCGATCCTTTCGTCTTCTGCATGAAGCCCCCTTTGCTCTGTTTGTCTCAGGGTGTTTCTAGGAGGTGACAATAAGCTGCATCTGCCTCATGGGTGGCCCTCAGCACTGCTGAGCTTTGGGGGCAGAGGGCTCTGCATGTGTGTGTGTGTGTGTGTGTGTGTGTGTGTGTGTGTGTGTGTGTGAAGGGGGGTATCCTGTGCACTGTAGGGTGTTGAATAGCATCCCTGGACTCCACCTACCAGATGCCAGTAAACCCCCCACCCCCAGTTATGACAACAAAAATGTCTCCAGATATTGTCGAGCATCCCCTGGGGGCACAGTTGCCCATGTCGTGCACCACAGGCTCAGATGAACACAGTGGGGACCATTTACAATGGGCTGCATCTCCCGCTCTGCTCTGCCACCCGCCAGAGCCAGAAGGTTCCCTTGGCTGCAGGGACAGCCTCTCCCCACGCTGCACTTTGTGCAGAAGTTGCTTTCCAGAGCTTTGGAAAGTCCCTGGCTCTCTCCCTGAGCCTGACATCCTCCTGGCTTCGTGAGTCCGGCAATTAAGTATTGCCACATACTTTGTCCAGTTCTGAGAACTGTTTGTGGAACCAAGAATTAAAGAAAGAAAGAGAGAAAGAGAGAAAGAGAGAAAGAGAGAAAGAGAGAGAGAGAGAGAGAGAGAGAAAGAGAGAAAGAGAGAAAGAAAGAGAGAGAAAGAGAGAAAGAGAGAAAGAAAGAGAGAAAGAGAGAAAGAGAGAGAGAAAGAGAGAGAGAGAAAGAAAGAAAGAAAGAAAGAGAAAGAAAGAGAAAAAGAAAGAAAGGAAGAAAGAAAGAAAGAAAGGAAGAAAGGAAGAAAGAAAGGAAGAAAGAAAAGAAAGAAAGAAAGAAAGAAAGAAAGAAAGAAAGAAAGAGAAAGAAAGAGAAAGAAAGAAAGAAAAAGAAAGAAAGAAAGAAAGAAAGAAAGAAAGAAAGAAAGAAAGAAAGAAAGAAAGAAAGAAATTGCAGCAAAGCAGAACAAGGCAAGATGAGCCCTGCTCCCATCTGTGGGGGCCAGGGGTCATTGTGATGGCAGAGACCTTAGGGAGAGAGAGAGAGACACCAATCCCAGTGACGCATGAACCAGCTTCACCAGAATTCCATGCCTTTCAGAAAAACCAACAGCAACCCGGCCAGCGGAGACACCTTTAACAATTGCAAAGTTGTCTAGAAACACCAGGTCTGGTTCACCGCAGCTGGTGGGTCACATTACTCGCAGTGCCGGTGCCTCTTGAAAAACTATTAAAAGATTAAGTGGGCCAAATAGATTGGAAGGTTGGAACAACCAAAAAAAAAAAAAGAAAAGAAAAATCCGTTATTGTTTAATTTTTGGAAACCGAAACCATTTACAGGAATTTGAACGGCAAACCGAACAGTTCAATCTGGACACAGCATATTTGTTGATGTTGCCGATTGTGGTTTTGTAGATCATTAAACAGCCATAATAAATCGCGAAGAAACATTCCCAGATTTAGTTGTCTTAGCCCTCTACACATAGCTGAAAAAATAATTTGTGTATTATTAATATTAGGTGACTGCGATGTTTTTTTGTTCAAATAGTCTTCACTAGAGGGCAGTAGACCCCAGGTAACGAGGTTTTCCCTGGGGACTTCGAAGTTTTTTTTTAATTTTTTTTTTAATTTTTTTTTAATTTTTATTTTTTTTATTTTTTTTATTGGCGGGGGTTCCATAGATTTTTCTCACTCTACTGCTCTACCGTAAAAATAACTTCCTATAGATAGTGATTCCTATCTATTTATATATTTTTACTTAGAGTTATTTATTTTATAGAATAACTGTAACTCACCTATATTTTTCAAAGATCTGATCTCTTCATCCACCATGTGTAATATTTGGCTTGGATGAAAACATCAGCTTTTTGAAAAATAAGAAAAATATGTCCTATGAGTAAATATTGCTGAGAGGATATGCACGCAAAAGGCTGATCACCAAAATATCTAGCACAGTCCATGAGGTGTTTTCTTCCAAAAGAGCATGAAATTCAGTTTCATTGTGCATTTGGCTTCTCTCCATGTTGCTTTTAAGCGTCGACAAGAAGGCTGGTGTTGCCCTGTCACAAAAATGAAATCACAGTAAAATTGGAAAGGATTTATTGCTCCGTGGTTTAGGTTTAATAAACAAACAACAGCAACAACAAAACAGAAATTATCAAGATACATAAATTGGAAGATAAAAGTTTGTTTAGACAAATCATTTAAAGCAAATGTGTATTTCAAAGAAGAATTAGATTATGAGTTTTTTGAGGGCAAAAGAAAGTCCTTCCTTCTGTAGTTCTTTTTATTTTATTTTATTTTTTTATTTCAGTGTATGATGGGCGTGCAAATGTTTAGGTTACATAAATTGCCTTTGCCCCACCCGAGTCAGAGCTTCAAGCATGTCCATCCTCCAGACGGTGAGCACCACACCCATTAGGTGTGAATATACCCATGCCCTCCTCCCCCCTCCCATCTGCCTGACACTCGATGAATGTTACAACTATATGTGCACATAAGTGTTGATCAATTAGTTCCAATTTGACAGTGAGTCCATGTGGTGCTTGTTTTTCCATTCTTGGGATACTTCACTTAGTAGAATGGGCTGCAGCTCCATCTAGGATAATAGAAAAGGTGTTAGATTACCACTGTTTCTTATAGCTGAGTAGAACTCCATGGTGTACATATACCACATTTTATTAATCCACTCGTGTATTGATGGGCACTTGGGTTGTTTCTACATCTTTGCAATCGTGAATTGTGTTGCTACAAACATTCGAGCATGGGTGTCTTTTTTTATAAAATGTGTTTTTTCCTTTGAGTAAATACCCAGTAGTGGGATTGCTGGATCAAATAGTAGTTCTACTTTTAGTTCTTTGAGGAATCTCCATGAGGAGTTTCTCTTTGCATCTGACTTTACGTCTCAACAATGTGGCCAGGATGGAGACTTGGAGCACATATACTTAGAAGAATGACTTGAGACAAAATGAAGACTCTCACAGAGGGTGGGGAGTTACAACAAACAAAGTGAACTCCACCTTCCCCATCTTCCAAAAGTCAGCAGTTCACCCCGAAGTCCAAATGCTCTAAATTGATTATCCCCATTAATCAAAGCGTTCGGGCCATGGGGGCTGATGTGCATTAGGTGTTCTGCGTTATAAATCCTACTACACTTTGTGAAAATATCATCACCACCAAACATTTGTTTCTCCAGGCTGCTAAAAGAGTACAGATGTCTAAACACTGAAAAGGGTGATTGTGTCAATACACGCACTGCCAACACGATGAAGCGACCAATTAGAACAATGTAGTGTTTTATCTAATGAATGTCGGCTCATTAAAGAACACAGAGGTGCCCTTGAAAGTTGAGTTTGCTTTGGATCGGTGTGCCGTTCTCGAAGCCAGGGCTTTGGAGCACAGATGGGTTAGCTCGGAAAAGAGATCTAATGTGTCATTGTGCTCAGGGGTGTTTAAGCAAGACACAGAAAACGGCAACAGGGTCTCTGAGATTTTGCCATGGGAGCAGCAAGTGGATAGGTCTCAGCAAATCCTTCACAGAACACAGAGCCATCTGACGCGGTTGCTGGAAACCTTCAGCTCCTCGATCGGCCCAAATGCAAGCCCTATTCCATGCACGCACTCCCCTTCCAGCTACGAAGCGCATGGGGTTTGCAAACACAAATAATAACGTCAGTGCCCAACTTCTAAACCTCTTCTGACATATAAATCCTGAGACCCTTCTGGAACAGATCGAGTTGAAAAGCCAAACATAACGCAGATAAACCGACCAAGCGTCTTTGCCTAACATTTCAATCATCCTGGCAAGTTCTTGCCCACATGTCTTGCAGGGACTATTGCAAACCTTTGCAGATTCTTTTTGCCTCTTCTCTGCCCCGCTGTTTACTGTCTCAGATGGAGAACTCGCCTGCTGCATCTCAAAGCAAATTCAAGCCTTCCACGATCAGCTCACACTTGTGCATCCGTAGCTTTCATTCCCATGCCCCATCTGCCTTGAAATCTTTTTCTATCTGCCACTGAATTTGAGTGCAATTCCTGCAATATTGCTTGAGTGATTGCAAAACTGTCAAATCCCTTCCTATCACTTCCCGTAGGTTAAAACAGGGGTCAACACACATTTTTTGTTTTGCTTTTATTAATGGCCAGGTAGTAAATTAGCTTTGGCTCCATGGGCCACCTGGACTCCATGGCCAACACGAAACTGTGCCGTTGTGTTGAAAAAACACCCACAGAAAATATGCAAACGAATGGGCATGGCTGCGTGCCGGTAATGCTTTATTTATGGAAGCAGATGGTGGGCCCAGGTTTGGCCAGTGGACTGTAGTTTGAGGACCTCGGATTTAGAGGCTAAAATCCAAATGTTGAAGTGTCATGTTCAAGGTGATGCCCTCTCTCACCGTGTGCTCTGATGCCAACCACTGATGCCTGGATTCCTTCTGTGCATAAAAACACACAGAGCTGCTTTCCGCGGGATGCACACACTCCATGTCTGTACACAGCAGTGCAGAGGTTGTCAGAAAAGGTCATTGTGGTGGGCTGAATTGGAGTCCTAACCCCACACATCCAATGTGTTGGAGCCCTGACCCCCAGGACCTCAGACTGGGGCTGTGTTTGGAGATGGGTCTTTAAAGAGGTGATTAAGGTAAAATGAGGTCACTAGGGTGGGCCCTGATCCAACAGGACTGGTGTCCCGATAAGCAGAGGAGATGGGGACACAGACACACACAGGGGGACGACCCCGTGGGGACACATGGAGAAGACGGCGTCTACACGCCCAGGAGAGAGGCCTCGGGAGGGACCAGCCCTGAGACACCTGGATCTTGGACTTCCAGCCTCCAGGACACGAGAGAACAAATGCCTGTTGTTTAAGCTGCCCAGTCTGTGGGGCTCTGTTATGGCAGCCGTAAGAGACTAATGCAGGCACCATCTCACTATCCCAGAAATCATGCTGCTTTTTGCCTTCTTTGTTTATTTGGGCAGAGAGCCATCCTTAAAGTAATGTGTTTGTGGCATCTGGCGATGTGAAGTTCCAAAAGGCCAACGTCTCAGAGATTCAAGGTCAGGTCCTAAGTCATTCCATCCCATCCCAAATGAAGAAATTGACTGTCTTTGGAAATCTCACTTTCCCCCCACCCCTCCGCTCCTCTGCTTTTGGGAAGCCAGCTTACGAGAGTGGCTTGCTTCTTGATTTTCCATCCTGCCCTCGTCCAGCAGATGCTACAATGGACGTGTTTGTCTTGGTGGAATAATGTTCACTACTTTTTATCCTCAACGCCGTTTCTAGCCTGGCTGCGGGTTATGGAAAATTGAGGCCAAGGCGCCAGGATTTCAGACCGTTCCCAACTTTTGCTACGAATAAAAATAGCGTGTGGTCTCCTCTGCGATCGGTCCAAACTGACTTCATGTTTTCACCAAGTCCTCCAGGTAATTACCGATCCTTTTCGTATTTCATCTCTGCTGCCTTTGCTACTTCAAGAAAATATGCTGAAGGTTCTCATTTTACATGATCTTTTACGAGCCTTTCACAGAATCGGTGTGTCTGCATCTGACACGAGCCAACGTACACATTCCCGGAAGGGCAGAGACACCTGGCTGCACCTGGCTCTCGCCACACCTGAGACGTGTTTGCGTTGGCCAAGACGCGTAGACCTCACCAGCACCTGACCCCAGAGCGCTGCCAGCAAAATAACTCTGTATGTCTTTAAAACTCACGTGCACGTAGATTGAACTTGAGTGGCTCAAGATGTCTTGTCTGCTCTTGTTAACTATCAGGACAGTAGGGAGAGGCGTTCAGAGCGTGCGTTGGAAGACGGTCACGGGATCTGCAAAAAAATGAAATGTCTAAGAATGGAACATGCTTAGATGAAAAGAGACTGTTGGATTGGCTTCCAGTTAGAACCAGGCCTTTTTCTAGTCTTTTCCTTCCTAGAACTTCGTAGCATCGCTATCACTACTCACATCTGATTTTATTTAGCTCTTAGAGAGGGAAGTTCTTATGCACAGGTTACATTTGTCTGAAATAAGCACGGTGCAATTGAAATTGTTTATAACTGAAATGCTGGCTAACAAAAATATTAATAGGGGGACACAGGGAAAAATATCTACTCATTATAACCTTTGAAATTGTCCGTAGGTGTTATGCCACTTGTGCTGTTATACACTTGCAAGTGACCATGTTTCCATTTATCAATTCTGGAAACTTGGCCAAGTTTCCTAATCTCTCTGAGCTTCTATTCCCTTACGTGTAAGACGGAGATGACAGGAGTTGCACCCCGCAGAGAGGAGTCAAAGAAGGACACGTGACGGGGAAGAGATATATAATAATAATAAATAGAGAAAGAGAGAGATGAGAGGCTATACTCGTCGATTTGCAGATGGGGCCACACTGGCAGCCTCTAGAAGTTAGAAAAAAATGGGAAACGTGTTCTTCCCCGAAGCCTCCGGGAGAAACCAGCCCTGCCAACCCATTTCCGATTCTGAGCTCCAGCGAGATCGGGGAGCAGAAGGGGACAAGGGAAAGAAGACCCAGAGTGTCTGGTGAAGAACTGGCTTGTTTGGGAGTGGACGTGGGCAGGAATGCATACCGGCTCCTTTAGAAGCTGGTGTTGGTGGCCCACAAATCACGATTGGTCCCATCTCTGAGCTGTCTTAAAGTACGTTATTTTCTGACATCCTGAGCAGAAACTGGTAGTTGATAACTGAGGTCCATTCTCAAGTGAATCCAAGTTTTTCTGGGGTGGTAATGTCGCCAGCTTAACCAACTACATTCTATAGCCTCTCATCCAACTTCAGTTCCATAGAATGTTGGCAGAAGTGTGGAACATTTAGGAGGCCTGCCAAGAAAGAGCTAAATCAGTTGGAAGCTAGCCCATTTTGTTCCTCCCTAGGTCCTGGGATGCAGACACGATGGCTGGAACTTCAGCCTGCATATTGAGCCACGAGGCAAATGAGAATGAACATCATGTGTCATGTATGGGGGTGGTAAAGCGGACAAAAGGAGTCTAGTTCTTGAGCATCTTGGAGCCAGAATCTTTGGAACATCCTTGTCCCAAATTGCCTGTAGCTCCCAGGTCTGTTGTTTTTACTTTTGCCATCTCTGAGCATGACACTCATTTGCTATTCATGGCTGCCAACAAACGGTTGCCATCTTGTTGGTAAATGTTTTATTCCTGCTGTGACTTGCATTTCATCGTCACCATGCTTCTCTAGATATTTGCTCTAGATGTCAGGCCACTAGTGTGAGACTGTCATTTTGGGTGGAAACCAAACATTTATTTTAACCCCAAATAGGATTAGGTAACTATCACTTTATTGCTCCCGTTGGTCCAATTGGAGGATGCACATGTCTGTTTGCATGGACGTTTAGGGTTGCAAGGTAAAAGGAAAGAAATTCAACACTCATGTGCACATATGGAAGTAACATCCATTACGTGTCAGGCAGGTGGGAGGGGGAGGAGGGGATGGGTAAATTCACAGCTAATGGGTGTGGTCCGTACCATCCGGGGGATGGACACACTTGTAGCTCTGACTCGGGTGGGGCAAAGGCAATATATGTAACCTAAACATTTGTACCCCCTCAATATTCTGCAATTAAACAAATAAAAAGAAAAGAAATGCCCCTTCTCTTCCTAGAGCCTCTTGGTCAAACCACCCAGGAGCCTCACAGCCGGGAAAGCGTGAGAAAATTAGCACTGCCCTAGCACATGTGCAAGCGTGTGCTTCTCCACATCTGCTTCGTGACATTCGTTAGCGGGAGGTCAGAGAACGAGCCATCAAAAATTTCACAAGCCTCTAAAGATCGCAGCAAAGATGGGCAGTAAAGTTGAGCTGTCATTTGTGTCAAGAAATGCCCTTGTGGATGTCCAAATATGCGAGTGCAAATGCCACTCATGCGGGGGTTCCCCAGTTTGCTGGGAGTTACTGGAAAAGTTTCCATCCGTTCGAAGGGGACGAGGCTATCTCTGCGCTCTGTGTCTTAGGCCAAATCAGAAAGGTGACATCGAGAAAAGGAAATTTTATAAGTTTTATACCTTAGGCTATTATCCAACCCCCCAATTTCTTTTTAGGACCCTGAGGATCCACGGGGGTTTTGTTGAGATGCTGAGATACCAAGCTGGGATTCAAAAGGCCCACTGAAGCGTGGACAGTGGTGCACCTTGCAGAGAAGCAGGAAGCTGGATGGGGGCCGGTCAGAGCCCTGCAGGGACCACAGTTCACGCAGAAGGTCCCAATGCGGAGGTGTTCACAGAAGCACTGACAGCGAACGAGAGGGAAGAACAGACAGGAAAAGGAGGTGAGGGGGAGCTTCCAGGGAGCCCGATTCTTCCAGTAAGCTCTGCCAGAAAGAAACAGGGACGGAAAAGCAAGTCTTGTGAGAGATGGAACCTCCAGTGCGGGACGTAGACTCAAAGTGAACAAGAGCTTAGAAGGACGTTGGAGCCACCTACAGACTGGAAAAACGTGGGGGACCCTGTGAGCTTAGTGGGGTGCAGGTTCTTTCCAAGGTGGGATCTGGGGAATTTCGGATCCTACTATCTGAGAGTTTGGGTCTTTCCTTCCTTTTTCTTCCTTCCCTCCTTCCCTCCTTCCTTCCTTCCTTCCTTCCTTCCTTCCTTCCTTCCTTCCTTCCTTCCTTCCTTCCTTCCTTCCTTCCTTTTTCTTTCTTCCTTCCTTCCTTTTATTTTCTTCCTTCCTTCCTTTTCCTTCATTCCTCCCTTACTTCCTTCCTTTCTTCCTTTATCTTTCTTCCTTCCTTCCTCTTTCTTTCTTTCTTTCACTTTTTCTTTCTTTATTTCAGAATATTTTGGGGGTATACGCATTTTGGTCTCATAAACTGCTTTTGTACCATGTGAATCAAAGTGTGAGATGGTGCACATGGCACCCACTAGGTGTGAATACCCATCCCCTCCTCCCCCCTCCCACCTGCCTGCCACCTGATAAATGTTATTGTTATATGTGCACTTAAATGTTGATCAGTTAGTACCAACTTGTTGGTGAGTCCATGTGGTGCTTGTCTTTCCATTCTTGTGATACTTCACTGAGTAGAATGGGCTCCAGTTCCATCCAGGATAACATAAGAGGTGCTGGATCACCACTGTTTTTTCGTGGCTGAGTAGAACCCCATGGTGTACACATACCACATTTTATTAATCCACTCATGCATTGATGGGCACCTGGGTTGTTTCCACATCTTTGCAATCGTGAATTGTGCTGGTATAAACATTCGTGTGCAGATGTCTTTTTTATAGAATGTCTTGATGATTTGCTCTAAAGCGTTCATTTTAAGAAGCCAGGAAGACAGCAGGACGAGGGTTACATAAATTGGTAGTGGGCCATCTATACAGAATAACTAACTGAGGGAGACTTGTGAAAAAATTAGTTTGCATAAGGCAGTCAATCACGAAGCTCTTGTCATCACACACACACCAACACTACACACACACACCCTCTCATAACTGAGGGCAATAACTGAGACAGAAACTCTTCCAATTCTTGGCAGAAAACAAAAGCAAAACCAAAATGCAAGTCTCTCCTGAGCCATCACTGATTTTTATTGCACAATCCTAAAATGTCAGTCTGCCTTCTGGAAAGTTCTGTCAGGAGAGCGGTCTGTGTTCAGTTTCCCGTTAACCCCGCCCTAGAGTCTGGCTTCTCCTTTTAGCAGGTGAGCTGAGGTTAATCTCTGGCTCTCGGTGGCAGTGGAGGGTGTGTCCCTCCTGGGAGTGACTCCACCTGGTTTTCCAACCTGACAGCCCACCTCCTCCTGACCCCTCGCTGAGTCGCTCAGTGGCATCTCCTCACTGGCCCTTTGTTAACTCCTAGTCAAGTTGTCAAAGGCTACTTAATCACTAGCGAGAGGCAAAAAGCATTGGCATCCTGCCAGCCCTAAAGGTTAGCAGTGGAACCCCTACAGGGTGGGAATGTGCATTACCCCCCCACAGGGCACTGTTTTATCTCCAGGGGACCTGCCTGCTCTCTGCTACCCTCGTCATTTTTTTCTTCCCCCCATTTTTCTCTCCTGGTCCTGCAATCTCTATCAGATGCTCTGACCTTAGCACTCTCTGCCCCCTTGGATTCCTTCGCTGCCTACCACGCTCTAAGTGCAGTTTCGTGGCACAGGTATAGGAATTTTGAGAGGTATTTGGGTTGGATTGTGAATAACACCGTCACGTACCACTTAAGGATGTTCTGGTCAACAACAGTGGTCCCATAAGATTTTAACAGAGCTGTCCCATACAGGTCTGCCATCTTTTATCTTTATACCATGTGTTCACTATACCTTTTCTATGTTTAGGTATGTTTAGACACACAAATACTTGGCATCGCGTTACTGTTGCTACAGTGCTGAGCACGGTGGCGTGGCGTGCCGGTGGATAGGCGTGCCGGTGGGCAGCCCGGGAGGATAGGCTCCACCGGGTAGCCCAGGTGTGAAGTAGGCTGTTTGATTTAGGTTTGTGTTAAGGACATTCTATGATGTTTGCATAACAATTAAATTGCTGAGGATTCGTTTATTGGAACATATCCATGTTGTTAAGTGACACAAGGCTGTGTAGCCTTCCCCACTGCTGTGGTCCAAATATTTACATGCCCCCCCCCAAAAGTTGATAAGATGCCATCTGTGAACCAGGAAATGAGTCTCCACCAGACACAGCCTCTGTCACGCCGGGATCTTGGACTTCCAGCCTCCATCACTGTCAGCAATAAATATGTCTTGTTTTGTCACCCCTCATCTGTGGAATCTTGTTACAGCAGCCCAAAAGGACTAAGACAGCCACAGATGGAAATCTGAGAAATCCCATGGTTTGGGGCAAAGGAAACATTAGGGCATGTTTTTCCTCGGAATTCAGTCTTTAACCTGGCATAGCATTCCAGGGGTCATTTTAAAATATAATTTAAAATGTGCAAATAACACGGGCTCTTTCCTTGTTGTTCCTGCTACGATCTTATCTTCTGTTCCCCAAGCAGGAGGTCACGCCACGACAAGCATCCACAGAAATGAAGAACGCTACCATTCCCTGCAGGGCAACGTGTTTTAAGCTCTTGACATAACTTGCATGTATAATAATTTTGTATATCCTTATTAAACAAAACCCCAACAACTTCCACTTCCAAGGGATAATGTGCTATGGAAGGAGAAGTTCCTTTAGGGCATGATCTGACTTTTTGAACTATAATTTGGAGATCCAAGAACACCAAAAGGGAACTGAAGCATTGATATACCCAATGGGGACGTTAAAATCGGAGTGAGGCGAAGTTAACTCCAAAGCATAGAACAAGGATGAAATGCATTGCAAGCCCTGTCTGTCTAGAATCCTCTTTGAGTGTGGGAAAATCTAAGTGTCATTCCTCATAGGACCAGGCTACCTGGGAGTGGCCCATTTTGGAGGCCTGCAGTTTGTTTGTTCTTCTGCTAACAGTTTATAACAGGTTTTTTTCTTGACATACACATTTGGAAAGGCAGATGCGTGCAGTTGGAATGTGACATTTTGCTTTTTAAGGGCACTGTGCACACAGTGCGTTCTCGTGCACACAGACAGGAAACATGTATCTGCAACTGTGACCTCATGTGTGTGTTATGCAATGATGTCATGAAAGAGTTGATTACACTGTAGCCAAGAAAAAAGCGTGAATTTTAACCTTGGATATGCTGATACACTGGTGAAGATAAACTCAGTCTAGGTGAACCATTGAGACTGTATGTTTTTGTTGCAAAAAAGCATCTATAGGCTTGAAATAGGCATCTCTGTTGTACGTACAGAGAACACGAAGACTTTGTTTTCTCTCAACCTTCCAGAGCTAAGGCTTCCTTTCTTCAACCCCCAACAAGTTAGATGCAAACGAAATCCATCAGTAAGCCAGGCCACTAAGGGAAGCAGACAGTCATTATAATAGATGTCGTTGTTTTGTCTTGCTAAGGCAAAAGATTTTAATGCACAGGTGGACAGCCCTGAAGCTGACTTCATCGTTTATAGCTCTGAGGTTTATAGAAACGAAAGGTTTGCATGATAACACACATGCAGAAAATAAACATTTTTGTTATCTATAAACAAAATCAAAGATGGTAAATTTGGATCAACTGCAACTATCTGGATGGTTAAAGCAAAAAATACCTTTCTTCTTTTGAAACTGTCCAGCACCGTGAAAGCAAAGCATGGATTATAATTAGATTATCTCGGCATAAACGTGATTTCTCATGTCATCGGCAGCGTACTAACTTGTCTAAGAAGTGAATTGCTCATGAAACGCTGGGTTTGGCATTTATCTAATTAAATGTAACTATGATCACTTTTTAGCTTATCTACATGTGTTTGAATTCTTTCGTTCCCTTCAAAATATTGGATGGACTATTGCACACTGTATCGAATTAGTTAAAAGAAACCATTTGAAATGCGATAGTGTAAGCATGGCAGCGTGCACCCTGGTCCAAGGTTGTGCATTGTACAGAAAACAGCCCAGCTCCTGCTCCAACTATCTCACAGTCAGCCTTGCAAGGGACCGAAGCAGGGGGTGACTTTGCTCTGTCTGAAAACGTCCAGCGTCTGTTAGCTCCAAGGCAGCCCGCTCTGGTATCGCGACGGTTCTGACGGCAGGACACTCTACCGTGTGTTGATTCACGGTTGCGGCTGCTCGCTTAGCTCCACGTCCTCAACTAAGGAAGTTCTCCACGCTTTCTTCAGTTTGTCCCTTCTGGTGCTGTGGCCGGACACTCTCTCAGGGCAGTGAGCCAGGGCCACGCTTGGTCTCCACTCGCCTGTTTTTCTGCCTCTCGGGGACCACTGTCCCTCCACCGCGCCTGGCGTCGAGTCTTTGAAAGTGGTTCTTCCCAAAATGATTGAGTGTTTATTTTTTGGCCATTGCGTTATTCCTGTCACTCACTCTATTGTGACCAGAGCATAAGTATGGTGGCCCATGTATCCTGATATGCCTGTGATATTTTTTCCCATTTTAGCCCCGTATGTCCACATCCCGGGCTGTGTTTAGCACTGAACTCCTAAGTTCTGGGTGAACCCGGCCTCCCTCAGTGGAAGTCAGGGTGATGCTCTTGCATTCTCCTCCTGAGATCTCCCTGGTGTAACAGCAACGTGGTCCAAATTATTTCATTTCTGTGCCAGGCATTTATATGAAGCTCATGCTGTTTGCAGTGTCTAAGGCATAACTGTGCTCTCTGTAGCCAGCGGACATTGTTATAAAGTTTATAATTTTTTGAGACAAAGTCTCACTCTGTTGCCCTGAGTCGAGTGCCATCGTAGCTCACAAGCAGCCTCAAACTCCTGGGCTCAAGCCATCCTCCTGCCTCAGCCTCCCAAATAGCTGGGACTACAGGCATGCGCCACCATGCCTGGCTACTTTTTCTATTTTTAGTAGAGACGGGGTCTTGCTCTTGCTCAGGCTGGTCTTGAACTCCTGAGCTCAAGTGATCCTCCTGCTTCAGCCTCCCAGAGTGCTGGGATTATAGGCGTGAGCCACCACGCCTGGCCCTAACATTTATAATTTTGTGTGGTTTGTAAAGACCATAAAAACTGAGACCTAGGAGGGAAAAAAATAACATGGAAATATGTATATGTCACTCAGACTCATCACACCTGCATGCTCACAGCGGTGATGTGTACCATTGGGTCTACATACGTCCTTCAGTCACTTTAAACCAACCCAAGCTGGTCTTTTTTGAGTCCGGGCAGAAAGAGAGACAGGCAGAGATCAGCATGTGCTGAGGAGAGGAATTCGAAAGCTATTTGGGGAGGAGCGCAGGAAGTGGTAGGAATAAACACAGCAGGGACCGCATGTTGGCCGTGTCCACACACACTGTTTCTGAGGCCAAGGCACCCACGCCAGAAAATAAAAATAAAGACATATTTCAGTTTTTATTACATCTCCTTTCCTAATACGCAGCTGTTCGTTAACATTAATGGATGTCTGGGATTTTCCCTCCACCCATCCCCAAATTGAAAGCTTCATAGAATTCTAAACCTCAGTGTTGGACACACCCCTACATGCAGACACCCCAAGTCTTTCAAGTCGAGTCCTCACCCAGGATTATACATCAGAATCCTTCGCGGAACACTGTTGAAATTCATGCACCCAATTTTAGTTCAGCATCTCTGGGGGAGGGAAGAGAATTTAACTACCTATTTTGAAAAAAAAAAAAAAAATCCCCAGATAGATATTTCTGATGTGAATCCTTCCAGAGTCACTGTTACAGGGGAAAAGAATACCTTAAAAATTGTTACATTTTTCCACTTGACCGCAACAATGACGTGAATGAGAAAATGACATATTTTGCAACTAACCAGGCAAGCTAAAATTTTTTTTTTCCCTTTTGGATATTCATTAGCAAATGGGACAATGTTACTCACAGCACGGCCAATTTTTGCAGAGGCTGCAGCCGCGGGTCTCCAGCTGGTTTGCAGCTCATAGAAGCAGCCGTACGTGTGCCGGGCGGAGATGGCACAGGCTGTGAGAGCATTTTGGCAGCAAAGCACCTCGGCTTCACAGAGCCCTCGGGGCCCCGGGCTTCCCCTCTGCTTCTTACCTGTTGACAGTGCACACCAACTCCTGGATGTACGAATCTTGGTGGGAAACAGGAAAGTAAATGGGCAATGGAAATGCAGAATTTTAATGTCCTCCCAGGTTGGAGGGCAGCAGAGGAAGGCTTGCTGATAAGATAAATATTGCATAAATAACGGCAGAACATCTGCCTCGGGTCAGGCTGATGGTAGAAAGCATGGGGGCACGGGGGAAGATTGCTTGGACTGACTCCTCAACCTGGAATTGAGTCGAGCAATGGCCGGGAGAGGCTGGTAGCCATGGGTGCACTGGCTTTGAAAACTAGTCAAATGCAGGACAAACTGGTCCCGTGTCTACTTGGGTTCATAACCCTTTCCCTCGCAAAGCAGGGTGTTGTTCAGAGGCAGCAAAGCCACCACTGGGGCTTAAATTCTTTCCAGATTTGACCTTCTGCGGAACAGGGTTTTGTGCCTAATATGGAGTAGGGAGGTTGACTTTTATCTTTTTCTTTTCCTCTTCCTCCTTTTCCTCCTCCTCATTCTTCTCTTTCTTTTTCTCTGCTTCTCTGCCTTTTTCTGCTTCTACTTCTCCTTTTTCGTCAGACCTTACCCTTCATGTATAGATTGACGCCCAAACAATGTGATTTGAGCCCAACTGGGGCCATGGAAGAGAGTTTGTTCTTTGCAGGGTTCCTTCACTAATACTTACATCAATCCACAGCACCTAAAATATGACATAAGTCCTGCCCTTAGTTCCCTAAATGCAGGTAGATCTAGGTGGTGACACATGTCACAATCTTAACATGTGGGCTAATGAGAGATTAACAAGCAGAAAATAAAAAAAAAAAGGAAAAAACTTAATTTGGAAACTGGCAATGACAGCTCCCAATGTCCACTGCCGTGGTCCCCGCTGGTAGATCCCTGAGTCACTCTTGATGTGTTGCACTGAGCATGGCATTTTACCTCTGTGATTTTCCTCACAGAATCCTAGAAGCCCGGGCTGATCATGAAAAAAAAAATCTGACAGATCTCTGTTGAATGACATCCTACAAAAGACTTGCCACATTGTCCTCAAGACTGTCAAAGTCGTCAAAGACAAGTCTGAGAAACTGAGAAATGGAGTCACAGCCCAGAGGAGCCTAAGAAATTGTGATAACTAAATGTTATACAAGGTCCCGGGTGGGTACTGGAACAGAGAAAGGATATTCGGGGAAAACCATGGAAATGTAAATAAAGTAGGGAATTTAGATTGTGATGGTAGTAATGATGATGGTGATGGTGATGATGATGGTGACAATGATAGTGATGATGGTGATGGTGGTGATGACCGTGATGATGATGGTGGTACAATTCTCCAATCTCCAATAAAAGATAAGGTTGTTTCTAGGTATGGGTCATGCTTGGCCTAACGGGAACACAGGGAAGATTTTTCAGGAACCCACCTCCCTTTACCATCTTTTCTGCTATACCAAGGGGTGGAATCCCTGTCTACTTGCTCAGAAAACTGTACCTGTAGGAATTAGCCCTCAGAAAAGCAAAAAAAAAGAAAAAAAAAAACAAAAAGGCAGAAGATCAGCCCAGTTCTGTCTTATCTCATAGCTACGCTTGGTCACATGCTGCCACTAGCTGCAAGCGAGGATGTGAAAGGTACCCCTATCAGGGACACCATGTGCCCAACAAAACTCAGGGGGCCTCTCTGACCAAAAGGATGCGGGGAAGAATGGGTAGTGGTAGGGTTGTCAGTCTGATGCTGTCCTCAGGAGATGAAGAGAGGAACCAGGAAAACAGCAGAGGGACTGAGAAGAAAGGGGCAGAGTGGCAAGGGATGTCATCAGCAGACTTGCTGGAATGTTCCAATGGAATGGATCAGATGTGGGGATGAGGGAGGGACAGGGGCTTGGAAAAATGTTGCCATGGTTTCTTATTTGGGTAAACAGGTGGTGGCTCCTTGAGATGTCGTGTGTAAAAATAGTACATTGGAGATTGAGGAGATGCTACGGTTTGAAGGTTTTTGTGCCCTCGTGCGTTGGAAGTGTTATCTTGAATGCAACTGTATTGGGAGGTGGAACATCACGGGAGGTGTTTAGGTAATGTAGGCTCTGCCCTCATGGGTGGATTAATGCAGTTATTAAAAGGGCTTGGGGGAGTGGGTTCTCTTTCTCTTTCTTCTTCTGCCCTGTGAAGACATAAACATTCTCCTCTCCAGAGGGCACAGCCATTCAAGGTGCCATTTTGGAATCAGAAAGCCCAGGTCCTAACCTGCTGGCGCCTTGATTTTTGACTTCCAAGCCTTCAGAACTGCAAGAGAATAAATATCTGCTCTTTCTAACCCAGTCTGTGGCGGCACAAAATGGACTGAGACGGGGTGGGGTGGATAAATACAGTTCTTGATATTGTGAGTTTGAGTTACATGGGGGCATCCATGTGCACAGAGCCAGCAGATTGATGGCAACTTGAGCCTCACTAGGGAAGGGCTGTAGACACTCAGGAGCCATTTGTGTCTGAATGACATTCAAAGGAGCAGAAGATGATGGGGTCATTCAGAGAAAAAGTTTAAGCTCATACGAATAATTGGAGGATGGAAAGAATAAAATATAACAATTGAGAGCTAGGGAGAAGAGGAAAGGGTGATGTTGCAGAGACAAAGGGAGGATAGATTTCGGAGGAGAGAGAGGAGTGAGCATCTCAAAGAGGAGGAGTTATTGACAATGGGTTCCTGGGTTGGAAATGAGACCATAGCCATGTTTCCAGGGGCAGCACTGCAGGAGCAATGAAGATGGCTTGAGCAGTCAACAAGAGATGAGGAACGGGAGAAAATGAGTGTGGTCCACGTGTGAAGATATTTGCTCATGACAGGAAGGAGACAGAGTGGACAGTAGCTTTCAGGAAAGAGGAAAGCCAAGAGAAAACTTTTCAATGAAGGCAGGGAAGTCTGAGAATGTCTGCCATATACTAAACGTCTGGCAACATCTGGCATCTATAATTCATGGAAAGCTGTTGGAAGACAGAGAGAAGTCAGAGGTGGAGAGAATGCCAGGGAGATACCTCACCACGAGCAGGAGGGAGTGGACGTGAGTGGACATGAGACATCAGACTGAGCCTGTGGTCAAGACATGACTCATGGAGGGGCCAGCGGAGAGATTGGAAAGGGTGAGCAGAGCTGGAGTTTGGGAGGGAGGACGCAACACCCTGGAGATGCGGTTCTCATGAAGATGGGAGAATAGCCTTGCATCGGAGATGGACATGGTTGGCCGTGGGGGCTGCTACACATTCCATCACAGTAAAACCATCCGTACAAGTATAAACAGTCTCCATTCCCATTAGTCACTGCGTCTCGTCCCTTGATATAATGAGAAGAGATTCTCATTAATGGTCTTTTGTCCTCTTCTATCTGTTCTCCTTGGTGTCAATTATGGTGCTGAGTAAACTGTGTAAGTTGCTGTTTGTGTGTGTGTGTGTGTGTTGTTGTTGTTGTTGAACTGCACAGAACTCCCCAAATCCCATCATTCCACATGAATCAGACTGATGTCATCCAAACCTCAGCATATGCTTTTTGTTAATGATGGAAAATTTCTTTCTCATGATCACCGAGGGAGTTTCCGGAGACCTAAGGGTCTCTTTATCATTTAAAAAACAGAAACAAAACAGAATTACCCACGCCATCAGGGGAAATTATCCTGGAGATATGAAAAATATAGAAAACATTAATAAAAATAAGCATCTGTATAGTCTATATCAAATGCCCCATGCTCTATAACATAGTTTATTTTATCAAGCTATGAAAATAATTCTGTGATTCCTGCTAGCAGCATCTTGATGTCATATTGTCATATGGATATGTTGAACATGTGTGTTAAATTTTTTTTTAAAAATGCCAAATTGACAGAATTTGAAAGCTTCAGATGTGAAAAGTTAAAAAAAAAAGTTGAGTGCAAGTGTCTTTTTTAATAAAATGTCTCTTTTTCCCTTGGGTAGATATCTACCAGTGGGATTGAAATTATGTAACCAAAACGTGTGTACCCCCGTAAAACTCTGAAAAATAAAGTTGATTCCCTTGAGTTTTATTGGAATTCTCCAGTGTTTATTCATGTCTCTTAGTTGGGTAAGAGTATTTATTTACTAATTTGGGAGAAGCTAGTGATATCAAATGTTTCTCTTTAACCATGTTTAAATGGCTATAAAAATTCTTCTTTTTTTTTCTACTTGGACAGTTGATATTTGCTTATCTTTCCTTACACACTCATACTTTGGACCCCATTGAACACAAGCATGCTCAGCGCTCTCTTTTCTCTGGAGTAGAGCCTCCTCCTAACCCATATGGCTGTCCTCACCCTGGAGTTCAAAGGTTACCCCAGCACAGCGTGAGGACTTGTGCTGGCAGGAAAGTTCCTATAGCAATGACTCACGTTGCCTTCCAGGACAGAGAAGAGCAGAACACAAATGGAAGACAAGATAATTGAGGAACATTGGCTGCAGCAAAAGATAATCTAATTTTCTCTTGGAGAAGCACCACGGGTGGGAAGGTGCTGGCTGGGGCTCTGGCCCCACTTGGTCTCTCTGACCCGCTAGGACCTGGCTGACACACTTGTAGGCTCTACAGGGAAGATTCCCAAGCACGCTTTCCATTCTAACACAACTTCTTTACTTTCCAGCTGAGAAACAGCATTAAACGGATGGTCACGACCCGTCCACACTCCCACTCTTTCTCAGAGGTGATGGGATAGAAATCAACTTGGAAATGTGTCCTTCTGAAACACTGACAACTTACTCTCTGCTATAGCCTGAATAATGGTCCCCAAATATATCTGTTCTTCATCTCCAGACGCGGTGGAGTAGACCTGATTTGGAAAAACAGTCTTTGTAGATGTGACTAAGAGAAGGATCTTGGTTTGGGAAGACGACCCTGGATTACCCACAGTGGGTTCTAAATGAAGCCGCATGAATCCTTAAGTGAGGGGTGCAGAGGGAGATTTGACAAGCCCACAGACGGAAAGACCATGGGATGATGAAGCAGAGAACTTTCAAAGATGCTGGCTGAGAAGATTGGAGTGACGTATCTGCAAGCTCAGGAACTCTTGGAGCCAGAAAATGCTGGAAGAGACAAAGAAGCCTCCACTTCTAGAACCTTCAGAGGGAGCACAGCCATGTAGACACCACGATGTGGGCTCAGTGACACTGATTCAGGTCATGTAGCTTCCAGAATGCTGAGAGAACATCCGTGTGATGTTTGAAGTCTCCAGGTTTGCAGTCATTTGCTACAACCACCCTAAGAAATGAACAGATGCATTCCCCTAATTAAAGAGGACCAAAGGGACAGGATATTGGAAAAGCCAGATCTTCCACCACCTACAAGATACTCAGCTCTACCTCTCATCCTTTTTCTCTTTGTGGGATGCCATGACAGCTTTCCATGCCAGAGCTCAGCCTTGCTTGGAAACTCGTCTGCTCAACATCTGCAAAGAGAGGGAACAAAAGCCCACAGCACAAGTTGAAGAGTGAAATCCCTTTCCAACTCAAGCTGAGGGTAGGGTGATAAGATTGCCAGGCATGTCCCCTCTCTCTGATTCTGAAATCATCATCTCCCAGACAAACCCTGTCCTTCCAGCTCCCACCTTTGCCAGGACTCTGCCTTGGAACAGGAAGGGTCTAAAGGATGACAGAACCTGAGATGACTCACCAGCAGAAACTGGAAACAAATGCTCGATCTTTATATTTGGGTCACAGCTTCCCAGTTTGTTGAAAGTACTTTTTTTTTTTTTTTCCATTTGGCACATCCAGTTGAACAAACCCAGCATCTAACCACAGCCTCTGCCAAAGCCAGCACTGATGAGTGAGGTCAGCCTCCAAAATAATTTTCCAAATGTGTTGGATCTCCAGATTGGATGCCCAAAGCTAGAGGTCATTTGTAAATAGCCTCATTGTTTTCCCTCTGCAGGCAAACAGAGAGAACATGATTATCGGCTTGAAGCAGATGGAAGCCCAAATGCTACCTATTCCTAGGGAGTGGAGTGGACAAGTTCAGGGGGCCACAGGCACCTTTCAATGTGTCATTACTCTTTAGAACTTATTTGGAGTCAGAGGATCATCAGTTCTTCTTAACTCAGTATTCAAGGTAACTGAGAAGTTTTAAAAAAATTAGGTGTTTTGGAATTTGGTATGTGACACTTAAATATAAAAGTGCAACCATAATTTGATACAAATTGCTGACATCTAATTGTTACTCTAATGAGCAGCTTGACTGTATGGATGTGGTTATAAGTATAAATTCATATATTATCTAATACATGCTAGATATATTAGTCTACCCTCCTATATATCTATCCATTTATCACCTCTCTCTCTGTTAATTATCTATCTTTCTAGTTATCTACCTATGTACCTATCCATCTCTCATCCATCTGTCTACCTATCTGTGTATCATACACATCTACCTACCCATCCATCTACCATCTATACATCTGTCTCTCTATTAACTCTCTATTCCTCCATCATCTATTCATCTAACATCTCTCTATTGTCTGCCCATCTATCTATTCACCTGCCTATGTACCTATCCATATCTTACCTCTCTTTCATCTCTCTCAGCTGTCTACCTATCCATGTATCATATCTGTTTATCTATCCATCCATCCATCCATCCATCCATCCATCTATCCATCTATCTGTCCATCCATCCATCCATCCATCCATCCATCCATCCATCCATCTATCCATCTATCTATCCATACATCTATTGAACATATTAGCTAATAGAGTTCAAATATTCTGCTATTATTATCATTCTTCATGTGAAAGGCCACTTGCTAGAGCCATTACTTGCGTTAGGAAGGAGATACTGCCATAAGAGGCAGAGCTGAGACAGCCTCTTCTTCCTCTTCCATTCAAGATGTGCTGTTCCCAAATCACTGTTCCCTTACACCCAGATTTAGAGTCATCACTGCACATGTTAACTTTTATAATCAATTATATTCATTTCTGTCATTATTATGTAGCACATCTGACAGCAATTCAGAATCATAGTGGTGCTAACTCTGAGTCATTATGGATGTCCATTCGATAGTGACTTCTACTCAACCTTGTTATTGCTGAATGAATCCCTCGAACACATCTTTTGACCAGAGTTTTGAAATTTGTGCAATTGTTCTCTCAGATGGAGGACAGAAGAGAGATCTCACCGGCATGAGCTCCCCAACCATGGAAATTTCACGTGGGTGGGAATTTGTAGCTCAGTCAGATTCTTATTAATCCCACTGTACTAGTCTCTTCCCACCTACCTTTATGACATTCACCAAAACTTATTGTTATGGCTAAATTCAGTTCTTTACTATTGCTAATGTAGTCCTCAAACATGATCTCATGTGTACTAGACTGTTTTACCTGATACGTATGTAGTTTTTAAACAACCCAATTAACCAGGTTTCCTCTCTCTCCAGTAGTTGAGACCCACACTAATTGATTTCACCATGAGAAATAGCCTGGGGGTTAGGATTCCTGTCTCTATAGCAGGTGAGACAGAAAGTAGATAAGAAATCCTATACCTTCCCAAACACTCAAGGTATTAACAGCAACAAACACACCTTGAGGGTGTATTCATGTTTACCTTCATGCACCAAGGACAGTCATTCCTGCAATGAAGCCACTATCCCAACAGTGCCTCATGATAAATCTTGGAGAATACATATAATTATTTGTGGCAGATTGTTACCAAGATGACATGCATGTATGTGCAGCAATTCCATACTGCAGTTCTGGTTACTTCAGTCATCTTTTGCATGAAATATCTCCTGATTCCTCATAAAGAGACTGCATTGCTCAAATCCAGATGTTCAATGGAAGAGCAATGGAAAACATTTCTGTGGCTTGGACGAATGACCTCTACGTCTTACTTGGACACATTTTCTCAACTAAAATGATCTAACTATTGCCCAAGGGAGTGGGCGATTGGAGATTTGGGGTGTGTGTGTGTGTGTGTGTGTGTGTGTGTATGTTTGAAAGAGAGAGATGGAGATTGAGAGATAGACAGAGATAGAGAGACATAGATACATAGACAGGAATGGAAAGGGCTTTCATTTTTGGGGAACACATTGGCTAGGCTGAGGGAAGTCCACAAGCCGTTCTGCTAGGAGCCTTGCATGGTTGGGTTGTAACCATGTTCTTCTCATGGTTGATCATTAGGGTTTATGAATATGCCTTTAGATAGCTGCAGAAAAATGTGGATTTTGCATGACTTTGCCAGATAATATAACCCTACCATGCAACTACTTTGGAGACCTGGTATTTGGGGAGGGTGATTTGAATGACTCGTTGTCCTAAATGGCGTAGAATTTAATTTCAACTCACTCCGGACCATCCAAAAGCTGGGTTCTTGGGCAGCTTCGGTTGCAATTCTGCACAGAATCGCAACCACCGAGCAGTACCTTGCTTTTGTGGACATAGTGCCAAGATGAGGACATTTATAGCAGAGTGCATTTATAAATTGTGATTCTGTCTTTACCGTGGGTGTATTGTTGAAGACATTTTTTTGGTATTAATGACTCAGCTATGACTGGAACAACTTTGCCTGCCCTGTTGAGAAATGTGTTATTCATAAAACAGAAGATATCTCATTTTTTTTTCCTTTGGCTGCCAGGAAGCTCATAACTAAATTGTTACTATTCTTTCATCGTGTCCTTGGGGTTGACAGAGACATATTTATATTAAAAGATTTAGAAGAGACTAAATATTTTAAAATTCTGCCTTCTAATGTCTTCGTTACGATTCAATTACACTTTTATTTTTCTGGAGAATAGCAAACACATACAAAAGTAGGGAGAATCGTATATCGGACCTCCATCGACCCATCACTTTGAACAATTACCAACCCATGGGCAGTTTTGTTTAATCTATAGCCAAACCCACTCCCCATCCCTGAAGAAGTTTCCTGACGCTATATCCAGGCAGCACAGAATTGCATGCAGTTATTTAGTTATACCTTATTTTATTGTGCATATTCTAAAACAATACACACAGTACACATAGGGAATGAAGGGAAGGAACACAGACACTCACAATTACACGAACTCATCTTTCTCTCCAATCCACTCAACCTCTATTCATGCCCAGCTGCCTTGGGAAACAACTGGAGAACATCCCTTGCTAACAACAGCATATCCTGTGATAGCCAACATCCTTCTTGGCCAGAGGAAACCGTAATTCTCTTTATTTCCCTCTTGCAGCTGGAAACATGACCGACTGCATTCATTGCGGAGGGACCCTAAGATCTTTGGGGATTCTGGAAGGAGAACCCTTTCCAGCACGAGGCAGTGGTTTGCACGAGTGCAACCTGCTTACACCCGGAGGTGGCTGTCCCTTAGGCGACGTGAGCTTGCTGCATGTCAGCACTTCCCCCCTCACCTATGAAGAGAGTCCGTATTGACTGGACTTGCTCTGCAATTTTTTGTGTCTTCTAAATGTCACAGCTGCTTATGGGATTGTGCCTTGGTGGTTGCAGCTAACCCCTCGCGGCCGCTCATAGACACAGAGTGGACATGTCACCATTCTCACTGTCTGCTCACTCAGACACGATGCCGTCCTCTGGAATATGCATTGGGTCAATACCCGCCGTTGGGTTTCTATTCCCACGAGATTGGTATCTATGGCGATCCATCGACCAGGCACGGTGATCTCAGTTTGTGTGGGTTTGGCAGGGAGGACACTTGTCCCAGCTGCTCATAGAAAGAAATGGACTGTTTCCCAAAAAGGGAAAAGGCAGACCAGCAAAAGCTTCTGCAAGGGGAGTGGCTTGGCATTAGTCACAGGCAAAATGGGACCTCTCTGGGACCACACCCATTGCTGTGGCAACTAAGTCTTGTCATTGGCGATGCTGGGGTGTCCGTTGCAACGGCTCAACTCTGCCTTGTGGTGGCTTTAGCAGACGTTGACAGTACGTGAACAAATGAGCATTGTTGTGTCCCGGTAAAACCTTATTTATGGACACTGACATTTGAATATCACCTAATTTTCCTGTGTCATAGAATATTGTTCTTTTGATTTTTTTTTCCCCTCCACCATTTAAAAGATGCAGAAACCATTCTTACAAAAAACAGGCATCTGGCCAGATTTGTCCCACCGTTCACTGTTTGCCAACGCCTGGTGCAGATGTGTCATTTTGTATTTGAGCTGTAGTGTCCTCAGGTGTACACAAGCTGCAAAATGGTTTGGATCAGGTTAGAGGACAAATCTCTCAATTTCCTAGCTCATTTTATGATGGGGAAATAGCATAAGGTCAAGCCTATCAACTTGGAAGTTAGTTCCTTAGATCTTGTGTATTTTCTGGGTGTTCGAAGATATAGGATAGATTTGTAAATGTCTTCTCAAATAATCAAGATTTTGGGGAAAAAGAGGTTTCATGCTCTACAAACTAGTCACAGGTCAATGACTCATGTTTCCTACTTCTTCACCTAACTACATTTCCTCCTGTTTCTGCTTTTATGCCAGCTCATGTCTTTATTTCTGAGCATTTTCTAAGCTCATTCCCACCTCGGTATTTTGTGTGCTTTTTGGGCCGACGTCTGACGCAGAGGACAGGGCTTCTGTCCTTTGCTGAGGTTGCTATGAAAATTTTTGGAAGCAAAATAAACATCAGTTAAATAGATAAATTCATTCCACCTTTACATTATGTCCAAATAAAAATAGGTTAATTCCATCCATAGCTTAATAACGATAAGATTTTGACATCCCATCCAACAAATGTTTTGATTTGGTGTTTTGAAGTTACCATTATTTTTTTCCCAGGGTTTTAAAAATATTGATTTATTTTAGTTGACAAATAGATATTATATACAACATGTTTTGAAATATGTATGCCTTGTGCTATGGCTAAATCAAGCTAATTAACACGCGTATCACCTCATGTGCTTTTTTGTGATGGGAACACTTAAAATCTATTCTTTTGACAATTTTCAAGAATACAATACATTGTTATTAGCTGCTGTCACCATAAGGTACTATGTATCTCTTTGACTTCATCCTTCGAAATGAAACTTTGTATCCTTTGACTGGCATCTTCCTAACCCCCACTCCCAGCCCTGGCAACCACCCCTGAACTCTCTGCATCTGTGAGTTCAACTTCTTTAGCTTCTACCATAAGTGAGATTATTCAGTGTTTATCCTTCTGTGACTGGTTTATGTTATTTAACATAGTGGTCTCCAAGATTATTGATAAATACTTTCTCTTTGGGGTTCCTGGTGGGCTTGAGACCACGTGCTTTGTGGGAGAGTGATGCGTGGAAGAAATCCAACACCCCATTGGAAATGGGAATGTGCACAACTTGAACAACAGGCCCCCCACAGACCCCAGCTGGAAGCCTGCCTGGGACATCATATACATGACATTGTGGGTTGGAGAACCATCTCTGATCCTTGAAAAAGCTGGGATCTTTTTGAAGAGGCTTGCATAAACTTACCTTTTATTTCAATCATTTAAAAGTTTGTTTTTTGTTTTTTTTTGAGACAGAGTCTCGCTCTGTTGCCCAGGCTAGAGTGCTGTGGCATCAGCCTAGCTCACAGCAACCTCAAACTCCTGGGCTCAAGCGATCCTCCTGCCTCAGCCTCCCAAGTATCTGGGACTACAGGCATGTGCCACCATGTTGTTTCTGTTCTCCTAATGTCCAAACAGTGAATTCCTTTCACCCTTCTGCAAGTCAGCTCAATTACAAGAATCTGGATGTGTAGTTGAGTTGAAATGACCCACTGTTGGTTTGCACCAATGGGTCAGACCGTTAGAGGTAGCTGGTGGACTGGCTTTGCATACATACAGCCTGTGATGGATAATTCTTTTAAGCATGATTAACGCTGACATGAATTGGCTTTCAGTAAATCAGATGGCTGTCCACAATGTGGGTGAGCCGCATCTAATCAGTCGACGGCCTTAAGAGCAAAGACTGAGCCTCCCCCTGAGAAGAAGGGATTCGCCTTAAGATTGCAACATAGAAGCCCTGCCTCAGTTTCTCCCTTGATGCTCTGCTGAATTCAGACTCAAGATTGCAGCATCAACCCTTACCTGAATTTCTGCCCAATCATCCATCTATTTATCTACTATGTATCCATCTATCTACAATCATCCATCTATCTATATCTATTTGCATATGAATATCTCTATAGAGACTTGTATCTGTATATAAACATAGATTTATATTTAGACGTGGCTACAGCTAGCTACCTCTATATTATCCCTGTCTTCATATTTATCTATCTACTATATATATATTATATATATATATGTATGTGTGTGTGTGTGTATATATATATATATATATATATATATATATATATATATATATATATATATATATATATCTCCTACTGGTTCTGTTTCTCTAGACAGTTCAGCCCAATACACAACCCAAACAACACAAAACAAGCAATAGCATCCACAGCAAAACACCTGACACTGCATCTTGGGATGCAGAGACAGAACCAACCACCTTGGCTAACTGAGGGCTCTGTGTAAATATCGCCCAAGCCAGACACAACACACAACAGCCCAGCACAACACAACACAACGCTTGGAACCGACCTGGCTCGGGGGCAACATGAACGCACACGATCTCTGTGAAACAGTTGAGCTATTTCAGCAATATTTGGCTGGCTGCAACCTCCGAGGGAGGGTGCCCTGTCTGGACAAGCCTTTGATTTTCCGCATCTGAGCAAAGCCCGCTTCCAAGGTGCACAGGATCTGCTGGCGGGCTCTCCTTGCACAAGATTCCAAATGCCTGCGGTTTCTTAACTGGGAGGTCAAGATAAATGACTATTAAGAGAAGAGTCTAAACCTCAGACGCTGAGTAGAATTTTTCAGACCATGACATCAGGTCTCAGATCGGCAAGAGCATCATGAGACCTGTGGGGGCTGAATAAGCCATGCAACTAAAAAACATTCCTTAAAAGTGTGAGGTTTTTTTTTTTTTTTTCCCCACCCCTGAGATGGATTTGCATTCGTTACAGCTCAAATCATCCAACAGGTGCCTTTTGGAAATGAGCAGGGAAGCTGCCTCTTCCCACCAGGTGGGGGTCCCCGTGGATAATGCCACTCCCAGGGGCACAGATCTGCTCGAGGCATTTCCAAAAACCCTGGGCGGTTGTCCCCATCTGTTCTGGGAGCCTGAGTGATTCCGTCATGCTGCTCTGTGCTCCGTGGTGCGGGCTGTCTGCATTCTTGCACTGCCTGGCTTTTGTTCCTGTCGCCTATGCATTTGACAGGACGGTCGCACACTTCGCTAATGGGCTGCATCCATCAATCGCCTCCGTCCCGCGCATCGTAAGCCCCAGAGGAAGGCAAGCATGACCTTGCTGTAGTGTCTTTCTTTCAGTGTGATCATCCTGTGGCGTCCCGGCGGATGCACCGTGCTGAGTTCCACGCGGCTGTCCGTCTGTGCACGCTCAAGGCGTTGCACACTTAGCACCAGACCCGACTCAGTCAAGCAGGCTTAACGCAAAATCTCCAAAAAATTTCCATCTCCCGGCACCGTGATGCACACAGAGCTGTCAGAGAGGCTCAGCTCGTTTATAGAACGGCTGGGGCCAACTGCTCTTGTCATGCTCCGTCTGAAATGTACTAAGATGCCTGATTAGATGATGAACTTTGGAAACTGCTTTTGTTTATCCATCAATTTGGGAAGTAAAAATGAAACCCCTTCTGCCCCCCACACCTAGTGCATTCTCTCACGTTCTGTTTAACAGAATAATTTTTTTGAACAGAATTTTATTCCATGTACTTTTAAAACATAGTTTTTTTTTTTTTTTAACGGAGTCTTGCTTTGTTGCCTGGGCTGGAGTGCAGTGGTGTCATCGTAGCTCACTGCAACCTCCAACTCCTGGGCTCAAGGGATCCTCCTGCCTCAGCCTCCCGAGTAGCTGGGACTACAGGTGCCATGACACCACGCCCGGCTAATTTTCCTATTTTTAGTAGAGACTGGGTCTCACTCTCGCTCAGGCTGGTCTCAAACTCCTGACGTCAAGACATCCTCCTGCTTCATCCTCCCAGAGTGCTGAAATTACAGGCTTGAGCCACTGTGCCCTGCCAAAAAATAGACTTTTGAAAGAGGCGCTTGAGGCTCACAACAAAATTGAGAGGAAGAAGCAGATATTTCCCATATTCTTCCTGCCCCTATGCATACACAGCCTCCCCGTTATCAACACCCTGCACCCTGAATAAATGCAGTGGTGCATTGATTGTTCCAATCAATCAACCTACCCTGACACATCCCAGAGTGCACAGTTTACATTAGGGTTCACTCTCAGTGTTGTACATTCTGTGGGTATGCACAGAGGTAATAATGACATGGATGCACCATGAGAGTCTCATACACAGTAGATTCACTGCCCTAAATAAACATCCTCTGTGCTCTGCCCAAAAACATCAACAACCACTAACCTTTTATTATCTCTACCATTCCGCCTTGTGCAGAATGCCCTCTGTTTGGAGTCCTGCAGTCTGCATCCCTGTTGGATTGACAACTTTCCCTTAGTAATGTGCATTTAAGACTCCTCCATGACTCTTCATGGCTTGGTAGCTCACTTTTTTTTACTGTTGTATAATATTCCAATTGCATGGATGTCCTATAGTTTATTTGTCCATTTCATCCACTGAAGCACATCTTGGTAGCTTCCTCTTGGCAATGATGCACAAAGCTACTATGTAAATAAATGTCTGTGTGTAGGTTTTTGTGTGGGCATGTTTGCAAATCCTTCAGGTAAATACCAAGGAATGCCATTGCTGGAATGGATGCTCAGAGTATGTGTGCATTTAAGCTTCCTTTTCTATATACTTTTAAAATTTTATTTTATTTTTTGTTTCAGAATATTATGGGGGTACAAATGCTTTGGTTACATACATTCACTTTGCACCACCTGAGTCAGAGCTACAAGTGTGCCCATCCCCCAGACAGTGCGAATTTACCCATCCCCTCCTCCCCCTCACACCTGCTTGATTTCTGACGAATGTTACTTCCCATATGTGCACATACATGTTGATCAATTAGTTCCAATGTAATGGTGAGCACATGTGGTGCTTGTTTTTCCATTCTTGTGACACTTCAATTAGTAGAATGGGCTCCAGCTCCATCCAGGTTAATACAAGAGGTGCTAGATCACCATTGTTTTTTGTGGCTGAGTAGAACTCCATGATGTACATACACCACATTTTATTAATCCACTCATGGATTGATGGGCACTTGGGTTGTTTCCACATCTTTGCAATCATGAATAGTGCTGCTGTAAACATTTCAGTGCAGATATCTTTTTTATGGAATGCCCTTTTTTATATACTTTTAAGTTAATAGTGGTTTTAGAGTGTAAGGAAAAGAGAAAGTTGTGCACCTGCTTGCATAAGGTAGTGCCTATAAACATTTCAGGATTGAACATATTTTCTTCCCCAAAGTCACCTCCCCCAGCTAGTACCAACCAACAATAACTTCCCTCTTGCACTAACATTTCTAAGCACTCATGTATCCCAAATGTGGCAACCAGGCAACCTATCTGACAGGCAACCTACCAGAGCCCAATGGTACCTTGGTCATGGGGTGTGCAAATTATACCGTAGACACCTGAAGTCACCCGGTGATATTGAAGTGTGTGTCCCAATGGCAGGTGGCCCATGTCTTAGACGTCTCCTTCTAACACAAGCTCCCAAGTGTGTCAGATTGGAGCTGGGTCATGACAAGTGTGTGTTGAACTCATCAGCAAGTGCCTGGAGCCAGGTATCTCTGTCTTGGTGACATGGAAGCCCCTAGCCACCTGTGGCTAATTAAGTTTACATTTAAATTATTTCAAAGAAAATAAAACTAAGAATTTACTTCTTTGGTTACTAGGTGCATTTCAGCATTCAGTAGCCGCAAGTGACTAGCGGATACCATATTGGCATCCCAGTACGGAATGCTCCCATCATTCCAGAAAATTCTAGAAGACGTTGCTCATGCAGAGGCTGGCTGTCATTTAGACACATCCAGTTGTAAATGAGCTAAAGTACTTTCAACGTTTGGAATTGTTCTATTTTTATTATAAGGCTCTAAAAGGCATGAATGATACCCACATACATTGATCCCATTAAGGAGTCTGGGCGGCTGTTTTTCTCAGAGTGACGCTCTCTGAAATTACAAAGGCACCTCCGGATTCTGCTCACTTAACACTGTCACAGGTTCATTTATTTTACATGACTGGTCCTCGGCAGGTGCTCCCGCCTGAGCACACGTCCTCCAAGTGGTGAGTGAGAGACCCGAGGTCCTTGCTAACTGCGTGTCCTGCCATATTGCACACCTGCCTCCCAAGGTATTCCTGGTTCTTTTACTGTTTTTTTGATGCTGATTCCTTTTTCTTTTTCTTTTTCTTTTTTGCTACTGTTTCAGTTCCATCCAAGGAAAAGGGAAGAAGCTCATGGAAACACAGCCACAGGAGGTTTCCCCGGGGCACACCCTGATACTCACATTTCCTTGGCCAGACGTCAGCCAAACAGACACAGGAGGAGATGGAAAATGTAGCCAAGCTCGAAAGAAGGGAAAATGGGTTGGGCGTCAGCTAGCAGCCTCCGCCCACAGATAAACCCATCTGCGGATGCGTGTGCCAAGCGACGGGAACATCCGCCCACTGCCGCTGGACCCTTAATAGATTCCACGTTGGGAATCCATTTGGCACCACCTCAAAAATCACAGCATCACCCAACAATTTCCCTAGTGGGTATATATTTGACAGAAATCCTTTGCACACACATACGTATACAAGCACATTCACAGCTTCAACATTTATAGTAGTAAAAACCTGCTGACAACCCGAATGCTTACAGACAGGAGAATGGATTTAGAAAGTCTGAAATAGCCACACAAGGCAAGATGGCACAAAACAGAAATGAGGGAACCCAATGAACAGGCAGCATCATGGGCGAATCTTAGATAGGTGATGTTGGGAGAAAAAAAACACAAATGACTACACAATGTGTTATCAACAAGTACAGCCCAAAAGTGACAAAAGTGAGCAATGATATATACTGATCAGGAATACAGAGATAGTTGGCAAATTCATTACTATGTTTTTATTATGCACAAAATTCAGGAAAACATTTAAGTCTGATGGTGGGGTCCTACTGAGGTCTGGCAGAAGGAAGGGATGTCTAGAAAGCAACAATGAATGAGAAATAATATCAGTGTTTGAGGTAGGTGTTGGATCCATGCTTGTTTTGTTGCTTTGCTGCTTATGTTTGCCTGTGCACACCTTCACACCATTGCATATTTTCCTTTAAAGATACCCAACACTTCACACACAAAATGAATTTATTTTAGGTGCAGTAAATTACTCCTATGGGTGCTGACAAAATAGCAGATGATGGGGAGAAGCGAGATCTTCCAGGGAGCTCAGTGTAGCAGCTACTGACTTAACCAGCTCTTCTCTGTTGGATCTTTCCTGCACTTTATATCTCAACGTCCATTGTCTCTATTGGCTGGGCATGAATATTACCAAGTGATGGAGAGAAATCCAGTGAGACTTTCTGGTTGTCAGAAAGTTTCTCCATCAGTCTTGAGATAGAGGCTGATTCTCCTGTGCACAGCTGTAAGGTACCGTGTGTGTTTCTCTCTCACATCACTCTGAGCTGTGAGGATTTCTCTCCTCCATGCTACATGGAAAGACTTGTCTTCAAGGTCATGGCTATACCTATCTTGTGCAGACAAAACCTTTTGAAGGACCAGTTACATCTCAGCTGCCCAGTGAATGCTTGTCAAATAGGAATCCATGTGTATCCTACTTAAGCCATGACCATGGAGTTACTGGAGAAAGTATAAATACCTTTTGCCACAACAGTAGTAAATCCTGATACATAAACACATTGTGTGGTGCCTACAATTCACCAGAAGATTGCTGTCCTAGCTGTAGCTCAGCTGCTGAAAAATATGAAAAGAGAAGAAGACAGACATCTATATCCTTGGTGGATTTCTGAGTACCCAGCCTAACAGGGAGTGAGCTCAGACAGCAACTTGGGGTTTGGATATTGGCAGGTTGTTTTCATTTCAACTTAACTGCAGAAAATGTGGTTCAAAATGAACAATCTTGAACCACCACTTACAAAACCAAAAGGCTGATGTGCAGTGACCATTGCAGCAAAGATAACCACATCATGGGCTGCAAGTATTTGGAGGAACTACGAAGAACCCCGTAGATCCTGCAAAGAGCTGTTTGCAATAATCACCATGGGCAAGCTCAAACTCTTGAAAGGGTCATCTTCGGATATCAAGAGCAAACACCAGCACACTAGCACAGTTATTATATATAGGCACACAAATATTAAAGGAGCCATTTCCTTTATCTTACTCACAATTTAGAAACTGTCCTAGTTCTGAGCATAATTTTCATATATTTGATTCTCATATATTTGCCCCACAAGGCAAGACACATTTGGGACCTTCTAGGATACCCCTCTCTTCCTGCATACTTGGGTATCTGATACAAATCTCAAAACTCTTATGTTCAAAAGAGAACTTTTGGTTACGTCCTTCTTTAGCTGTTCCTCAGTCTTGCAGAGGTGATTAAATGACACCACGATTTACCTAACTCCTCAGGAACCTAACCCAAGATTCTGTTCTCATGTTTTTCTCCTCTCCATATCCCCAACGATACCACCATTGAACCAATTGCCCGAGAGCAAACCACAAGCTCCATTGCTGAATTTCCTTCTCTCTATCCCCCCCCCCAGGACAACATCCAATTCATAGGATCATTTTTATATGCTTCTAAAACCTATTCCACACCTGTCTAGTTCCTGCATCTCCAAGAAAGCCACTCATCAAATCCACACTTGCCTCTTACCTGCATCCCTGTGACAGCCCCTGGCTCAACACAACTGTTTCCATCATCACTCACATAATCTGCTCTCTACACACCTGCCAAAGGGTATTTAAACATATAAACTCGACCCTTCCACACTCTGAATTAATACCCTGTGGTGACGTGCCATCATAGTCATGATAACATAAAATTCAAGCTGTTTCCCGAGCACTACCTGGCCCTGCATTGTTGGACCTTGCTAGCGCTCTAACCTGCTTTTCCAGTTCTCTTCCCTACTCTCCCTCTGCCCTTGGCGGGGTGGGTTTCAACCCAGTTCTTCAAAGGGCTGAGTCCTTCCTACGAGTCCTGGCTCAGCCTAAGAGTCATGCTTTTCCACCACCTGAATCAAAGTGGGGACCTCTACATGATGCACTGCAACAGTCGTCCTCAACCTTTTTGGCAACAGGGACCATTATCATGAAAGACAATTTTCCCACAGACCAGGATGGGATGGGGGGATGGTTTTGGGATGATTCAAGCTCATTACATTTATCATGCACTTTATTTCTATTATTATTATATATAATGAAATAATTATACAACTCGCTATAGGTTGGGGAGCCCTGCTCTTGAATATCACCCTGAGCTCTCATCAGGTGTAACTCGGCAAGCTGTCAATCAGTGGCGAGAATGCATCCAACCACAACGCTAGATTTTACTTCTCTCCCTGTATGATGACTACATACTACAATCTTTCTCTGTCATGTCGTTTAAACGGAACACACTAAACATTACCGACACAGCTACCTCCTAAGTCTATACACAAGACAATTTGTCAATAATTTACATAGAATTAACAAATGCCAGTTGATTCTAATAGTCAATTAGTGTCCATGTCAACTTTGCCCATCCTGAGATCTCTTTCCTCAGCATGTCATAAGCATTGAAAGACTTAAACCAAATTGTCATGGGGCGAGTCCTCTGAGGTCTCCAAGGAGAAGAGAAAGGACTCTATAGTTCAGGGACATAAATTCTCTTTTGGAGGCTGGGCGAGGAGGCTCACGTCTGTAATCCTAGCACTCTGGGAGGCCGAGGTGGGAGGATTGATTGAGTTCAGGAATTTGAGAGCAGCCTGAGCAGGAGTGAGGCCTCGTCTCTACTAAAAATAGAAAAATTAGCCCCAAGTGGTGCATGGATGCCTGTAGTCCCAGCTACTCTGTAGGCTGAGGCAGGAGGATCGCTTGAGCCCAGGAGATGGAGGTTGTTGTGAGCTATGATGATGCCATGGCAGGGTGACAGAGTGAGACTCCAACTCAAAAAAAAAAAAAAAAAGGAAAATTGTCCTTTGCACATACTTAAATGGCGAAGATTAGTAAAACATGATGTGGTATGAGCATAGATAATGCGAAGATAGCGGTGGTTTAAGGCAACCTCCACCATGTATGGAAAAAAAAATTCCAAATTTTCTTTTGCAGTGAATGCAGGCACCAATGCAATCCAAGACCCATCAGCACTGCCATGATATTTCCACAAATCTCACTGGAAAATGGAGTAATATATTGTGCAAAGGTTTTCTATGAACCACATATGGATAGGTAACAGCCCCCTCATGTCTCTTTGGGTTATGGTTTGGAGCGCAGATTTTTTTTTTTTCAATTGAAAAGAAACATCTGTGTGTGTGTGTGTGTGTGTGTGTGTGTGTGTGTGTGTGTGTGTGTGTGTGTGTGAAGGTGAAAACTCAAGAACTATATTATCTTGGAAAGGAAACTGAGAAGGAGCCCGTGAACTCGGTGGAATATCTTCCTCCCCAAATTCATGTTTACTTGGAACCTCAGCATGGGACTGTTTTGGAAATAAAGTCTTTGTGGGTGTCATGAGTCATACAAGATTAGGGTAGACCCTAAATCCAATAACGAGTGTCCTTAAAAAATAATAAGGGGGTAGACACAGAGAAGGCCGCATGATGACGGAGTCAGAGATCAAGGTGAGGTGTCTCAACCTGGAGAAACACCAAGGATTGCCGGGACCCCCCAGAAACCGGCAGAGAGTCCTGAGACAAACTCCCCCTGAGCACCTCCAGGAGGAACAACGTCTGCTGCTGACACCTTGATTTCAGAATTCTGGTCTCCAGAATGGTAAGAGGATAAATTTCTGTTGTTTCAAACCATCCATCGTACTGAACTTTGTCAGAGCATTCCTCGCCAAAAAAGACACCCGACTTTGTCGGCAATTGTGTCGCGGCCACAGTGGAAGTTCTGGGAATTTCGCAAACCAATCAGACACATTTTATTTCGACCCTCTCGACACAGGGAGGGTGTCATAAAATGCCCTGTGAGAAGCACCCCAACATTACACGTGCCCCCGGGTTCTTATCGGTGGCAGCCGTTTGAGATTGCTGACTCTAAATGACCCCTTAAAATTCTTCCCAGCCTTATAATTCAGTCGTGATTACACAGGATGACTTATTATTATGGTAAGTCTTGTCATAATAAGCCAAGAAGCAGATGAAAACATCCCCGTCCAAGGACGCACAATACCGCACCATCACACAAGCGCAAAAGTATGTAAACAAGAGCTCCAGGCCCCTAAAATTCGCTGCCAGACACAAACGATAAATCGTGCCTGAATGCAGGCCCATACCCCAGCAGCAGCAAATTAGACTTTATCTTGCATTTCTTCCAATGCCAACATTTCTTTTTTAGTAGCAATTAAGGTTGGGTTCCTCCAGCGAACATTCCAGGGAGGGGATTTCAAGAATGCTTTACAGGCCGAGAGTGGAGGAGACCACTTTGTGCTTCCGTTGGAGGCAGGGAGTTTTTTGTGAGGTGGACAAGGTGGGTTTCAATGTCCAGAGGGATGCGTGCTCGACAGGAAGAGATTCCCTTGTGGTTTATAAGGAAGAGGAAGGATTCTTTCCTTGGTCTCATCTGCACTGCTGTCTGTTTCCATTTATGCATGTTATCACCCATGCTTGCTTCCTTCCTTCCTTCTTTCCTTCCATCCCTCCTTCCCTCCTTCCTCGCTTCCTAACCTACCTACCTACTTCCTTCCTTCTTTCTTTCCTTCCTTCCTTCCTTTTCCCTCCTTCCTTCCTTCCCTCCTTCCTTCCTCCTTTTTTGTTGAGACAAACTCTCTCTCTGTTGCCCAGGCTGGAGTGCAGTGGCATCATCACAGCTCACTGCAGCCTCAAATTCCTGGGCTCAAGCGATCCTCCTGCCTCAGCCTCCCAAGCAGCTGGGACTACAGGCATGCGCCACCATGCCTGGCTAATTTTTCTAGTTTTAGTAGAGATGGGATCTCACTTTGGCTCAGGCTGGTCTCGAACTCCTGAGCTCAAACGATCCTCCTGCCTCGGCCTCCCAGAGTGCTGGGATTACAGGCGTGAGCCACCGTGCCCGGCCTTTCTGAGCAATTTTCAAGTGCACAATATATTGTTATCAGTGAGAGTCACCATGCTGGACAATAGATCTCTTGAGCTCATCCCTCCTGTCTGGCTGAAATTTTGCATCCTTTGGCCGACACCTCCCGGCCCCCTGACCCAGGCAACCCCCGAGCTGATCTGCACTTCTAGGAGTTTGACTTGTTCAGATCCCATGTATAAGTGAGCTCATGCGGTATTTGTTTTTCTGTGTCCAGCTTATTTCATTTAACAGTAATACAAGTTCATCCAAAGAAAGGATTCCCTTCCTTTCTCAGGCTGAATAATACCCCATAGATCACATTTTCTCTCGCATTTATGCATGCGTGGACAGTAAGCTTGATCCCACACCTCGGCTGCTGTGTATAGCTGCAGCGATCGTGGGAGTGCAGATGTGTCTCTGTGCCATATTGAATTCATTTCCTTTGGACACAGCCCCAGCAGTGGGATTGCTGGATCGTACGTAGCCCTATTTTTAACGTTTTGAGCAATCTCCATACGTGTCTTCCGAAGCAGCTGCGCTCGTTTGCACTCCCTCCAACAACAGGCAAGAGCTGCTCCCTTTTCTCCGCATCTTTGCCAACACCCTCGATAGGACTTTCTGGTCTTTCCGCTCTGTTGTCCTGGGAGGTCAGCTTCAGCCTCTTGCTTGTTGGCTGGTCACCCCCAAAGCTGCTGCTCCAGCTCCACGTTGGAGCTCCAGGAGGGCAACACGAGGCCAGGCTAAGGGATGAAGGGAGTGAACCTTTCTTCTAGCAAAGCCTTGCTTTTCATTCCAGAAGGAAAGCCATCCTCAGGGACGTGCACGTTTATGTCACTGGCCGGATCTGCACAACATAGGCGGCCCCAGCTGCAAAGAGGCAGGAAAATCAGGGTGTTTAGTGCTCAGCTCCCAGGGAGGAGGGAAGAGATGGCTAAGGACCGGGTCGTGTCTGTTCTAGCATGTGCCATGCTGTGCCTCTGGGTTTGCAATGGGCTTCTCTAAGCTTCTCCCTACTGATCCCACAGAGGCACCTGGGGCTTCTTAAAACACTGCTACACCTGGAATTCCATGGTTGTTATGGTCTGAACTGTGTCCCCACAAACTCACATGTTGAAGCCCTCACCCCCAGGACCTCAGACTGGGGCTGTGTTTGGAGATAAGTCTTTAAAGAGGTGATTAAGGTAAACTGAGGCACTAGGGTGGGCCCTGATCCAACAGGACTGGTGTCCTTATAAGCAGAGGAGACGACACAGACACACACAGAAGGATGAACCCGTGAGGACACAGGGAGAAGACGGCGTCTACACGCCCAGGAGAGAGGCCTCGGGAGGGACCAGCCCCGAGACCCCTGGATCTGGGACTTCCAGCCTGCAGGACCGTGAGGGAATAAATGTCATTTGTTTAAGTCACTCAGTCTGTGGGACATTATTATGGTAGCTGTAGACAACGAATACTGTGATGTTCTGTACTTTTTTTCTTCTAATCACTCTGCCCACTTTTTCTTTTCCTTTGGCAGAGTCACCTCGGCTGTTAAATAGTGCAGCCAGATTTTAAATACATCCCAAAGAGGATTATAACCTGAATGCAAACACTCACATATCTCCTGTTCAGCTTCAGAGAGAGAACCTTTCTGGTCTCCTACCCATGTTCATTTCCGTTGTTTTCCTTTCTGGATGGGAGGTCGATTTTTAGTGTCTGCATTTCCTGGTTACCGTTGTGCATTGGAATGAGGAAAGTTGATAGCTCCTCGCTGAGTTTATAGATCCCTGGACTTCCAGGAACACCCTATTTGTGTTGATAAAGTTTTATTGGTAACCAGTCACGCCCATTTGTTTGTGCATTATGTGTGGCTGCTTGTGTGCCATAACTGTAGGCAGAGGTGTTGCAAAGAGAGCATTTGGCCCCAAAGCTTAAAATAGTCCCTCTCTGGCCCATACAGGAAAGTTTTCCCAACCTTTAGTTGACACTCACTGACTTAGCTTGTTTTGGTAAAGCAGCTCTCTCCTCAGTGAAATTCCGAATTCTGGTGGATACACTCGAATATCTACAGAAAGCAAGTCTCTCTTGAGGACAGGAGTTATTGCTGTGTCCAAAGATAGAAATAGGAATATGCTACTCTGCTTCAGTTCCATTCCTTGTCATGGATTCTACGCCCCATAAAAGACAAAGAAAAAAATCTGATAGTCTAGCTGTTTCTGATGTTTTTCCTCATTGCTTTTTCCCTTGGTGTAAGGAAACAGCCAAGACTAAATTGCCCTCCGTGGCTAAACTTACTTGGATTCCACATGGGTATTTTCAACATTTTGTGCTGAGTCACAATCACCACTTTTGTTTAAGCCGGTCACCAGCGTTTATGCGGGGACTAGAGCTACCCAGGCATTGCCCTCTGATGTATCCCAGTGGCCTGTCTGATCTAATGACACTAACCCAATAAAAGAAAAGAGCCAATGTCATGAACATAATTGCTCGACTTCCTCTTTCCCCTGAACCCTCATGGGGCAGAGTTGCCGGCAACGTCCCAGTTGCAATCACATGGCTAAGGCTGTTGGGTCCCTCAATTCCAGCATCGCAAATGGGGTATGAA
This sequence comes from Lemur catta, assembly GCF_020740605.2. NCBI lineage: Eukaryota > Metazoa > Chordata > Mammalia > Primates > Lemuridae > Lemur > Lemur catta. Next base: position 71,378,254 of record NC_059155.1, read on the forward strand.
TTCTTTTGCTCTGAAACTCGTTTCTGGTCTGAAGACCTTGAATTTTGCAGGAGAGGCTAGGTGGTATCTGCTGCTGATTCGGCCCAGCTTGGTGTCGCAATGGGCTTTGGTTAAACCCGACTGGAGCATGGCTACCGCGGGGTGCGTGGGCCCCTGTGTGATTTGGCCTGGGTGGCTGGAGGACGCTGTCTCTGGTGGAGCAGGCAGCCTGTTGATCTCTTTGTGGCTTCTCCGTGCTGTGGGCTGAGCTGGTTTCTTGAAGCCACTGCTAAAGCCATTTCTTTATCCAACACTGTGGCTGATTTGGTAAGCCAGAAATGTAATCTGTTGTTGGTTTTTCTCTTTTTCTTTTTCTTTCTTTCTTTCTTTTTTTTTTTTTTTGAGACAGAGTGTCACTTTGTTGCCCAGGCTAGAGTAAGTGCCGTGGTGTCAGCCTAGCTCACAGCAACCTCAAACTCCTGGCCTTAAGCGATCCTCCTGCCTCAGTCTCCTGAGTAGCTGGGACTACAGGCATGTGCCACCATGCCCGGCTAATTTTTTCTATATATATTTTAGTTGGCCAGATAATTTCTTTCTATTTTTAGTAGAGACGGGGTCTCACTCTTGCTCAGGCTGGTCTCGAACTCCTGACCTCGAGCGATCCACCTGCCTCGGCCTCCCAGAGTGCTGGGATTATAGGAGTGAGCCACCGCGCCCGGCCTTTTTTCTTTTTCTTTTTTTTTTTTTAGGCTCAAACACATCTTTATTAATCAGAATAGGAACCATTAATATCAACACATTTTTGCCAATGAGAAATAAGTTTGTGGATTCCTGTAGGGTAAAAAATCCATGCTTCAGAATTCGATGTTTTAATTTGCATTTCTTTCATTTGCATTCATTTAAAAGAGAAGAGTCACTGTGCAAAGTCCATCAAGGGCCAGTGTTCCTCGGATGGTCCTGGGCTACAGAGAGCAGCTCAGCCTTTCTGAGCAGTCCCACCTGTGTTAGAACAGGAACACGAGTGTGCTCTTGCGTGCTGATGTACACAGCGTCCGCGTCATGTCCTTCTGACTTCTCCACTGCCACACACACCCACCACACACTCATGCACACACACGACACAGACCTCATGCATCCGTTACATGACATGCATACGTCACATGCACACACACCACACACTCAGGTACACACATGACACAGAGAACACATGCATGCAAACACATATACCATACATACAAATACATATATCATACATGCATGCTTGTGCACACACATTCCATAAACTCACGCACGCACTAGCACATGCAGGTACCACACCCACACTACACGGACATTACCCACACATACCACACACACACTCGTATTTATACACTCACACACATGCACATACGCACACAACACACATGCACACACACATCACATGTGAAATAATTATGGAACTTATAAGACAAATCTTATTGTCCAACCCCGTGAGCTGTAATGAGGTAACTTATTCCTACCTACAAATACGTGTGTTTGGGGTGGGGAATATTGGTTCTGAGACCTCTATGGATTTCCTGTGTTCCCAGGATGGGTCACTTCTGGGAGCAGTCCCAAAATTCCGATTGATCTCTACCTCCATACCACTGCCAAATTTCACGTTTTGATCAATAAGTTGCATTTTCAAATTATGCATGTAATTCTCTTCCCTTGTATTAAAAATCACAGAGTTTCTAAATGTTTTATATTAGCTTGAGATTCAGAGTCAATGACCCTCAAAATATTTTTAATGTAAGCCTGCTACATGTCAGGCTTATCATCAGCATAACCAGAATATATTTCCTGTTTTTAGGAACCCAAATGCCTTGTCTCTATTCCAAAATTCAGGTCCCCAATCTGTTTCATGGTTTAGATTAGCAGTCCCCAACAGTTTTGGTACCAGGCGCCATTTTCACGCAAGACAATTTTTCCACTGACTGGGGAGGGCTTTGATGATTTCGGGATGATTCGAACGCATTACATTTATTGTGCAATTTATTTGTATTACTGTTACATTGTGACATACAATGAAATAATTCTAGAACTCGCCATAGGTTGGGGACCCTTGGTTTAGATGACATTGGATTGTGAGGAAATTTTTCAGGTTAGTCGATGGTAATGAGGTAATCAGTTTGGGAATGTTTTACGCATTGAAAAGCAAAGATTGACTACCCTTTAGATGAATGAGAACCATCCTCTTACTTTTCCATTTTTGCCCACCTCCATCTCACGTAGAAATCTCCATCCTAAAAGAAGCGTGGGTAAATGTTTGCTTCGGAGAAATCCAAACGAAGGCTTGGAAACGCACATGGACGCCTGTCTCGAAGATAAGTCAGTAACGCTGCTGGGGTGTTTGTCAGCCCACGTTTTGGACGAGGAGCGTGAAGGTTGTTAAATCCAGGCCAAATGCAGAAAGCAAACAGTGCATTCCTTCTTCCTCACATTTCTCCATAAAATCGCCTTCCCCCATACTGTTTCAATCAGGCGTTCGCACAGTAAATGATGTATCGTAAGTAAGTTAAATATTTGGGTGGACGTGTTAGTAAATTTTCTACTAGAAATATAGACAACCTCTTAAAAATCCACGTTGCTATGTGGGCACACACGTTGCGGTGATTTACGATCCTCAGATCATGTTTATTGGGTTTCTCCATGACCTAGCATCGCAGCAACTATTAATGAAGTGCAACAAAGCACTTAAACCCAGCTTCTGTAAGATTTTACACCAGAAATTGTTCTTGGGCTTCTTCCAGCACCTCTGCTATTTTTTTTTTTTTTCTGTACAGCAATGCTTCATGCTTCCGTTAGCCAGCATTGCAGGAGCAAAACATAGACTGTACTTGTGTGGTACATTGTCCAGCCATAAAGAAGCGGCTTTATTTGTTTCGTGAGCTGTCGCTCACAAAATGATGTCTGGTGGTGTTGCTTGGGTCGTAGTACAACATGAAGGAAATTCGATTTCTGACCCACAAGGCAAAGTTTCATTTCTCCTAGTGGAAAAGTTTTTAATTCACTCTCATCCATATACTGTGTCATGTTTATTCAACGATCACTCATTGGAAAGAATTCTTGTGACTCAGCCCGGTAATACCCAGGTCCATGCATTTATCTCTATTGGTTTGTTTTTCATGGGAAACTTATTTGGGTAAACACAGTTTTACTGGCGAAGGGGGAAGAAGGCAAGGCCCCTTTTCTCATTAGCAATCCTGGCGACTTCCATGGGAAACGATGAGAGGGAAGATCAAGGCGTAGTTTTGTAGGATCCTGAAGTCATTTTTATGCTTGCTACCTTAAATCCAATTTTTACAGAGTGTTAACATTTGTCCGTGCCCAGGAGATACAAAAGGATATTGTCACTGTTGCTCTTACTACAAGAATATGTGTTTGGACTTCTTACTTTTTGGTAATAAACTTTTAGTCTTTCCCTTACAGGAGATTTTCCCAGACACAAAACCCCAGTCCAATAACTTAGGTGCTCCAAACGGCATAGAATGGGGAGAATGGAAAAGATTAGAAGAAAAACAGCTTCGTACACTGTTAGGGGAAAGCAGCTCACAAGAAAATAAAGTCAGCAGACATCTTATCTATTTCAAGTAGAACACAGTTTTCTAACTGTAACCTTCTGTTTGCCAGTATAATGAAAATAATACTTCAGTGCAATAGGATTACAGCGTATGCTTGTTGGTAAGATTAACAGGGCTCTTACTGTAAAAAGAATCCTGAATGGTGGGTCCATTTTTTTAAACTATAGCTGGCAAATACATGAGTATCCCTATCCTAGGAAAATTAACGGCCATCCAAAACATGGTTTATATGACGCAAACTAGAGAAAACATGGACGGTAGTCACAAAACCCATTTGTTTTCCTTTGATGGGAAATGGATTGTTTGCATTTACTCAATGAAAAAACCTCTTCGGGAACCTGCTGAAGCGAGAGAGAGAGAGAGAGAGAGAGAGAGAGAGAGAGAGAGAGAGAGAGAGAGAGAGAGAAAGCAAAAAGGAAGGACGCTCTGCCATTGATCACTGGCCCGGGATGAAAGCCGGCCTCCGGGAGCCAGCCGAGAGGATTGCGAGCTTAAACATCCCCGCCTTTCCAGATTTCCATTCACATGAGAAATGAGGTGTGATGTCCCAGTTTCTCTTTTACTGCGATGTAGTCACTTTGGAACAGGCTCTCCCGATAGAATATGCAATTCCAGATGTTCGCAGCTCAGAACACAGAGATCTGTGCCGTCGAGAAAAGCCAACAGCACAACAGCCCCCACCACTATGACGGATGGACTGCAGCTCCAAGAGTGGGACAGTGGGCAGGTGTTCGCACGGACGACAGGTGTTGTTATCTGCAGGCACGATGTCACGGGGCCGGTCTCTAGAGTGTGCTCGCCTTGCATAACTGAACCTGTATATACCTGCTGACCAACATCTCCCCAGCTCTCCTCCCCCGGCCCCGGAAACCAGCATCCCATCCCCTCTCTGCTTCTGTGAATTTGACTGTCTTACACACCTCCCACAGCGTGTATCCTTTCGTATCTGGTTTCCTTCACTCAGCCTGATGTCTCCCAGGTGCATCCATGTTGCTCACGTGTTACAATTTCCTTTCTTTTTAAGGCTGAATAATATTCCATTGTGCGCATAGACCACATTTTCTTTATCCCTTCATCCACCGACGGACATTCGGGTGGCTTCTACATCTTGCCTGTTGTGAATACTGCTGCAATGAGCCTGGGAGTGCAGCTACCTCTTCAACACACCAGTTGGGAGTGCAGACATCTCCTGAACACACTGCGTTCAAAGTTCAATTATTTTCGAGATACACCCAGAAGCAGGATGGCTGGGTCATGCATGTGCATGGGTTAAACGGAGAGTTGCTTCCAAACAACCACAATTTCAGCCTCAGGACTCAGTGAAATATTTGTCAAGTGCAGAGCTGAGTTAAGATTCCCTCCTCCCATTTTTTTTCTTGTTGATATTTTGTTTTTCTTTTTCTTTTTAAAGAAGAGCCACTGCAAGTGACCCTTAATGTATGTTGCTGCTCAAGTCCTGCTTTTTAGTTCATCTTTGGTGATGAAATTTTAGGTTTTACCTTTTTAAATGTCTAAAAATCTTTTTACTCACAATGTAGGGGAAAAAAATCTTAAGATAGCTAACTCTAAAGTAAAAGACTTCTAATCATAATCTCTCTCATTTCACAAATTATCAGCAAATTACATTCATTGAAGAGTCACCGCTTCTCTGGCAAGTTCAGAACAAAGCCCAACAAATTGAATCTTCAGAAAAAAAATAAGTGTTTAAAAATATCCAGATATAGTTACTTAGATGTACAAAAAATAACCAATGTAGAATTACTCTCATTCTTAGCCTACCATGTGAGTCTATGGTCAGCCTTATTTTGGGGGTAGTTTTTTTTATTTCAGAGTATTACAGGGTAACAAATGTTTTGGTTACATAAATTGGTTTTGTATCATTTGGGCCAAAGTTATCAGTGTGCCCATCCCCCAGCCAATGTGCATTGTACCCATTAGGTGTGAGTTTACCCATCCCCTCCTCCCTTCTCCCACCTGCTTGATGTCCCATGAATGTTAAAAATTCCCATTTCCATTCTACAATTTCATCATCATCTCTTCCTGCATTTTCACTTGTTCTTCCTTTTCCTTTAATTCCTTTTTTATTTTTATTTTTTTGCTTTTATGATATTTACCAATGAATTTCACCCAGAAGCTCTCTCTTTTATATTTTACTGATGGCCATGCCATTGGATTTTCCTTAACGATCCACTTTCCTAATTATCACTTTTTGCTCGATAGACTTCAATCACTGGTTTTTCCCCCATCCTCCCTAAATGGGCTTATTTCACAATGTTTCCTTCCAAAACAACTTCATGCCTGAAGCCTGGTACCCATTGAATGCCCTAATGGGATAACTTCTCAATCTAAATCTCTACACCCACCATTTTTCCTACAGGCAGACCCACATGTCCACACAATTGTTTGCTGCAGTCAGGTGACTCTCTTGCTATGTCTCCAATGCAATGTTTGCACAACAGATGCAGTTTTGCAAATCCTCAGTTACAAATTCACTTCTCTTGGGAAGCTCATGCACTCTCTGAGACACATTTCTGTACCAGGATTGAATGTTCAGAGACATTCCTGCCTCTTTGTTCCTAACAGTTGTAGGGATGTGATTTCTACCAGATCTGCACACCCAATCTCAGTTTCCCAGTCTGGTATGAGCCTCCAAGCTGGGCAGTTTTGCTGGGCTCTTAATGGGCTGTTTGGGCTGTAGATTCTCCCTCCTTCTCCATCTGGTGTGCATTTGTCAGGAGTCGTTCAGAGTAACGGCTCTGAGCATTTATTTCCCCTCTTGAAACACTCAACATTCTCCATCAATAGTTCCCACGCTGACATCCGGGGAATTCAGGAATGTCATAGCTCTGCAAGTGTCTTAGTCAGCTCAGGCTGCTATAACAAAGATCCCAGAGACTGCGTAGCTTTGTAAACTAAAATAATATCCTACGTGCCCCCTGACAACAGAATGGACCCCCTCTTAGCCAAGGGGACCCCAGAAATACCTGAAAAATGAATTCCTGGCCATGAAGGGAAAGGAGTTTGGACACACCTCATTATACCCCCTCCCTTTTGGAGTTTAGCTGCAACAACTGACCAGCATTAATGTTAAAACAGAGATCATGAGACTGAAAAAACAGACTCTTTGAGACAATAAGATACTAAATTATTAACAGGACTTAAAGCCATGCAGGGCAAAGGTTTAGTCACCTGCAGACCATTAACTTGCTTAACAGATCACTTGAGTGTATATATTGTGGCTTGTCTCTGATTAACAGACTTCCTTATCTTCACTTAAAATGTTCCAAACCTTTAGACAAAGCTTCATTTCTTTAACCAATTACAGAAAAAAAAATCTCTGAACCCACCTATAACCTGTAAGTATCCTGCTTTGAGGTGTCCTGCTTTTTGGGGCCAAAGCGATGTATACATTCCATGAACTGGTTTATGACTTTACTGGCAATTCTTGTGTCCCTAAAATGTATAAAACCAAACTGTCACTCAGCCGCCTCAGGTGCATTTTCTAGGAACCTCTGGAAACTATGTTCCCCCAGCCTGCAGTCACACACGTTCAGCTCAGAGTAAGCCTCCTTAAATTATTTTACAACTTTGGATTTTTTTTTCCCCTTAATGCCTTACACAATAGAAATTTGTTTCTCACAGTTCTGGAGGTTGGAAGAACAAAATCAAGGTGTTGGCTGACTCCATTCCCGCTAAGGGCCCTGCTGTGTTCTGAGGGTTTGTGATTCCCCAAAATTCATGTGTTGAAACCCTCACCCCCCAAGGCAATGGTGTTAGGAGGTGGGGCCTTGGGGAGGGGATGAGGTCCTGAGGGTGGAGCCTCATGGATGGGACCAGTGTCCTTATAAAAGGGACCCCAGAGAGCTCCCTCACCCCTTCCACCACGTGAGGACACAGTGAGAAGGCGCCATCTATGAACCAGGAAGTGAGTCCCCACCAGACACAGCCTCTGCCACGCCGGGATCTTGGACTTCCAGCCTCCAGAGCTGTGAGCAATGAATGTCAATTGTTTATAAGCCAGAGAATTTATGGTTATTTTGTTGTAGCTACACAAAAGGGGTAAGACAAGCCTTCTTCCTTATTTGCAGGTGGCTGCCTTCTTGTTATGTCCACACATAGCTAAGGGAGAGCTCTGCTGTCTCTTCCTCTCCTTATAAAGACAATATTTCCCTAATGGGGGGCTCCACCCTCAGGACCTTGTCTAACCTGATCACCTCCCAAAGTCCAGCCTCCTATGACCATGACGGGGGGCTCAGGGCTTCAACATATGAATTTAGAGGCTTAATGCTTTTAAAAAATATTTTATGACATATCTCACAGGCATATTGTCAAAAGGGAATTTCAAAATGAGCAAACCCATTACTTCTATCCACAACTTGGATACTTTTCAGAACAGAAGACAATGTAGTAAGCGGAGACCAGTATAGAAAATAAAGCTGTAGATTGTGGAAAACGCACATTCCTAAATATGAATCTCCTGACAGGGAAAAAATAAGCAGGAAAGTGTTAACAGTATTCAACAGTGAGATGTAGGATTGTGGGTAAGATTTCTTTTTCTTTAATCTTTTAACAGAAGCTTTATTGAGATACAATTCACATACTATACAATTCGCCCAGTGTGTCATTCATTGATTTAAGTATATTCACAGAGTTGTGCAAACCATCACCACAATCAATTTGAGAACATTCTCTTTCTTTTTTTTTTCTTAAGTGCCTCAATGTCCAATTTATTTTTCTCTTTTAGTCTTGTTGTATGTAATCAGGGAAATCTTAATTCACACACATAGTACATGCATGCAAATAGTTTATTCCTACAAATAGCCCTGATTCTTTTTGTGTGGTGAGAAACACCTAATATCTACTCTCTTAGAAAGTTTCAAGTATACGATACAGTGTTGTTAACTGGAGTCCTTGTGAGGCATGTTAGATATACAGAAAACATATTACAAAAAAACAGGAATCCAAACAGCATGGCACAGGCATAAAAGCAAGTAAAGAACAATGCAACAGAATAGAGAGTCCAGGAATAATTCCATGCATCTATGCTCACCTGCTCTGCAACAAGGTTGCCGAGAATGCACAACAGGGAAAAGGACAGTCTCTCCTATAAACGGTGCTGGGAAAACTAGACTGTCGCGTGCAAAAGAACAAAGTTCGGCCCTTACCTCACATCGCGTACAAAATCCACTCAATAATGAACTACAGCCTTAAATGCAAGACCTGAAACTGTAAAACGACTAGAAGAAAACATAGGAAAAAAGCCTCTCGACATTGCTCTTGGCAAAAACTTTTCAGTTATGACTCAGAGGTACAGGCAGCAAAAGCAAAAATAGACAAACAGGATGACATTAGAGGAAAAACCATCTGCACAGCAAAGGAAACAACCAACAGAGCAAAGAGACAGCCCACAGAATGAAAGAAAAGGTTTGCAAACTGTGTATTTGATAAGGGGTTAATATCCGATATATGTAGGAACTCATACAATTGAATAGCAAAAAGAAAAAAAAAGTCTGATCCAAAAATGGGCAAAGGACCTACATTGACCTTTTCCAATAGAACATTTTCACCACCCCGAAAAGAAGCTGTCATGTTGTTAGTTGTGATTCTTCATTTTCCCCCAGACTACTCAGTCCTAAGCAACCACCAATCTATTTTTTAGGGATCTTTATGGATTTGCATATTATGAACTTCCGGTTTTTTTTTTTTTTGGTTTTCCAAGTTTTGTACGATGTGAGCATATCACCATCATGATAACTTAAAACACAATTAAAGTTACCTTCAATAAAAGAAAATAGGTGCAAAGGAAAAAAATCTAAAATCACAGAATCCCGAACAGAAGAACCGGGCTTGGTGCATTATGATTCCAAGGAAGGACCCCTGTCTGGAGCTGAAATGAGTTCCCTTAGACTCAGATGTTTTCTCTTCTGGTTTTCAGTCTTCTATGGCTTTGTTTTTGAGGAACGCTGACAATCTTGCCTGCAAATCAAAAGAGGCTGACTCTTAGAGAACTTTGACTTTTTTTTCAAGTCTGTGTCTAATAAGCAGAGACATGTACTAACATATAAATGATTCAAATTAGCTGGTATCATACTTTAACTGTCTTTGGAAATATTTAAGCTGCTATCCAAAGCATTTGCTCCAACAACCAGACAAATAATCCTTTGAACAACTAGATAAACCAGTTGAAAGGACAGAGACCCACATACACTGTTGCTATTGTTAGAGGAAAAATACTGGCTGAAATATTTGTGCAGATATGGTTCAGTGCAAGAACCCACAGAACATAGCATGCTAATATATTATATAAATATTAATAATAAATGTTATAGCAAATCTTGGTCATTGATTGACATTGATCTTGTTAATGAATAACACAAGGCTGTATGTTATAGGATTTAGGGAATAGCAATATAAGAGAAAATAAATATTTCCAAAGGCAGTTAAAGGATGATATCAACTAATTTGAATCATTTATATATTAGTACATGTCTCTCAAATAAATACTAAAATAGCTTTAAAAATATATGAGAGAGAATTACCCATACTATTTCTGCAACACCTTTGAATCTGTAACAGTTTCAAAATTCAAAGTGTCAACATATTTAAATAGGAAGGAAATTAAAAAAGACAGCGAAGACAAATCCAGGAAGAATTGCTCCTACGTTCCACAATTACATAATAGAATCATAAACACGTGTCCCTAGCGTTGGAAGAAGCTTTGGAGATGATCCTGTCCAGATGAGGAAATGGAGCCCAGAGAAGGATTTTATTTTTATTAATTTTCAAGTTTGAAAGTCACATAATTGGTGGAAAAAAATCAGTTCTTGATTAGTCTCTTGGATTTGAGGTCCAAGTCCAGAACTGCCTAACAGTAGAGGAAGGTTGGCAAAGTGTTCACACAAGCGAGATTCTGAGAACGCAAATGATGTCTTTCCATTTTTTATTTTTCAGATATTGGAGCTTGAAATTTGTGAAAAGTTGGGATGGGCGGTGGTGGCATAAACCACATAATATCTCACGTTTTGGTGAACATGTGTCCGGCAGATGGCACAGAGAAAGGAGAGATGTCAGCAGAGAGATTGGGTGGAAAAATAGAGTTTTTAAGGAGCGTTAATCCTGAAATAAGTTCCCAAGGTAAGAGACCATCGATTCTGAGCAATAAGAGCCACGTGGACATTAAAACACATCACAGAGGAAAACCCCAAATCTTTCTTACTTAAAAGCTTGTATTCTATCACCCTCCTTGCTAAAACTTCAAAGTGACGTACAACCTTTGACAAATGCATCGTTATGTAATTTTCCATGGCGTGAAAATAGTTTCCAGGAGTCCCTGAGTTAGAGATTCTCCAATTGCATGTTTCTCTGGCCTCACGTCCCTCAGACATGTAAGTCCACACGTAAACACTTTTAACCCAACTCTACTAAAAACCTTCAGTCTTGGAAGCTGAGTTTGCGTAAGTGCTTTGCAAACATCCTCTTTGAAAGGTGAACTTCTTGGCAAATCCAGAAATCCATTCTTGAAGGGGAGACTTAAATCGGTGCTGTGACATTGATGTCCCCTTCAAGGGAAGTTGGAAGACTCTGAAAATATTCAAAGACTGGCAGAGTGGTTTTTGGAAACAATTTCTCCTCCACTAGGAAGAGGAGAAAGAGCAAAACGAAACAAAACCAAACCTCACACGTGTCCACAGAGAGACTCATTTTCTAGAACAAATGCATTGGACACGCTCAATCCTCCGGCATCGAAGAGAACAACCGCAAAGACTCTTCATCATTAAGGAATTTCCATCTTTGACCGGGATTCGGTAACATGGTCTTTATCAAATTAATTACAGAAAGAAATGCAACAGCACAGAGGCAGGGCCACCAGTTTTGCCTCATCTGCACCCTTGGCCTGAAGCAGTGCATATTTTTTAAGATGACTGCACATTCGTTTTTTTTTTTTATTCTTTTTTCAGCATATTGTGGGGGTACAAAAGTTTAGGTTATGTATATTGCCCTTGCCCCACCCCCAAGTCAGAACTTCAAGCGTGTCCATCCCCCGGACGGTGCACACCGCACTCATTATATCTGTACACACCCATCCCCTCCCCCACCCACATCTGCCCGACACCCGATCAATGTTATTCCTAAATGTGCTCTTAGGTGATGATCAGGGAAACCAATTTGATGGTGAGTCCATGTGGTGCTTATTTTTCCATTCTTGGGATACTTCACTTAGTAGAATGGGCTCCAGCTCCATCCAGGGTAATACAAGAGGTGCTAGATCACTGTTTCTTATAGCTGAGTGGTAGTCCATGCCACTCCCCATCGCTCAAATCACAGCCTGAGCTCTACCGATATCCCACCCTCCCAGCCCCCCAATCCCCAGACCATGGAGAAATTTTCTTCCCTGAAACCGGTCCCTAATGCCAAAAAGGTTGGGGACCTCTGCTCTGGGGAAAACAATTAAAAAAAAACTTAGATGCTGGTAAAAGGATACAAAATTTCCGTTTGCAGGAGGAAGTTCTGGAGATCTATAGCACAACATAGTGACTGCAGTTAATAACAATGTACTTATTACGTACTGGAAAGTTGCTAAGAGAATACATGTTAAAGGTTCCCACCCTCCCCCAAAAATGGTAAGTATGTGAGATGATCTTGATTTAGCCAAGGTATACATACATCAGAACATCACGCTGTATACCATAAATATATACCATTTTTATTTGTCAATTAAAATAAATGAAAGAAGAGCAAAAGGATTTTAAAAAGAATAAACTGTTTTTGGAAATATATGTATATACATTTAAAAAAATTTAGGTATAGATGTGTATGTACATATATATGTTACATGTGCATACACACATATACATATACAAATACACATGTGTGCATATACATATGTGTCTTTTTATGTATTTATACACACATATATATTATATATATATATGTTGAAACACCACAATAACCCAAAGGAGCATTTAAAACTCAAATAAATTCAGAGGCCAGCAGATAATTTGGTGGTCTGAGCAGTGCAGAGATGGCCAGTGTGAACACAAGTTTAAAGCCCAAGACTAAAGAAGGAGGCATTTCCAGAAGTTTCCATCAAAGCCCCCAAAGGCATGTTTTGTGAGAGCAGGGCTGAGCCATATTTGAAGAAATAAAGGTTGATAATTTTCTGGGATCCACCACAGAATGTCATGCTCCCAGCCAAAAAGTATAAGTAAAAATTGTTGTTTTTTCCCCAAATTAAAATATAAGTGTAGTTCTGGTTCAAAACATAATACTTCCACTTTTTGAACCTGAAAAAAGAATTCCATTTGGGAGAATAAATAAGTTTGGAAAACAAAATTCTGGGGAAGAAAGAATAAGGAGAATGGTTCTTAAAAAAAAAAAAAAAGTCAGCATGCAACTTAACATCTATATGGAAAAATACAGGGGTCCCCCAAAGCAAAGAGAAAAGTTTAAAATAGTTGGAGTGAAAAACACAGGTCACCCCTGACACAGCCGGTGTGACCCAGAGAAGACATCCCGACCGCACCAGGAGGGACTTAGGAACAATGTGGGAAAGGGTCCTTGCGGTCTGCCCTCCTGTCTACGCGGTGCTGAGACTCCCTGAGAGAGCAGGAAGCAGGTCCGCTGCAACCAACCAAGTATTTCCTTGTCACCGCCCCATTGTTAGAGCCACCAAAGGATGCTTCTCTGCAGGAAGAGACGGACCAAAGTCCCAGGGAGGGAGGGAGGCAAGGAATAGAGAAACCAGAGTTAAATCAAAACTAGCACTGGCCAATGTAAATTTATCAGTGGGGACTGACAACACAACAATGACTAATTGGAGGCTATACCAGCTAGGTGAAAACTATGGGTCAGAATAACTTGTAGGAGAGGAATGGAATGGTTGCAGTTAAAGCACTCGATCGCCTGTTTGGGAGTGGAGAATAAACACTCGCTTTATTTAATTTCCTGTGAATGGTATTACCCATGATAAATGGAATGCTAAAATAGGGAAGACTGAAAACACAGCTTTCTTGCAAAAGGAGGGGAGGGATATTAACAAAAACCAAATAAACTTTTGTACCTCCATAATATGCTGAAATAAAAAAATGATAAAAAAATAAAAAGGTGACATCAGTTTAAAAAAAAAAGCTCACCTAGATATCAGAAAAGAGAAATACTCAAAGCAAAATAAAATAAAATAATAAGTAAATAAATAAAAGCAATGGCTAATAAGAAGTACAAAATAGAACACAAGAAATACATTTTAAAATGCTATCAATTGTAATAAATATGAACAGATTGAAAAATATATCTCGGGAGACGTGAACTATCAGATCAGGTTGAAAAAAATCCAGGTCATTGCTGTTTGCAAAGAGCTGGAAACCAGAAGAGAAAGCTAAGAGGAAACATGAGGGAAAAAAACCATAAATAACACAGGTAAGTAAAGACAAAGAGAAAATTTTTGTAGCTAGATTAACACAAACCAGAAAAGGAAAAAAAAAAAAAAAAAAAGGAACATAGAAGAATAGGTATTAGTATTAAGTGATGACAATTTCACCAAAAAGTATAAAAATGCTGAACTTCTCTGCACCTGGAAGCATAGCACCCACTTACATAAAGAGACACTGGGAAGAAGTAGAAGAATAAACTGTCAAGTCCAGAATCCCGTTCTCTGCAGGTCTTTGCTTATGGGGGGGGGGGTCTTGCCTTCAAAAATGGAGATAAACCTTGTATTTCTGGGGTTTTTTTTTTCAGCTAAACTTGACTTGCTTTCTCTCTTGCTCTTCCTAAATTAATTTTATCTCCATAAATACCTGCAGCCTCACCACATCCCCCCCAAATTCCTATGTGGAAACTCTTACCCCCAAGGTGGTGGTGTTAGGAGGTGGGACCTTTGGGGGTGACTAAATCATGAGGGGTCCGCCATTATGAATGGGATCAGTGTCCTTATAAAAGGGACCCCAGAGAGCTCCCTCGCCCCTTCCACCATGTGAGGACACAGCGAGAAGGTGCCATCTATGAACCAGGAAGTGAGTCCCCACCAGACACCGCCTCTGCCATGCCGGGACCTTGGACTTCCAGCCTCCAGAGCTGGGAGCAACACATGTCTGTTGTGTAAGCTGCCCAGTCTACAGCGTTTTGTTATAACAACCTTTAAGGACTAAAACAGCTGTACTCAGTGCTTGAGAAGAAGAAGACGATCAAGTCTCATTATGGTAAAAATTAATTATTTGAGACGAAGTATAAACTGAATAAAGCTTGTGTTTGTTTTCGCTAGTTGAGTTTTGACCACGCCATGCACATCTCAAGAACTTGCTATACTAAGTCTGGCCGGAGGGTGAGGGGGAAAAAGCTGAAACTACTTACTCTAAGCCTCGTCTTGGTCCTGTGAGCTACGGATACCTTCGCCACACTGCAACATGTGGGATCAATTAAGAAGGATTTTTGCAAGGCTCTGAACAAAGTAGAAGACAGCGGGTTTTTATCACCGATACATTTTCGTGGAGCCATGAGACACGGTGTCAGGGGTGACAAGTGGGACGTTGTTGGTCGGAAAAAGCATCACATCAATTAAAATTTTTCACCCACTGGCCAATTTGAAAATGAAAGCTACAAGATGAACATAAAAATACAGCCCCAAATGAAAACCAGATGTGTGCAGCTCTGGGGATTTCTCAACGTTTTGCTTCCTCTCCGTTTTATTTGATATGTCTTCTGAAATGGATGCGACTTTGAAAATCGCTTTACATAGCTGGGTCTGTCGGTCGGTTGGGACCACGCAGTTCCATAGGCACGTAAACAAACCGCCTGGCTGTGACTCAGCTGAGCAGACTGAAATGTATTGTTTGTGCAAGGAAACGTCTGGAACAAATTAGACAAATTGACTTGTTTCTAAATAACACCAATGCGGGCAGTAGCTTAAGAGTAATTTATGTATTCTCCTTCCCCCTAATTCTTCTCTGTCTTGCATGACCACACCCAGTGTAAATCTCTAACCCCGTCAACAAGTCCTAGAATCTCCTGCATTTGACACGTTTGGGAAATATGGCTCATCTTGTCTTGTTGATGTTCTAGTCCTGGCTTAGCAGACAAAGAGAAATACATTTACTCCATAAAAATCACTAATAGAATGAGAGATGGTAATGCCTCTGACGTTCACTTGGTTTTTACTTATGTTTCTGGGCATGACGACTTGCATGACCCTGATTTGAAAATCGAGTCAAATAAAAGGAATTTTTAGCTCTTCTCATCTGCAAGAGCAGTCACAAGAAAGAGAACTCATTGGGTTGTGGAGAAGATCCCACGACAAATTATGAGGGGAGAAAGCATCCAGCCTTGCCCAACGTTGGCCTGAAGAAATGTTTGCTCCTTTACTTTATGCCAAAAATAAAAAAACAAACCCAACACACACTCACACACACACACACACACACAGGCACACATCCTCAAATAATCTCATATTACAATCTACCTGATGCTCTTAAATTTTCTTAGCTCTGAAGAACGTTGGCGTACAATTCATAAGAAGTTTTCCTTTAAAAGCAAAGTAAGTCGACCCACGCGAGCATTCACACAGCTCCCTTTGCTGTAATAAAAGGCAGATGTCAGGCAAGCAGAAACTCCTTTTTCAATGACACTGTTTTGATTTTGTTTTCTCTTTTTAGTCAAAGCCCATTGTCCGGGGTGGCCCCATTTGCATGACAATAAAAATATTTTAATGGTACTATAAAGCGATGAACAAAAGTGAAAGCATCGTAAAGTTGACTTTGCCTGGTCCCTGGAGAGAAATACAGTTCAGCCACCACCCCTGTAACTAAGAAACACTTAGTCTTGCCTGGGGATGCTAGAAGACTGTGACCACCATATTTATCTTACCTCATGTGAACTTCCAAATTGTCCTTCAGTTTATGAAGAAGTCCTTTAAACAGAAATCACATGGAAAGAAGAGAATGAGGAAGCTCAGACGTCGTAAAAGCGCGGTCAAGAAGTTTGTCTCAACGGTTTGATCAGACATTGCCAGGAGAAATTCCGTTGACCTAATTTACAAAAGGATCCGTTAATATTTCCAAATCGGGGATTACTGGGTGGTTTTTAAGAATGCTTCAAAGACGGGATGTTTTCCAATTGCATTCATTAACCTGTTGGTGAAAAATGGTGCTGGTTTTGTACACATTGAGTTTCATTTGACAGGAAGCCCCTAAAAAATAGTTTTTAAAACCCTGGCATGAGTTGAAGCAAAACACAAAAAGGAGTTTCTGTCAAATTGATGCCATTGCTTCTTTTATAATGAGAACAGTTGCATTTCAAGAAATTATTCTTTAAAGCAGTGGTCCCCAAACTTTTTGGCCCCAGCCACTGTTTTCATGGAAGACAATTTTTCCACAGACTGGGGAGGAGAGGGGGAGGATGGTTTTAGGATGATTCAAGCACATTACATTAATTGTGCACTTTATTTCTATTACTATCACATTGTAATATATATAATGGAATAATTATACAACTGACCATAGGTTGGGGACCCCTGCTTTAAAGGGATCTAAGGTGGTTTTATATTCTCCTTTTTTTTCTATCATAGTTTTAAAATGTTGGTGCATTTGCCTATATGTCTACCATGGAGTTCTACTCAGCCACAAAAAACAATGGTGATCTAGCACCTCTTGTATTATCCTGGGTGGGGCTGGAGCCCATTCTACTAAGTGAAGTGTCACAAGAATGGAAAAACAAGCACCACATGGACTCCCCACCAAATTGGCATTAACTGATCAACACTTATGTGCACATATAGTTATAACATTCATCGGGTGTCGGGCAGATGGGAGGGGGAGGAGGGAATAGGTATATTCACACCTCATCAGTGCAGTGTGCACTGTCTGGAGGATGGACATGCTTGAAGTTCTGACTCAGGTGGGGCAAGGGCAATATATGTAACCTAAACATTTGTACCCCCATAATATGCTGAAATTAAAAAAATGTTGGTGCATTACTTCACTCTTTTGGTTATAGGGTTTAGCCATTAGCTTGGCCTCTGTGCTGTGTTTGTTATGAAGTTACGGCAAAGCTGGGCTTCCCTGTGCCCGGCAGCCGAGGTGCTGGACCATCCCTGAGGAATGAATGCATCCTAACCCCGCTTGCCGGCCAACTCATCCAGCCTGTGTCATGCCAGGGACCCAGCAACTGCCTCCCAAACCCAGTTTCCATTGCCGCGTCGTCCAGTGCACCAGTGTAACTAAAACATAAAATAAATTCCATGGTAGCGTATTAATACATGTTGACCTTGGCCCTCCATCCGTCCAATTCCGTCATCAAATCCAACAGTGGGGGGAAAAATAAAGAACCTGTGTTTACTGCAAACCTCAGTAACAAAAAAGCAGGAAGCCGTAGAAAAAAAGGAACCGTTCCTTTGCCACGTTCCTATTTTAATGTGGTGTTCCGGTAACTCTGAGTCTCCTATTAATATCTGTAGCCGACACGTCCATGTGCTATAAAGTAAGGCAAATGCCGAGCTTGCGATGAAATGTGTTACAGCCTAAAAAAATTTTTTTTTTCTGAAATGGCCACTCTAATCTCTGTTAAGACACGTTTTATCGAGTTTTATCCAACAGATTTGTGACGGGCACTGCAAAGGCGTGAAGGGCAAACAGCAGCGAGACAGGAGCCCTGTTGTCTACATCTCTGCTCTCAGGGCGGAAGCCCAGGGCAGATACTTACAAACGATAAGTAGTTATTGACTGACTATGATTATCTTGTGAGCACAGAACACACTCCAGATCATCCCTGACTTTCATCAGATCTTTGCTTCTATGGTTTTTTTTTTTTTTTCCCCTCCCATAACATAAAACCCTGATCTCACCTCTTTTGAGAGTTTTTTTTTTGTTTTTAATTTTTAGGTTAAAAATTTATTTTTAATTTCTTTTCTTTTTTATCGATGCATTATAGTTGTACATATCTGGGGAGTATGTGTGATATTTTGATACCTATATATTAATACAATGTGTAATGATCCAATCAGAGTACTTGAGATATACATCACCTCTAAGTTTTGTCTCTTTCTCCCTTTCTTTCTCTCCCTTCCTTCCTTCCTTCCTTCCTTCCTTCCTTCCTTCTTTCCTTCCTTCTTTTCTTTCTTTCTTTCTTTCTTTCTTTCTTTCTTTCTTTCTTTCTTTCTTTCTTTCTTTCTTTCTTTCTTTCTTTCTTTCTTTCCTTCCTTCCTTCTCTCCCTCCCTCTTTCTTTCTTTCTCTTTCTTTCTTTCTTTTTCTTTCCTTCCTTCCTTCCTTCCTTCCCTCCTTCCCTCCTTCTTTCCTTCCTTCCTTCCCTCCTTCTTTCCTTGCTTCCTTGCTTCCTTCTTTCCTCTCTTTCTGTCTTTCTTTCAGAATATTATGGGGGTACAAATGTTTTGGTTACATAAATAGCTTTTGTACAGTTTGAGTCACAGTTTTTGTACCCGTTAGTTATATAAGGAAATAACATTCATTTATCTTTCCTCCGTGTTGAGAACGCTACAGTTCTTCTCCTCCAGCTAGTTTGAAATCTGCAGTCAATTATTAACCGTAACTTCCCTACTGTACCACTGAATCCTAGGACTTATTTCTTCTGTCTAGTGGATACTTCTTATTTTACTGTGCCGACAACCATGTGCATGATGAGATAAGTTCATCCCATTCTTTTCCAGGGAGTGGGCTGGCTTTTCCTCAGCTGGTTTTAATTGGGCTGGCGTACAAAGCCTTTAGGGAATCCGGTCATCCAAGTTCTTGGTCAACCCACTGAACCATCCAGGAGGGAGGCTGTTTGCATTTTCCTCTGCTCTTTATTTGGACGGAACCACAAGGAGGGCTCTGTCACTAGCTTGGAAAGGCATCTGAACCATGTAGATAGGACCAGGCATTCGGTCGCCCCTGTGTTTGCCTGTGACATACGCAAAAGTACCTTGCTTTGATCTGCATGTAAATATCGAGACAGAAGACCGATTAGCCTTTGCCAGGGATTGCAGGGAAATGAGCATGTGGAGTGATTGCTTCACAGGTACAGGGTTTCCATTTGGGGTGATGAGAAAGTTCTGGAGCGAGATAGTGGTGACGGTTGCACAACACGGTGCTGGCACCAGATGCTGTCAAGCTGTGCAGATTAAAATGGTTGTGATGGTGTTACGGGTTGACTCGTGTCTCCCACTGAATTCACATATTGAATTCCTAACCCCCTGTAACTCTGAATGCATCCTCATTTGGAAATAGGGTTGTTGCAGATTTAACTAAGCTATACTAGAGTGGGATGGGACCCTCATCCTTATACAAACATCCTTGTGAGAGTGGGAAATTTGTCCACAGGGAAATGCCCAGACAGGGAACAGAGTCCCGTTTCCAGCCCCCAGAAGGGTCATCCTCTAAAGTCTCTGGACAAACCTTTGAGCCTGCTGACACTGTGATGTCAGACTTCTGGCCTCCAGAACTGTGAGAAGATGGATTGATGTTGTTTTCAGCCACCCAGTTTGTCATGCCAGTCCTAGGAAACTGATATAGATTGTATCGTTGGTGGTTCTGAAAGAGAACTGGAAATTGCCCCCAAGCATTTGACCAGACAATGGGGAAGGTTGGATGAAAAACATTTCCAAGGGATGATCAAGTGTCCAGCTTCGAACATGCTGAAGTGGAGATGTCCCTGAACATGGATATTAATCACCTATCCACCAAGCATCCGAGAGGAGGTGTTGAGTAAGCGGTTGGCTATATGAGAGTCTGGAGTTTGGCGAAGAGTCAGGGAAAAGGATGTAAATTTGAGAGTTGTTGGCAGACGAAGGTATTTAAAGACATGAGACTATGTAGTTTACCCAAGTAGAAGCAAAGATATAATAGAAAAGAACTGCCTCAGCCTGGGACTCTTCAGGAGTAAGATGTCATTGAGAGGAGGCTTCAGAAGATGAGCCTGAAGGTCTTAGTGTCCTGAAATTGAGCAAACACAAAACCAAGAACTAGAGAATGGTCTGTGGTGTAGGGTTAACAATCATCCCCATTTGCCTGGGACCAATGGGGTTCCCAACACACAGGACAAAAGCCAGGACAGTCTTTGGCAAACCAGTATGGGTGGCTCTCCAAGCATTGTATCCAAGGACATTCAGAGGTCGAATAACATGCAGTCTGAAGACAGACCACTGGTTTTTTTCAACACGGAGTTAACAGGTGAGTTTGACTTCAGTCATTTATCTCATGCACCAGAGACATCACACAGACGGGAGCTCAACCTCCCCAGTTTCTAGGGAGTCTTAGTCGTTTTTTGTTGCTGTCATTAGGATACTGGAGATGGACATCTATACACCCCTCACTGAAAAGATGAGGAGGTAGGAAAATCAAAGAAGTCAGCAGATTGTCATATCTAATTCCTAGAGGTTTTTCACATCTCTCAAGGACAGAAATGAATTGCTTTTTGGTGACATTTCTTAGTGTGGAGACCAATAGTCACCTGTGTTCAAAAAAGAACTGCACAGTAAGAATATCAGCAGGGGAGACACGTTCACTAGACCGACAGTGTTCTTGTTAAGTACAACATGTGTGTGAATTTATTAGTACATATTACCTATGGTCTGCGTCTCCGTGTGACTGACAGACACGCAGGTGGGAGAGAACTTGGTACCAAAGACAGAGATGACAAGTGAGCTGAATGTGATCGAAATACGGATGAACTTTCTTTGGTTCACAATCCTAAAAGTGACACTATCTGACTATTCTGGATTCGCTTTTATTAATTGTAGCAGCTTGGTTTCCGTAAATCAGTTTATGTGTGCGTGTGCGTGTGTGTATGTGTGTGTGTGTTTGTGTTTGTGTGCAAAAAAAAAGTCCAAAATTCTTCTGAAAGCAAATAGCACACATATCCTGCAAGTGTCAATGTTATGACAGATGTTCATGTCCCCAAATAAAGGGATTGTTTTCCTAGTTGCCTAGATTGACTCCACCACTCTTTGCCATTCATGTATTCATTCCGGAAAATTCTGTCTTAATATAAGTCAACACGCTAACATCAAACTCCATCAGTTATAAATTGCACTGGGCATAACACATGAGAAAAACATTATATTTAAAGAAAGCCCGGCAAGTACAATTGCTTTTCTGTATCTAAGAATCCCACATTTATGGATTCAACCAAACACTGATTGAAACTTTTGGGGAAAAATTACATCTATACTAAACATCTACAAGATATTTTCTTATAATTAGTCTCCAAATAATATGGTATAACAGCTATTTACATAGCATGTACAGTGCATTTAGGTATTTTAAATAATTTAGAGATAATTTGAAGTATACAGGAGGATGTGGGTAGGTTATATGCAAATAATACACAATTATCTATGAGGTACTTGAGCATCCAAGTATTTTGGTATCTCTGAGAGGCCCTGGAACCAGAACTTCATGTACACTGAGGGACAATTGTATATATTCTGCAACCAACAAGATATAAAACTATAGTTCTGCCATGTTCAAAAGGATACCCAATTTTACTTATGATAAACAATAAAGAAGAGCATTTATGTGAGGCATTCTCTACCCTTAGCTACTTTTCCTTTCCAACCAATCTTTGAACTTAAAAGGGCAAGATTGTATGATTTCCAGGAAAGAAACACATTAAACATCTGAACCACTTGACAAGCCATTAATGCAGATTTTCATTTCACAATGGTGAGAGAGAGCCCCAGAGATAACTGCAAACTTCCCAATTCACGGTGAGTTTATATTACAAAGCATTTCTGTGTGCCACTGTAACATTTTATCTGTGCAAACCTGGGGGCAGCCTCCTCGGAGAGTTAAGGACATGGAGTCACAGAGAGATGAATGAACTCGCTCAAGGTCACTCACACTGCTAGACCTCAAACCCCACTTCTAAAGCGTGGCTGTGTTGAGATAAGAGACAGTGCCAATTGTGCTCTCAGGTTCTAGCAGAATGTTTGGCTTGTGGAGTGTATTAGTCAGCTACTGCTGCATAACAAATCATCCCCCAACTTACAAGCTTATACAACACATGTTTATTACCTCACAGTTTCTGTGCTTTGGGAATATAGGCACACTTTAAGTGGGTTTTCTCCTTAGGATCTCACTGGGCTGCAATCAAGGTATTTCTGGAAAGAAAAATAAAAGCCATGGCTAATAGAAGAACTAAGAGTGAACCCAGCTTCCTGAATTGGAAGTCTGAGTCTTTCTGGGGAAGGGTGTTAGAGGAAAAAAAATACACAATGCAAGGTGGGTGCACACAACACTTAACTTTGACTGTCTTTCTGTCATTGTCAAGACTGTGATGGCTTGCCTTCTAACATAATCTAGCCCATGCTTTCATAATCTTTACTAAAATTAACACTGAGGCTTAATTTCACACTTGGCTTTAAAAACCAAAAATCTTCCTGGATTGTTGCTTCATACATCCTAAGAAAAGCAGAATTTGTGGGGCCTCTTTCCAGCCTTTGTTATATTGTAAACAGCAAACACAAAGGGATCCAGTAACACCCACACCCCTCCCCAACCCCACACCAATGCTAAAGCCGCTTCCAAGCCAGAAATGGACCCAAAATGTCAGATGCACTTTGGAAGCTATTTATTCAGCTGGACGACAAACACAGCTTCAGCGAACTTCAAAAAACAGTGGGGATTAAAACCTTCCCTGCCCTCGGAATAATCTGATGGACCTCTGTTTCTCAAACCAGACAGGAACAGAAGTGCACACGAGCAGTCTCTAAAAACTAGATTATGAATTAGTGATTCTAACATACATCTGGGAAACATGACTCCCAAATAACATATGTTTCTAGAAACTCTCATTATCTGTTCGCGTACATACTGCGATTCTTTTAAAATCTTGATTGAAAAATATTTACCTTAGACTGAGGTTTCTCAACAGCAGAATTAGGGACATTTGGGACCAGATGATTTTCTCTGGCGGGGCCCGTCTTGTGCACTGTAAGATGTGAAGCCCTGTCCCTGGGCTCCACCCGCCAGATACCATGGAATCCCCCAGTTGTGACAACCAAAGATGTCTCCAGACACCACCCAATGTCCCCTAGAAGTGTCTCAGATAACAGATGGAAGATTATGTAGAAGAAAAACATCCCCCTATTTTCATTTTTCAGGTAGTAAGATCCTAACATGATTCTTTCTGATTAGACCATTGGAGCCATGTTATCACCAGCGGCTGGCATTGGGTTTGCTAAAAATGTGGGTCTTGATTTCACTAGGAGGAAATCAGTATTGCTCCTTCTTTCCAGAAATCCTACGGGGACTGGGTGTTTGTGTTCCAGCCCTCCCAGTGAGGGCCTGTGCAGGAAAGATCCTTCTCTTCAATAAAGAGACATACATACATGATAAAATGTAGTTTTTAAAGGAAACAGACTAGATAGCAATGGATAGAATTGACTTCCTTGTTATCCATGCGTTTTGTACCAAGCAAATCCTTTGGGAAAAAAGATAGATAGATAGTTTCCATTGCAATTATGTTTGACTTGTGTTGTAAAACCCACTAGAGGGAGAGTGGTTGCAAAACTATGAAATTCTTCAGGACAACAGGGTCTGTTTCTCATCCACGCCTGCATCCCCAGCCCCGAGGATGGCATCCAACACCGAGCAGGTGCCCAATAAATGTGTGTGTAAAACCCTCAATAAACAAACAAGGGATTTCTGTAATTCCAAAGGGTTAGAAGCTTGGCCGGATCCGCAGAGGGAGAGAGCCACAGAGATGCAGGGAAGAAGACGGAGAACATAAGGATGTCCTTCATTTGCCTGGGGCCCTTTTGGGAGGGGATATCAGTTCATTTCAGGAGGAATTCCCCCCTCTGTGGGTTGATGGGATCTCCATTCTCTAGCTCAAGAAAATGGACAAATTATAGCACATCAGAGATGAAGCACTTTAGTTACCATGAGAACCAGCTTCGTGGCACGACATGAACCAGATTGTTACACACGGGAACCTGACCCATACCCTAACCCTAACGCTCATTCAAGATTAAATCTCCATCTTTCTGTAAACACAACGGTGGGCTAAGTTTTTTTTTTCCTGAATTCACCAAGTAACCTCCTCATACCACCAAGTAACTCCCCTTCATTGGAGCTGGAGGTTTGGCATGGGAGAATGAAAGTTTGTTTTATGTTTGAGATGACCCCAGAATTACACAATGCCCACAAATGCAGCCCCAGACAACACATTTTGTGCATGTGATTTGTTTTTTTGTGTTTTATTTTCCACTGTTTCAGGAATTCTTATTACAGCAAGAATTTTATAATCCAAATTAGTCTTCCTTGCTCAGTTATGAATTCTGGCACTTAAAAAAGAACTGACATTCTGAGCCATTCCACAGTAAAGAATTACAAAATTAAAGAAAGGAATGCTTTAAATTTTTGTACTTTGCTGAAAATTCTTTTTTCCAGGGTTCTATAAAACACTAATTTGTTTTTATATTTTACTATTTTTTGTGTGATTTTTTTTTTTTAAATCACTAAGTAATCTAGGACTAGCATCATATTTGACAGACCCGGCATTTGCTTGGTATATAAGGTTCAAAGTTTCCTTTTCGTTTTGAATTTATTTTATGTTTTGCAATTTTTTCCCACAATATTTAAGTTTTTGTTGATATTTAGATATTTTTCTTCAGTGGAGCATGAGTTACTTTTTGTGGTCTCTGATCAATTTTAAGCAGTTGGAAAACCCATGGCTCCGTTAACAGCTTTCTGGGCAGCCTCATTAGCTTGTGTAGGTTTTTTTTTTTTTTTTTTTAGACAGAGTCTCACTCTGTTTCCCGGGCTAGAGTGCCGTGGTGTCAGCCTAGCTCACAGCAACCTCAAACTCCTGGGCTCAAGCGATCCTGCTGCCTCAGCCTCCCGAGTAGCTGGGACTACAGGAATGCACCACCATGGCTGGCTAATTTTTTCTGTATATTTTTAGTTGTCCAGATAATTTCTTTCTATTTTTAGTAGAGATGGGGTCTCGCTCTTGCTCAGGCTGGTCTCGAACTCCTGAGCTCAAGTGATCCTCCCTCCTCAGCCTCCCAGAGTGCTGGGATGACAGGTGTGAGCCACCGCACCTGGTCCTTGTGTAGGTTTTGATCCCATCTTTTAAAAAGAGTCTCATGGTTTGGTTCAGGGAGCTTACAATGCTGCTAAGGTCACAAGGAACAGAGCTGTTAGCAAGGGGATGAAAAGACAGACCAGGCTCTGTGATTTTTTATTTCTTTGATAATTCAACAAATGTTTCTTGAGAGACTATTCTATACAAGGTATTGTACCAGGCACCGGAGTTGCACAGATAAATGAGCACGTCTCCTGTCCCCAAGTTCACATTTACCAGTGCAGGTGCTATAAAATCAGATATGTAGAAAACAGACTACAAGGCTTCAAAAATGTCTCTCATTGCCCCATAAAATAAAATTGAAAAGTGGTTTTCCTTGACAATTTTATATATTTTACATATTATATATTTTATATAATATAAATTTTATATATTTTTATATGTAATATGTATTTTATATATTTTAACATATGTTTAAATTATTGCAAGTGATATAATTTTCAAATATTATAAACATTGATATTACACAAATTAATATATGCGTTAGATCACTTTTAAAAATGTATCCAATAGAATCAGAATATAATTTTTTTAATTTCAGAATATTATGGGGGTATAAATGTTTTGGTTACATAAATTGCTTTTGTACCATTTGAATCAAAGTTATAAGTGTGCCCATCCCCCAGACAGTGTGCATTGTACCCATTAGGTGTGAATTTACCCATCCCCTCCTCCCTCTCCCACCTGCTCGATTTCTGATGAACGTTATTGCTATATGTGCACATAAGTGTTGATCAGTTAATACCAACTTGATGGTGAGTCCATATGGTGCTTGTTTTTCCATTCTTGGGATACTTCACTTAGTAGAATGGGCTCCAGCTCCATCCAGGATAATACAAGAGGTGCTAGATCACCATTGTTTTTGTGGCTGAGTAGAACTCCATGGTGTACATAGACCACAGTATATTAATC
The DNA here is from genome assembly GCF_020740605.2 of Lemur catta. Lineage (NCBI taxonomy): Eukaryota > Metazoa > Chordata > Mammalia > Primates > Lemuridae > Lemur > Lemur catta. The sequence continues at coordinate 71,404,819 of NC_059155.1, forward strand.
CACTCATGCATTGATGGGCACTTGGGTTGTTTCCACATCTTTGCAATTGTGAATTGTGCTGCTATAAACATTCAGGTGCAGGTGTCTTTTTTATAGAATGTCTTTTTTTCCTTTGGGTAAATACCCAGTAGTGGGATTGCTGGATCAAATGGTAGGTCTACTTGTAGTGCTTTGAAGAATCTCCATACTGCTTTCCACAGAGGTTGTACTAGTTTGCAGTCCCACCAGCAGGGTATGAGTGTTCCTGTCTCTGTGATTTTTGCGTTGACGTGTCCCTAGGAGTGGGGTGATCATGCAATTTATCATCCATGTTGACATTAAAAGGTGGGAGGTTTTGATATTGTTATCGGCTCTGGTGTAAACGGGGACTGTCTCTGGAAAGCCAGGGCCCACACAGGACCCCCCTGCCAAGGGCGGGGAAAGAGATGAAAGAAATTGTGGCATATATGTACCATCTATTCAGTCACGAAAAGGAATGGAGTCCTGACACCTGCTACAACACAATGAACCTCAAACACACTACATTAAGTGAAAGAAGACAGGCACCAAACAGCACGCAGAGTGTAATTCCCTGGATATGAAATGTGTAGAATCATCAAACCCAAAGAGACGGAGAGCACAGTGGTGGCTGGTTATCTGCAGGACTTCGGGGACAGGGGACCCAGGAGTGATTGCTCACAGGGCACAGGGTTTCCTCCTGGGGGGATGAAAAAGCTCTGCAAACAGATAGCAGAGGTGGTTGCACAACATCTCAAGTGTCCTACACACCACTGAATTGTGCACTTTAAGAGTTAATGTTTTATTACATGAATTTTATGTCAATACAAATACAAAGGAAATGAAACAACGGTAAGCTTCTCTTGTCTGCCATGATAAGAGTTCAAAAAACACAGCAGCACTTAATGTATCCCAGTCATCTTTATTCTATGGGGTTATCGTGAACAGTCTCAGCCATGATTTATAGCCACGGCTGTATAGCTCAGGTTACATGTTCTGAGGATTTCTGTGCACACCCCGAAGGGGTTCCGCCTCGTTTGGCAACATCCCTGCTCAACCCCATCGCACGGAAGAACAACTTCATCCACCCGGGAAGACTGCAGCCAACCCCTCAATAATCCCAGTTGTTGCCTTTCTTTTTTTGTTCCCAGCCCGGAATCTCTCTAAAGATTCTACCAGCCTGAAGGTGGGGATGTGGGGTTTCCCACAGAAGTTGTTAAAGACACGTGTATTCAGTCGAATTGAACCCAAATGAGGACACATCGATATGGAGCAAAAAATACAACGTTCAAATGGAATCTTAGCCGGAGACGTTGGATCCTAACGGATGAGTGTAACCCGGCTTTGTGGAAAAGGAGACGTTGGCGGGTGGAGATGGGATGTTTCTTCCTTCATCAGCTTTGTCAACCAAAGACGGGCTGGGTGAGGAAAACAGTGCAACGAAACCTTTCTGCAGCAAGAGGAGTGTGTGCGTCGTTGTTTCGGGAGTGGAGGTTCATTGTGTGTGGAGCTCGCAGAGTTGCACGTGCTGAGTCCCTGTGGCAGCCCAAGCACCCCAGCGAGCCTCACTCTGTCTCTGCTCTTCCTTCGGCCATTGCCAGTAAGCTCAGCTGCAAGGCTCTGCTGGGAAGGGGGTCTGATTGGAGCTGCCCCAGCGTCTTCTGGGAAATGTGGCCCTGACTTGTCTGCCACCTCTTCTGCAAGCATGTCTTTTACTTTTTAGCATTTTATTGTATTTTATTTTTATTTCATTTCAGAATATTACAGGGTTACAAATGATTCGATTACATAAATTGCTTTTGCACGACCCAAGTTGGAGCTACAACTGTCCCCAACCCCCAGACATCATGCACTGACTGAATGCATTAGGTGTGGATTTATTCATCCCCTCCTCCCCCGCCCACCTGCCCGATACCCTATAGATGTTACTTCCATATGTGCACTTAAGTGTTGATTAATTAATACCAATTTAATGGTGAGTAAAATACTGCAAGCATGTCTTGTCTTTCGAATACTTTGGAAAAGGAGAGGCACGTCTCTCTCCCATGAGCTGGGATTTCGGATTTGCACAGAAAACACACACGTTTGTGCAAAAGATAGAAATGATTCCACTGAGCTTGAATGATAGTTTATGTCCCTGAATATTTCATTTTCTTAAGCAAACCTGTTATAATATTTTAAAAAAAATTTTTGCAAGCAGAGGTCTTCGGTGTTAAAACTGTATCAGCAGTTTTGCCTCCTGGAATATTTGGAGAGAAGCCAAATAACAGTTCAAGTCACAGCTGCTATCAAGGACGTGACGTGGCTTGCCCTCAACGCCTACCAGATGCCGTGATACAGGAAACACCCACAAAGCCCTTTTTTTAAAAAAAAATTAAAAACATATTCATAGGTTTAAGGTGATGCATGTTGGAAGCAGAAGTGTGAACATCCACATTCACTCATGTTAGAATAGTTCTCACACTGCGCTTATATCAATGACATCAAGATTCATTAAAATTTGCTTTTTCTCCTATAACCACACACCAGCAAGATTAAAACAGTGTGCAGTTTGCACACCTGATTATGATATTTCCTCGATATTTAAGCAATGGCAAAATGTGGGCAAACACGTGCATGGGAGATATTGGAAAATGCTAATGCAAAGAGATTTTTCTTATATGGACGTATAGACAATAAAGTTGCTTCCCCAGGAAGGGGGGAGGTGACAGGAAGGTGAGAAGGAAAAAGGACTTACCCAGAGAAGGATGAAAGAAGCAAACTTATTCAATTTGCAAGGTTTTAGGGCAAAAGAACGGGCAAGTCCTACCAGTGGCCTGGAAGACAAAGTCTTGCCAGGGTTAAAATCAGGACCCCTGTGTGCATGAACCACCTGTTCTGCTGCCAAAGACTTTCAAGACAAAACGTCTCCCAGGGCAGGCGATTCTGCTCGAGTGTGTGTGGTGTGATATTATGTTCAGATGCATGAGCTCCGTGTGCATGGCTGCGGCGTGTACACTTGTGAGAACATGAGCTGCATCTCAGGGAAAGCCAGAGAAGATTTGACATTTCCTTTGCAGGATACTCCTGGGAGAGTGTCCGCGGCGCCTGGAAACAGTTAGCAATCACTTTGCTTACTTGCAAGAAGTCAGAAAGGATTATTGAAACAGATCGGAATGTTGAACCAAATTTATAAATGTTCCTACACTGTTTTCATTAACCAAACAAGATGCTGAATAAACAGGAAAAAAAAAAAAAAAAACCTGAAGCTGAGAATGTAGCTGAGGACCAGCCCCCAAAAGGGGAAAGACACTGGGAATAGTTGGGAGGAGAGAAAACGTTAGACATTGACAACTCAGGAAATAAAGGGGGAGGTTTGTCCAAGGGAAGTATTACAAATTACATTTCTTGCAGGGCTAAAATAAAACAGATGCAAAAAAAAAAAAAAATCAAACCAAGGACTCTTATCAGTTATGATGTCAAGGTCTTGGGTGAAAGTAAAATGCATTCATTCACCAGCGAAAGAAAAGGCTTGAAGTTCAACATGTTTATAGCCCGATGTTGTGTGAGTGCCTGGTGCACACCCGTCAAGCTGCCAGGTTTGGGCAGAGTATAGTAAGAACGGAAATGTGAGAAGTGACAAAGAAAGAGAGACAGCAGATTCTCTGACAGCACTGAAGAGCATGATGCTGATGCTGTCTACTTGGAGAGGGGAGATTGCTTTAAGGTGGAATATTGATCCGTTCCCTGGGCAAGAAGCTCACAAAGGTGGTGCACCAGATACCCCAGCTGGTTCGGATATCCCACTTCACAGAAAATTTACAAGTCATGGCTTTTGAGTACAGGCAACATTGGCTGTGATCAATGCCATCAGGGAAAAGGAAGGAATGGGGAAATCTGGCAAAGATAATGAGAACATCCTAAGTTGGAAGCTGTGAGTTCACGTGTGCACAGTTACGAAGACAGAGGAATAAGGGAGACTGCCCCCGGTATGAGAAAAGCCAAATTAAAATTAGATGACATTTGTATCCTGACGCTGGCCAAGCTCTGGGCAGATACCATGTCCCTGGGATCACAGGAGGAGACTTTCTTATTAAAGGATGCATGTCCTCCACATTGGGGACTTTTTAGGATAACGACAGATCCCTTCTCTTGGCTCAGAGAAATTCCGCTAACCCCTTCCTTGTGAACTTTCATTATTTTATGGAAATATCTTAGGCTACAGCCAAGAGCACTGGCAACTCTTCTGATGCAATTAGATACGGGTGAATTAGAAAATAAAATGCTGTCATGGCCTCACATGCAGCGGTCACACGAGTTGCCCAAAGTAACACAATTGAGATGAAATTGGATGGAGACCCAGTGTTAATGTCCAGCTGAGACATTTTATCAAGGATGCCCGAGGCCCCAACACTTGGGGAGTCTACGTTCCCGGGCCAACCCCCAGTGCTCTCTGAGGACTGTAGTTGAGGACTCTCAAAAGTCAGATGAGGACCTTCCAAGCAAAGTTTCCAGTGAGGAAACAAAATGGACATGTAAGAAAAGAGATTTCCCTGGAAACATCGCTGCCAGGAGAGAGGTCATATATTGATTGATAAAAGCATTAAATCACACTAGCTACTTTTGTCTCTGTCCCCTGTGCCGTACCCCAACTACAAGTGAGGTGAACAAGACGTTTTGTGAGTCAGGGGCATGTCTAGCAATTTCCCAAGAGACTCAAAAGCTTAGTTTCTACTCTTCCCAATCAGAGGAGAACAAAGGAGTTCTGTCTGAAAGCGACTCTGGATCCCAGGGGACTACAAAGGTGAGGTTGCTTCCCACCATTGTTAGGGAAAGGCTATTTGGGGCATGTCCACTGGAACCTGTGACAATTAAGGCATTGTTTCTTTGCAACCCTTCCATATGTGTTTCAATATATATATATTGTTCTGCATGCATCGGTTTAAATATAGTTGTTTGTCCCAAAGACAGCGATATCCTCAAGCTATGCAGAGACTCCTGGACGGGAAGCTGTAGCTTCCTGCACACACAAAGGAGGCCAGCCTTTCTCTCGCTCTCGCTCGTGAACGACATTCCAGGTGTCTGCCCGCGACAGAGCCGACGCTATAGCGTAAGTGGCAGGAGACTGATGGAGGTTCCTGCTTGTTAGACACACTGGCTTATTTATCTTCAGCCACAGTCACATACGTGAACAGATGGTCACGGGAACATGAGCCGGCATGACTATCACTGGGGTTTTCTAGCAAGTGCAGGACACACCCTGGTGTACACAGCTGTTTAGCGTTCGGCCTGAGCAGGGCAGGACTGTGGGCTTGAGTTTCCACACTGCATTCCTTATGCCTGGGAGATGCTCTGGGGTTGACCTTCTGCTTTTGAAATCATCTACAAGGCATCTGTCAGGGTGATGATTAACCCAGTGGAATCTGTGCATTGGGAAGCTCTGACTGACTGCACACCAAGCGCATTTCCATGGCAGGAACAGATAGAATGGATGGATGGGTAGATGGATGGTATATGGATGGATGAATGGATGGATGGATAGATAGATGGATGCATAAATAGATGGATAGATGGATGGATGGATGGATAGATGGATGGATGGATGCATAGAGGGATGGATGGATAGATGGATATTAGATGAATGGATGGATAGATGGATAGTAGATGGATGGATGGATAGATGGATAGTAGATGGATGGATGGATAGATGGATGGATGGATAGATGGATAGTAGATGGATGGATGGATAGATGGATAGTAGATGGATGGATGGATAGATGGATGGATGGATGGATGGATGGATGGATGGATGGATATATGGGTAGATGGATGTATGGATAGATGGATGGATGGATGGATGGATAGATAGGTAGATAGCTAGATAGGTGATAGATAGATGATAGATGGTAGATATATAGATAGAAACAGGTGACAGGTAAAGACGATTAGATGGATAAACAGATATAAATCAGATAAATGAGATTCAGGAGTCCCCAACCTATGGTGAGTTGTATCATTATTTCATTACATATTACAGTGTAAGAATAATAGAAATAAAGTGCAAATAAATGGAATGCACTTGAATCATCCCACAACCCTCCCTTCCCTCCCTGGTCCATGTCTTCTATGAAAATGGTCCCTGGTGCCAGAAAGGTTGGGGACTGCTGAGATAGATGATCAATGAAAGATACAAATTAGATACGTTAGATAAATAACATATAGATAATAGAGAGAGAGATGATAAATGACAGAAAGACATGATAAGGGCAGATGATAGAGAGAGAGAGATTTTCTGGCTTTCTGTTGTGATGTTGTGCCTTTGGAATAGCACGCACACGTATTCAAATCATTCTTATTAAAATATTAGACAAGATAACACCACAGGGCTCCAGGTGGTTCAGTTCATGCAAAGGTGTTTGTGTTTGGCAGGAACTGAATACCCACCGTGAGACTCCAGGTCACAACGGCCCCCACGTCCTGTCTCTATGACCCTGTCTTCCAGCACAGTGAATCTGGCGAATGTCAACCCCAGACAGCTGCCCATCACGACGGTAAGCGAAGCACAAGCCCTCGTCCCCCACCAAGACCACGCGGCAGCCATAGCAGGGCTGGCTGGCTCCAGACAGGTGTGAAGAATTAGGGGGCATCCCCCAACCCTGGCGCCTGTGCAGAGAAATTCAGTGGAGAGAGCAAACCGTTTCCCGCCTCTCTCCTGCTGTCTGGGCGAGAACAATATGAAGCACAGACGAACGTGTACCCCTGCAATTCCCACCTCCAGAGCCGGGCACGGCCGCATCCCACTGCAGACCTCTTCTGCTGGCTGGTGCCCAGTCGCCTCCTCTGGGGCCTGTAACACAAGCCTGCAGACGAGTCCTTTGACCCAGCGATGGGAGAGAGGCACGTTAAACACACAGAGCTGGGGTCTTAGCTCAGGCTGCTAAACAAAGCATTGTAGATGGGGATTCAATGACACACCGCTGTGTTCTTACAGTTCCAGAGGCTGGAAGTGCAAGATCCAGTTTCTGGCATGGTGGATTTGTGGTAAAGTCTCTCTTGCTGGCTTGTAGACGATTCCATGTCACTATGTCCTCACATGGTCTTTCTTGTATGTGCTCAGAGAGAGGGAGACAGAGGGAGACAGAGGGGGAGAGAGAGAGAGAGAGCGAGAGCTTCCTGGTGCATCTTCTTATCAGGACACTAACCCTATCAGATCAAGATGCCACCCTCACGACCCTATTAAATCTTAATTATGTCCTTCTTCCAAATACACCCAGTCTGGCAGTTAGAGCTTCATCATACAAATTTTGGGGTTAGGAGACAGACACAAACGTTTGTATCAGAATAAGTGCAAGTACCCAACAGCCAGCATTCTGTGCATTAAAAGCAGGGCTTCTCTCTGCCATTCATTTGTCTAATGAAAGCTTTGGTGAAGTGTTTCAAAAGGAAGGAAGAAAGAGGAAGGAAGGAAGGAAGAAAGGAGGGGAAAGAAAAAGAAAGAAAGAAAGAAAGAAAGAAAGAAAGAAAGAAAGAAAGAAAGAAAGAAAGAAAGAAAGAAAGAAACAGAGAGAGAGAAAGAAAGAGAAAGGAAGAAAGAGAAAGAGAGACAGAGAAAGAAACAGAGAGAGAGAGAAAGAAACAGAGAGAGAGAAAGAAAGAGAAAGGAAGAAAGAGAAGGAGAGACAGAGAAAGAAAGAGAGAGAGAGAGAAAGAAAGAGAGAGAGAGAGAAGGAAAGAGAAAGAAAGAAAGAGAGAAAGAGAGACAGAGAAAAAAAGAAGGAAGGAAGGAAGGAAAAAAAGAAAGAAAGGAAGGAAGGTTTCCTGTATCAAGAAGCCCACCCCAAGTTTATTTGTTAAATTTCCTTTTCAACTTTGCACATAGATCAAAGGTAGAGCGTGTTCTTACAAATAAACTGACTCTTTGTCCAACGCTGGGCTCTTTCCAGGTGGGCGAAAGGGTGAGTGTAGTAACGTGCACCTAGTCAGCGTTCAGTAACAGTTAAAATAAAAAAGCTGCCGACTTGCTCTGGTTGTAACACGGACGCTCTCGGGGCTGCCTGTGTGTTGTGGGGACACAGAAGCTGGATTTGCAAACACAACTGGACGGAGCCCTCCGTGGTCAGCGAGAGTCACCACTTAGAAGCGAACCGTGCACACTCCTTCCCGGCCACAGGGAGAGGCCTCTTCGGCTGGGGTTGTGTTTCTGCAAGAGCTTCTGCAGGCATGCGTCTGCGTGTACGTATGTGCATGCGTGTGGTGTGTGTAGGAATGCGTGTCTGCATGAGTGTATGCACCCGTGTGCGTTTGGGTTTGTGCATGAGTCTCTGTGTATCCTCCCTTCCTTCTCATCTCCATTTTTTCCCCACATTCTTCCTCTCTCCCAACAAAAACGAAGAGATTCAGCTCGTTCGAGAATCTTTTCTCTGCAGCCTTAGCTGCGCATCTCGACAGCGCTGGTTTTTCTGTTGGTGCGGGAGACTCCTGAGTGGGTCGGGTGAGACAACACGGGAGGTCGATGTTGAAATCGATCCTGAGTTACGCCACACCTTCAAACACGTGTCCAACAGGGGGAAAAAAAACCTCACCCCGCTAAAATTCTGACTGGTAAATGCGAACTTGCTAACACGCCTAGAGATCAAGTCTCAAAATGCGTCCGACGAACTCGCCCACGGCCGTGTGTCGCCTCTTTGAAGAGGACGAAATGGACGTTAGCAAAGAATTTCTCTCTAGATAGCGAACGTTTTGTCAGGTACCCTCGATTATGCCCTGGTGAACGTAGCCTCAAATATCCCACCTCCTCTCAAACACACACACACACACACACACACACACACACCCCTACTCACAGTCTCGAAGCCCGTATTCACCACCTCCAGACGTGATTGTCCCAAACCTCACCATGACCTCTGACAAAGTGACACGCTTCCAAATTTGGCATACGGTTAGTTAAAGTCTGAGCCCGGCTATTAACAGCTGGCTCTCGGCCCCTGAACATAAAGCATTTAAACACCCTCTCTGCCCAGAGACAGCTTTCAGGGTAACGCAACTCTGCTTCCTCAAGATCAGAGCAGGAAAAATATCAAAGTGGCAGCTACTGTGCGTGAGGCACCTCTTGGGCCAGAGCTGCAGAGCGGTGGCTGGGTCAGAAGCCCCTGACACCACTGGAAAGCCATCTGAGAAATCACGACGTGGCAATAACCAGTCCTCGCCCGAGTGAGACGGCAGGGGCAGCGGCTCAGGTATTAGGCGTGAGACCTGCAGACACGCCGCTGGATTTATAGCCCTGGAGGGCGTCGTGCTGAGCTCCGGCTCGGGCAGACAGCTGTGCCTCGGTGCCCCCGGGGCTGACGTAGCCGTCTGGACAGAGCAGCCGAGAGCCGAACGCCACGGGGGCGAAAACCCTCTCTGTCTGCGGAGCGTTGGGAGGGCGTCTCAGATCCCTCGTTGGCTTTATCTATCGCGGTTTTCCCTCCCCGAAATCCCTTTCAGGGGGTGGTTGCATCGTCCCTGTACAATCTCCACATGTCACCATCTGGAGTGGGGGAAAAATACGTAGCTTCTTGGAAAATGTTATTTTTGTAAGCACATGCTTTTTGAAAATGACCTCTCCCAGCTACAAAGAGTGTTATCAGGAATCCCGATTTATACATTTCTCTGGGGGCGGGGGGAAAGTTGGAAAAGATAAGAAAAAAAAAACAGGGAAGTTTCTCAAACTGACCCTTGGAGAGAATTCGGCATTGTCAATAGTAACTGTATCGTGGATATTCTTTTTGGGGGGAGGTGGGGCATAGTCTCATGCTGTTGCCCAGGCTACAGTGCTGTGGCATCATCACAGCTCACAGCAGCCTCAAACTCCTGGGCTCAAGCGATCCTCCTGCCTCAGCCTCCCAAGTAGCTGGGACAGCAGACTTGCACCACCATGCCCGGCTAATTTTTCTATTTTTAATAGAGATGGTGTCTCCCTCTTGCTCAGGCTGGTCTCAAACTCCTGAGCTCAAGCAATTCTCCTGCCTCAACCTCCCAGAGCAGTGGGATTACAGTGCCCGGCCTCAGGGCTATTCTTGACATTGCCAATGAAGCCAATTCCTGGACATGAAAGGTAACCAGAGATGACCAGTGGGGACCACTGGCCAGAGAAAGCCACCAAGCCTGGCTTCTGTGTGCTTTCCACATTGGCTCTTCTCATTCTCTCCTGGAAAAAGCCATCTTCTTGGCAGAGGTCCAGCCGGGGCGAAGGCGCCATTACACTCAGCTGTCGGAGCAGGCAACTGTCCCCAGGAATTCCCGGGCAGAGAGAGGCCCCCTCAGATCTCATGTTTTCCACTCTGAATGCACATTAGAATGATCTAGAAAAGTGTTTTGGAAAGTTATGATGATATCTTGGTTATGCCACCAAACACACAGGTGCAACAAAAGAAAAAAAATTGGTAAATTAAAAACTTTTGTTTTTAAAAAACTTCTGTGCATCCAAAGCAAGGGAGTGACACAGAATGGAAGACTGTTTTGCAAATCATATACTGGATAGGAGTCAAGGTTCTCTAGCAAAACAGAACCAATGGGAGAGATGATATGTGGACACAGATGAGATTTAGGGCATTGCTCACATGACTTTGTAGGCTGAGAAGTTACACCCTGTGTCGTTTCCAAGCCAGACAAGCAGGAAAGCTGGTGATGTGATTCCATCCAAGTCTGGAGTCCTGAGCACCAGGGCGGGGTGCCGTTGGTACAACTCCCAGTCCTACGCGGTCCTTACTCCACCAAAAACACTTAGCGAAACCACAACCCCACCCCGGCTCACCCTCCGCAATCCCTCCACGAATACAATGACATGCTTCACGAGCACTTTTCACAGACCCATCAGGAAAGAATAGCTCTCGAAAGCCTCAGCTTCCAATAATCACACAAACCTTTCATTAAGGCCAGGCGCCTGACACTCTCCAGACTGGTCCAAAAATCACAGACACCTGAGCAGGTGTTGGCTGATCTAGAGCTGCCCTTACAATGACGGCCTTCATTTTACCAGAGTTAATTAAAAAAAGAAAAAAGAAAAAAAAAAAAAGCCAGTGACAAAGGAAATGTATTGCTTTGCCTGGATACTTAAAGGACGGCACTCTTAGCTAAGCAGAGGTTAGTAGGTAAGGAGACACTCCTCCGGTATCATAAAAGACGCCATTCACGGATGCCTTGTCAAAAGCCAGTGAAAGTCTTGATGTCTTTGGTTGTCTCATTGTCCTCAAAAGGAGACATGCTTCGGGTGTGTTTTCACTTCGTAAACACTCATACACAGATTCTTTATTTTGTGACTGTCTTAGTGCCTTTCGGGCTGCTATAACAGAATACCATAGACTGGAGACCTATAAACAATAGAAACTCATTGTTGACAGATCTGGAGGCTGGAAGTCATTGCAGCGGTGAGCAGGGCACGTCCAGGTTTCTGGATTCTGGCCAGAAACTCCGTCAAAATACCTCGGGGTAGAGCAAAAGCCCAGTCACTTGAGGCCTGTGCACACACAGAGACACACGGACACACGCAGACGGGCTCGGGCGCACACACAGGTAACTAGTCACATCCACAGCCAGACACACGGACTTGTGTACCCAGACACACATCTGTGCACACGGAGACACATAAGCAGATACACACAGACACTCTCAGACCCACTTGGGTGCACACGCAGGCATCTATGTATACACAGAGACACATGTACACACATGCATATATACACAGACACAAACATGCAGACACATATATGCACGTACTCACACGTACATATATATACAGACATATATACACAGAGACACACGTAAAACACACAACACACCCATGCACATGGGCACACATGTATACACACAGGGACACACATATGCACACATAAATTCACAGGCCATATGCACACCTACATGCACACAGAGACATACATGGGCATACACAGAGACACATATACACACACAGCACAAGTATGTACATGTACACACATACACACAAACATTGGGACACACGGACACATACCATACACATAAACACATGTACAATAGACACACAGTCATGTATACACACACACACACACACACACACACACACACACACTCACCACCTTCTTAAGGACTTTCAGAGCCTTCCAACTTGCTTAGAGTCACATCTCCTCGTACACAGACTCCATCCCACGTGCCGCTGCCTCGACCCTGCCCCCGTGTCTCTGAGACACGTGTCTTGCCCTGTCCCATCTTTCCCTGTCCTGGGGGAGCTGTCCCCTACCGGGCTCTCAAACACATCTTTCTACCTGTAAAACACAAGGGCCCTTGTGCAGCCGTCCACACTGTGGCCCGGTGGGCGTCCTAACATAAGCAGGGTTACACGCCCAGGCCCTTCCCACACCTTCCTAAATGCATCTCAACGATGCTGCCACCCCAGGCTGCAGCCCAGCTCCCAGGCGTGGCCGGCCGCGGGCGTCCAGAGTCAGCGCAGAGTAAGGTGGGAAGCCGCGTCCCTGGCGATGGACAGAGATTTCTTCCCGAGCTTTCCTGGTGGCAGAACATTCATGCCACTCTGTCACGGGAGGGTCTGCTCGGGAAGTGGAGACGTGAGCGTGGCCAGCATGTGGCCCCACACAGCCAGGACGGGAAGAGCCTTAATGGCACACGCCGTTCCCCCATCCGACGTCCCTTCCCTGCGTTCTCAGGGAAGGTCTTCACGAAGAAGCAACACTGTTTATGCTTGTAGAAGGGCAGCGTTTTTGAATATTTGCTTTTCAAACACAAAATGGCTATTTGTCTTGAAGGAGAAGAGAGAGTCTGTGGTGTGGAGACTGCAATCCGGCAGGGGTGGTTTTAGGAGGTTCTCAGGGAGGAGCTCTGGAGAGAAGAGAATTTCAGAGCAGCAGCTGGGGCCTCTGGTTTCTGTTTAACTCACAGAATCAAATCTTCTAGGTTTGTGGACAGAGCTGGGCTGCCTACGGGTAGAGTGGATTCCTGTGGGTTACACAGAGCTCGGGGCAGGACCTGCCTTTGCCTTCTTTCTGGTCCAGAAGACCCTGCATGGTGCCACCTGTTTTAAAGAGACCACACCTGCCTTATCACACCTGCTTTAAATAGACCACACCTGGTGCATCCCACCTGCCTTAGATAGACCACACCTGGTGCATCCCACCTGCCTTAGATAGACCACACCTGGTGCATCCCACCTGCCTTAGATAGACCACACCTGGTGCATCCCACCTGCCTTAGATAGACCATACCTGGTGTGTCCCACCTGCTTTAAAGAGACCAGACCCGACTGACCCCTCCTCCTCTACATCGGGGCCTGGGGCAAGGTGGGAACCGTTGGGACCTCAGCCTGTCTCAGCAGGAGAGGACAGCCCCGGGTGGCACTAGGCTGGCCAAGGACCCATGGCCTGAACATCCTTAGACACACACACAGTCTTGGTTCTGCTCAAAGACACGTGGAATGGGAAGCAGACTTCGGAAGCACAGCCAGATCCTGTTTTCTTTCCTTGTCATGACAGACGAGCCCAGCTGAGTCGGGAAGGCAGGTCTGGACACGCCGTGCTGTCCACAGAGGTCTAGAAGCTCAGTGCCACTCTCTGTCCTTTCATTAGTTACGGTCAATTCTGCCACGTAAGTGTTCCCAAAAATCACTGGCTATGCAAACACCACTCAAGAAAAACCACAGGGCTTATGGAAAAAAACAGCGTGGGGGCAGCCCTCAAAAATGTGATTGCTGACACGCAAAATACATACAATTTGTATTCATCAATTGAAGAATGAATAAATAATTAATTAACAAACAAAAAGATAAAGGCATGTTAACAATGGCAGCATGGTTTTACATACGCTAAATGGTTAATAAATATGTAGACAATAATACGTAGGGGCAGACCCTCCCCAGAAACATATCTCATGCTGGCTTTGTGAAAATGGACATCAGAGAGGTGGGTGCTTAGGAAACATTGTAAAGTAGGGGAGGCGGTGCTATGGTCGTATGTTTGTGCCCCTCAAAAAATCCATGTGTTGGAATCCTCACCCCCAAGGCGATGGTGTTTGGAGGTGGGGCCTTGGGGAGGGGATGAGGTCCTGAGGGTGGAGCCTCATGGATGGGACCAGTGTCCTCATAAAAGGGACCCCAGAGAGCTCCCTCGCCCCTTCCACCATGTGACGACACAGCGAGAAGGTGCCATCTATGAACCAGGAAGTGAGTCCCCACCAGACACAGACTCTGCCACGCCGGGATCTTGGACTTCCAGCCTCCAGAGCTGGGAGCAATGCATGTCTGCTGTTTAAACCACCTAAGTTATGGCATTTTGCTACAGCAGCCCCAATGGACTAAGACAAGCGAGTTGCCTAAAAATTAATGAGCAGTTGTTGTCTAGGTTGTGAACCGGTCCATGTGGCTCCTAAGATACATATAAATTAAGGAAGCCGGTACAAAGTTGAGGTGTGGACTTGTCTGCTTTTTGCTTTTTCTTTGTTCAGATGAAGTTTTCTGTTTGGATGCAACTGTATCTTCTCACCTGCAACTGTGTGTGTGTGTGTGTGTGTGTGTGTGTGTGTGTGTGTGCGTGAAGGAAATCATGCAAAATTAAATGCAAAATTTGTATTAGCCTCAATTTTTCCCCAGATATGTCAATTGCCTTGGAACCAATTTGTGTTTTCCAAGCAAGTGTTACAGAAGAATCAGTCGGTCTTTATGTGTGTGCTTGAATTATATCCCCCTATTCATTTCCTACTACGTGTTGGGGCTTGCCCTAAGCCCTAAAAACACAGTGCACTGGAATAGAATGTAACACAACACAACAGAACACAACACACTACACTCCAGATAGAGGCACATTCTCCGTGTCCTGCCAACTATGGGTCTATCTTTGTCTGCTAGTAGAATGTGTGTGTGTGCCCACACACCTAGATGCTTTCAAACAGACACACACACACACATTCTTTGCTGGAGGAGGATGCATTACTTTTCTGACACTTTCTATGTTGCTTATCTCCTTATTGTAGTCATGCAAAAGGGCCCTCATTCTGTCTGCAACTGTGAGCTGACAGTCAAGTTGTGATGGAATGAACATGCCCTCCAAGGCATGATCAGCAAGCCCCCCTAACGATGCTTTCTTTGCCTGAGAACAGTTCAGTCTCCCCCAGGAGACAGGAAGGTGTCAGGATATCAGTGATATTTTGGGAACTTCAGCAAGAAAACAGAGTGGAAGACAGACGGGGAGAGAAAATTCCCACCCAGAGAGCCGTGGAGAAGGTGAGCATGGTGGGACCTCGGGCAGTTTCAGGAGTAGTGGACAGTCCCACGCGGTACTCAGTGTGACCAAGTACAAGTAGCCTAAAAGCATTAACAGCTTCACTGAGGGGTGTGTGTTTGTGTGTGTGCAGGGTTGATGGAAATTTAAGCAGGATGTCTGACATTTTTATAAGAGGGGGTGTAGTATCTGCTCGGGATGCCAGAACACAGTCCCACGGACCGGACGGCTTAAAGAACACACATTTGTTCTCTCCCGTCCTGGAGGCTGGAAGTCCCAGATCCAGGGGTCTCAGGGCTGGTTCCCCCTGAGGCCTCTCTCCTGGGCGTGTAGACGCCGTCTTCTCCCTGTGTCCTCACAGGGTCGTCCCTCTGTGTGTGTCTGTGTCCCCATCTCCTCTGCTTATAGGGACACCAGTCCTGTTGGATCAGGGCCCACCCTGGTGACCTCAGTTTACCTTAGTCACCTCTTTAAAGAACCATCTGCAAATATAGCCACAGTCCGAGGTCCTGGGGGTCAGGGCTCCAACATAAGAACTTTAGGACGATTCAGCTCATAACAGAAGCTGAGGATTTGTTGTGTATTTTTTCCCTTCCGAAAAGCTACCATCTGCCTGAGGAATTCAAGTTTGTGCAGACACACTGAAATATGTCCTCTTTATTTTTGTCTCCCTTCAAAAATGCAATCCTTGCTCTTGTCGTCCTCACAGGACACTAAAACACATTATTTTATAAGTGCCAAATGGAACCAAAATAATGCTTGCCTCTTTCTTGTGTGGCTCATCCAACACAGTGTCTGGTAGGCTCTGCTCATACCAGCGAAGGGAGAAGCAGAGAAAACAATTCAGGAGGGAACCCTGGCTCGTCCTCCTGCTCAGGGGGCATTTTCTTGCATTTTTATGTTCCCTTGAATGAATTTGTGAAGCGGCACCTCCTCACCCACTTGGCGGGGTTTGGTGGCTCACCCCACCTCACAACTCACGCACCTGCAAACCTGCCCCAGAGACACAATGGGCTGTAGCCCGAGGTGAGTCGATTTCATTTACAGCCAATGGGAGAATTTGATCCAACAGATACATTGTATATAAATGCAACACTCGCATTGTTGGAGCTCAGAAAGCAACACCCCAACATGAAGACCTCAGAAGCAAAAGTGTTTTTCTGGTCTTCTCCTGCCCTCCTATCTCTGTCCCCTCCTCAATGAAACTAGAATCCCTCCTCCCCAAGATGGGTTATAGAAACCAGAATCCCTTTTCCCCAAAGCCAGCCATAAACTCTAAAAACATGACTCTAAATTCCTCCCTGCTTTTTTTCTGCAACACTGGCCATAAGGAAATTCTCTGACTGCCTGTTTGGCTGCAGGTCCTGAGACCCCCACTCCAGAGAGGGCCCCGCCCCACACCCAGGAGGAAGGAGGCTGCTCAGAGAGGCCAAGAAGGGTCTAGACAGACAGGCCTTGCTGGGTTCCCCACTCGGTCTGTCAGCATCAGATCAGGCCCTTTTTGTCCCTTTGTATGTCTACACGGCCGCCCACGCTGTGTCGAACCTGAGCATAAAAATGACAGTTTCCCCTGTGTCTTTGGATTTTCAATCTGAAGGCTCCTGCGAATATGTGTTAAATAAATGTGTGTGCCTTTCTCCTGTTAACCAATCTGCCTCATGTCAGATACAAGGTCCCTACAACATGCATCTTTGAGATGAGGTAAAACTTCAAGGATGTCTGCACTGGCAAGGACCAAGGGGTTGCTGGGGCAACCATTCCCAGATTCCAGAAAAATACAGCCTTTCCTCTCTGCTGTGTGCATTTGCCTACACTGACTCTGTGTGAGCGGCCACACATCTTCCCCAGTTACTTACCCCATTCGTGGTTAAGTTTTACCCTCTGCAGGGCAGGGACTCTGTGCCCAGCCCATCAACGGCTCTGAGAATCAATGACACTTGGTAACTCCAGCCTGATCCATGTCAAGCACTCACTTGGGCTGGTTGTTATTAAATTTCTCCCCATATGGAAGGGAGAATATGGACTTCTCCCAAATCTCTTGGCTGGTAGCCTCTGACCTCACACAGAAGAAATAAAAAAATTATTTAAAGCCAGGTGCTATGGCCCACATCTGTAATCCCAGCACTTTGGGAGGCAAAAGTGGGAGGACCATGTGAAGCCAACAGTTTGAGACCAGCCTGGACATCACAGCAAGACCCCATCTCTACAGAAAATCTTAAAAAGTTAGCCAGGCATGGTGGTACACACCTGTAGTTCCAGCTACTCGGGGGGCTGAGGTGGGATGATCCCTTGAGCCCAGGAATTTGAGGTGAGCTATGATTCTACCACTACATTCTAGCCCAGGTGAAAAAGCTTAGACTTTGTCTCAGATAAATAAATAAATAAATGAAATTATTTAAGCCTTGGCCTAGAGCAGAATGAATTCTTTTACTGTTTTCTCATTCAACAAAATAGTTGAAAAGGCTTGAGTGGTAACATTCTCTTTTTGAATGATTCGACTTTAGGGCCAGTCACATAGTTTTTTAAATCATTGGTGCTGAATGAGTTTTCCTATAGCAAACGCGTTAGTATAGCTCACTGACATCTTCCACAGTGAATGGAATCGAGGGCTGGCATTGAATTGCATTTCTCTTGAAATGGGTTATGTTTGCAAATGGATCCTTCAGGCTCTACGACTAAAAGATCATAAAACATTCGAGTGCAGATGTCTTCATTATAGAATGTCTCACTATATGTAACCTAAACATTTGCATCTCCATAAAATGTTTGAAATAAATTTTTTTTAAAAAGATAATAAAACACTTTCCAGTTGTCAGGTCTAAAGGAGGCATTTGCAAACGTCCCAGTTACAAGAGAAATATATCGCACAAACCTCTTTCCATCACCTCTGGTGTGATTTTCAATACAATTTTTTTTAAAATTAGGATTTGGACTATCCTTTGGATTTCTTTTTAATACTGCTGTTTCCCGGATCATGCATGTTTCTTAAGAGCATTTCATTTTTGTCAAATTAGTCAGCTGCTGACAAATTGCTTACATGTTGACCCGAAGGATTTTTTTCAATGTCTCGGGGCACGATGTTTAGATTGCATTCACATGGCCATCTCTGCTGCAGTTTTTGTTCCACTTCACGTGTTCAGGTTCGTAGCATGGTGCGATTCCAGGACGCGAAATATGGCTTCCTTTCTCACCTGCTTTCACTGTATCTCCCCAGAGCAGACACATTCCTGGGAGGGAACGGGAGGGAAGCCCGCAGCATTCCACAGGCAGCGGTTGGGATTTTTGCAGCTATCAATAGAATATTCTAGAACCATCCAAATTTCTCCCCTGCAATGACTCATGGTGTTCTTGTGCTCAGCCGTGCATCCGCCCTGGGCTACTGGCCATCAGCTCTTTCAAATAGCTTTAAAAAATATGCTAGTCACAGCCCTTCTGTTTTTAGAGCTCCTTGCAGGGCAATGTTCACCGATATCATAGAATCTATGTTGCTCTGAGCTAAAATTACAAAGCTGGTTACGCTGCACACCTAAGCTGCATCCCTTTTCCTACCTGGGACACCTCGTGTAAGCAGGTAGACTCCGCAGGACTTCCTCACTGTCAGCTCAGGGTGGTCCCTAGAACCACCTGACCTTGGCAGTGAAGTCTAGCAACCCTTGGCTACTTGTTAGAATATAGGACGATTATTGCTGAAAAAGACTAAGCAGTGCTCAGAGAAGTCAAGTGGTCCCTGGACACAGATTCTACATTCTTCTAGTGACCTTACGTATCTGAAGCCCCTACAATGGCTCAGACACTGTGAAATGCAGCATGTGTTATATTATGAGCTAAGATGATAGTAGCTACCATTCCTTTTGCCTCAGCTGGGCTCCGCAGAAAACAGAGAACCCCTGGGAGAGTGGGTGGGACTTTAAAGACATCCTATAAAAAAGACACCTGCACTTGAATGTTTATAGCAGCACAATTCACAATTGCAAAGATGTGGAAACAACCCAAGTGCCCATCAATGCATGAGTGGATTAAAAAAATGTGGTGTATGTACGCCATGGAGTTCTACTCAGCCACAAAAAACAGTGGTGATCCAGCACCTCTTGTATTATCCTGGATGGAGCTGGAGCCCATTCTGCTAAGCGAAGTATCCCAAGAATGGAAAAACAAGCACCACATGGACTCACCATCAAATTGGAACTAATTGATCAACACTTATGTGCACATATAGTAGTAACATTCATTGGGTGTCAGGCAGGTGGGAGGGGGAGAAGGGGTGGGTAAATTCACACCTAACGGGTAGAATGCACACTGTCTGGGTGATGGACACACTTTGACTCAAATGATACAAGAGCAATTTTTGGCTCAATGATACAAAATGTAATCAAAATGTTTGTACCTGCTTAATAAACGGATATTTATAAATAAATAAATAAGATTCCATGAACACGATGGCTATTTTTTTCTTCTTACCTGACTCCAGATCTCATCTGCCAGCAATAAAGCTTAGCATTGAAGTAACTTCCAGACCAAATTACTTACGCAAAAAAAAAAAAAAAAAAAAAAATCCTGTTCTTTAAAAGAAAGCAATCTCAGTGGGACATTTCTGAGGCTATGTTGAGAAAACGATAGTTCTATTTACCGAGGGTCATCAAACCTTTACTGTGTGCTTATGATGTCTGGAGGCTCGGTGGGGTACTTGCCCATTCCCACAACCCCAGGAAGTGCTTTGATTATAATATCACCCCCATTTTGAGAGGGAGAGATGGGGAAGGGTGCAACACTGAGGTGTCACCAGACGACATCACACCCTAAGTTGTCAGAGCTCAGAGGCGTCGACGTTTAACCCCCTGAAACCCACCTGCAGTATCACCAGCTTCAAGAATTCTCTGGCTAAACTCTTAAAACCAGAAAGGTGGCACAACACTGTAAAGACACAAAGCAAACATTGATAGGAGGAGAAGAGACAGGAGCTCCCCGGGGGTTGTCCTGACCCCAATATCTTGCCCTACTGTGTTTTGCATGTAGGTAGAAAAACATAAAATAAAAAGCAAATGCTGCAGATGTAGCAAGAGATGTCTTGCTGGCCCAAGACTGTGAAATCCAGTCTCTCCTTTCCATACGTGGCTTATTTGGGACAATCGGTTTTGATTTTCTGGAGCTCAGATTATAGACAGGAAACTTGCTCTGGTGAACTTTAAAGATCCTCGGACCCAGTAGTCTCTCACTTGGGGTCCTGGGGTCCACGTTCATACTCCAGGTCACGGAGAAGTGCTGTCCAGTAGTATGGTCTCCAGAGACCGGAATGTTCTACAATCTTCACAGTCCGACAGCCCGCTAGCAGCTACGGGGCGTTTGAAACATGGTGCCCAGCGGTAAGGAGGGAAACCAGTTTTTAATTCTATCGCTATTAATTCATTTAAGTGTTTCTGGATGTGATTAACATTTGCCTTGGTGGGTTGAGTACAACAAATTATTCTCCCCAATGTTGGTGGGTGTCATCCGATCTGTTGAAAGCCTGAATAGAACCAAAACATGGAGGAAGAAAGAATGTGCTCTCTCTGCATGTCTTTGAGCTGGAACATTGGACGTCTGCCTCCAATCAGACTTGGACTAAAACTTAGACCGTCAGCTCTGCTGGGTCTCAGATCCTCGGATTGAAACTCACACTCTCGGGTCTCAAGGGTCTCGGGCCCTCGGGCTGGAGCTCACACCACTGGCTTTTGTAGGTATTTGTGTTATAGATGACAGATTATAGAGCTTCTTAGTTTTCATAATTGCCTGAGCCAATTCTGTCATATATTCATATGTGTGTGTGTGTGTGTGTGTGTGTGTGTGTGTGTGTGTGTATGTGTGTGTGTATCTCCTACTAGCTCTGTTCTTGGAGAGCCCTGACTAATAAACTTGGTCACTGTATTGTTATCCCACATTCCCACCTGCTGAGCCCCAACCCATCACAGTGGGGCTGAGAGGTCCCCCAGAGAAACCTGGGTACCATCTGCTTTCTAGCAGAAAAATCTCCCCTTCCTGAGCAATGAAACATGAACATGTTTCTGCGGATGATACAGTATCTGCTACAGCTAAGATAGTATCATCCGTATCCTCGGCTACAATATAAGGCTACAGGGAGAGGTTCGCTTTTCTTCCTACAGACTTTTATGATTGTGCCTCCTGGTGTGCTGGGTCCCCCTCGACTTCCTGCAGGCTTCCTGGGAGGCAGACACGACCCCCGTTTAGTGTGCAGCTGCTGAGATTTGGCAGTTATGTCTCAGGACAAAATTGATGGGCCAGTCCTGGCAGGTCAAACACCTACATCTCACTGGTCCTTCTTAGCTCTGTGTCTCAGTTTCCCATGCATGTGGCCAGGGCACGTTTGGACCCAGACGTTAGCACTGCACCCTGACCCTGCAATGTGGGGTCTTCCTCCTGCTCACCATCCATTCTGTGCTCAGTTTTCTCCCCCTCAATTTCATACGTGGAACTCCTGGCTCCTCAAAATGCCACTGTTTTTGGAGATGGGTCTTTAAAGAGGTTATTAAGGTAAACTGAGGCACTAGGGTGGCCCCTGATCCAACAGGACTGGTGTCCTTATAAGCAGAGGAGATGGGGACACAGACACGCACAGAGGGACGACCCCGTGAGGACACAGGGAGAAGACGGCGTCTACACACCCAGGAGAGAGGCCTCAGGAGGGACCAGCCCTGAGACCCCTGGATCTGGGACTTCCAGCCTGCAGGACGTCAGAGAATAGATGCCTGCTGTTTAAGATGTCCAGCCCATGGTATTTTATTACAGAGGCCCTGGCAACATAATATGCCATCCATCATTATAGTTCATTAGGGATTGCACCTGATGGCTTTGCTCTGAGTGTGCAAAATCCATGCATGAAGTTGCACCAGATAGTCTCAAGCTCCTACTGGACTCATGGGCTTAACGTCTGAGTCCCAGGGGTGAAAGATCTCTGGAGAGCTCTGGTCAGATTTGCAGCGTGGCACGGGATGCTACTTCTCAGTCTCGTTCTGGGTGCAGCCTCAGTGTACAGGTGGGTGGATTGTGGGTTGGAAGAAGACACAGAGTCTCTTGGGGTTGACCTAGACCCCATCTGGTGGGCTGGTTCACCCTTACCCATCCCAGATCACCAAGAAAACTTGTCCATGAGGAAAGCATTTTTGCCCATGCTAGCAGACTTTCTGGTTCCTGTGAGATTGAGCTACTTAGTACTGGAAGGAAATATTGACCATGATCAAAGTTTCCATAACACTTCCTTTACATTACACCACCTGAAGCAACTTGCTTCCCAAAGCGGTTCTTGTAAGCACAGGTTTTATTTACGTGTAGAAAAGAATTAAGCCAGAATTAAACTAGGCTGAGATTGACCCATTCCTGACTTTTTCTCCTCCTGGATTAAAAGTATCCTGAAAAACAAAGTATTTCTCTAAAGCAATGTCGAAATTCATGTGTATTCGTTTATTGCAAATGGAATCCAAGCACTGAATTTTCACCATGCTTTCCTGGTTTTAATTAATTTCGAGCTTGTCTTCATTCTTTTTCTCCCTTCTGTTATTTTTTTCTTTTTAATTTCTGAAGGCACATCCAAAAATTACAAACAGAAAATAATTTAACAAGTTCTCTCTCCTAAGGTATTTTTGTGATCTAAGGTGTCAGTGTGGTCGTTTCAAATTTATATATTTCCACCAAGGAAAATATATCCTCTTCCACGCACATTAAGATACGCTTACAGCTGAATCGTAAAGTGTGCCTGTTCTAAATGCCAGAGCAATGAAGAAAACAGATTCTTCTTTCTCCAGTCATGCAGAAACGCATTAAATTATTTTTATGGCTTCTTTTAGCCAACTTAAGGGATATTCATGTTAGGCAGTTAAAATTCTAATAGCTTTGAGGTTGATAGAACTCATGCATGATGTCATTAAGGTGCCTTTGACCTAGTGATGACCTCTTTCCACTCCACTCTGCAGGGGTCATACAGAAATTTGTTGTTCTCAGCACCGCATCAGAAATAGTGGCTTCCAGAATTTTCCAGGATTCTGGGTCCTTCCAGCTCAGTTTCCCCTAGGGTCCTTGCTCCACACTACCTGGGCACTAATGCATTGATCAGTCTACTTTATTTCCATGATTTATATTCTACACCACGGCTGGGAATTATAATCTGAGCTTTGCACACACCCTTAGCTCACTGGTTCTCTCTGACAACAGGATCTAACATCAACTCTGCTCAGACCCCATCTGACAACTTACCTGAGCTAGACCTTGCTGGAATGAAATCACACCATGCTGCCCCTTGGTCCATGGCAGCATTTCCCACCACTAAATTTCTCTTCCCACTTTCTAAGACCATTACGGTAGCGCCCCACATGCAAGGTTTCGCTTTCCATGGTTTCAGTTAACCACAGTGTAAAAATATTAAAAGGAAAACTGTACTGGGTAAATGCCCAGGAGCGGGATTGCTGGATCAAATGGTGGTTCTACTTTTAGTTCTTTGAGGTATCTCCATAATAAAGACATCTGCACTCAAATGTTTATTGCAGCACAAGTCACAATTGTAAAGATGTAGAAACAACCCAAGTGCCCATCAATCCATGAGTGGATTAATAAAATGTGGTATATGCATACCATAGAGTTCTACTCAGCCACAAAAAACAATAGAGATCTAGCACCTCTTGTATTATCCTGAATGGAGCTGGAGCCCATTCTACTAAGTGAGGTAACCCAAGAATGGAAAAACAAGCACCACATGGACTCACCATCAAATTGGAACTAATCAATCAACACTTAAGTGCTTATATAGTAATAACATTCATCGGAAATCAAGCAGGTGGGAGGGGGAGGAGGGAGGGGATGGGTAAAGTCCCACCTAACGAGTGTGGTGTGCAGTGTCTGGGGGATGGGCACACTTGTAGCTCTGACTCGGGTTTTGCGAAGGCAACTTATGTTACCAAAGTGTTTGCACCCATGTAATATTGTGAAATTAAAAAAAAAAAAAAGAGCACTCTAAAAAAAGAAGGAAAATTACGGAAATAAAAAATTGATATGTTTTAAATTGCATGCCGTTCCAAGTAACATCATGAAATCACACGACGTTTTGCACCACCCACTAGGACGTGAATTGCCCCTTTGTTCAGGAGATCTAGGACATACGTGCTACCTGCTTGTTAGGCACTTAGTAGGCGACAGACGGACCACATTCACTTAACTGTTATTACAGTGTATTGTTATAATTGTTATTTTGTGATGAGTTATTGCTGTTAATCTCTTACTGTATCTGATTTGTAAGTTAAACTGTATCATAGGTATGTATGGAGGGATAGGAAAAAACGTAGTCTCTATAGGGTTCCATACTATCTGTGGTTTCAGCATCTACTGGGGTCTTGGAATGGACCCCCTGTGGATAAGGGGGGACGACTGTATTTTCCACGTGACAACCTCCCAGATAAACAACCTCACCCAGGTCCCCAGCTCGGGCTCTGCTTTTGGTGGAACCCAAACCCAGACCTAAGCCAATCACCTTAACAGAACATTTCTGCTTTTTCAGCACAGAGAATAAGAAGCCTCATCGTTTCTCTGAGAGCCCAGAAAGGATCATCTTAAACGGAAAAGCTGGGAAAACCTTTCCTTGAAGTGTTCCAGGAGCTGGCCACCACCCGGTCTTTCTTGGTGGCCTTCCTTTTAAAAACGTAAAGAACACTTAGTATCCTAGCAGGTAGTGTTTGCACACTGAAGCTTTTAGAAATAGCTACAGCACACAGGAATGGATTTCACTGTCCCAAAAGGACATTGGAATTATGCCAGCTGCCCAAAGATGAAAGGGTTTCCCTTTGGAATCCATGAATCAGAGAGAGAGATGTTCCAGCAATGCTGTGGTGGTGAATTCAAGTGTCAGGTCATTGCTGTGTCTCAATGATGCATTTTGGCTGCATGCACGGACATCTCACATCTTAGCCACCTCTTTTGCAGTCATGGTAGCATTCGGGAGACAGGGAAATGGATGAGGAACATCCAGAGGGAGGAGTCGGTGGAGGTCGGATAAGGAGAGATGCAAGGACATCTAAAGACCCTTCAGATCAGAGGATGGAGGCATTTGCCTGTCCTGGTCTCAGGTGTTCACAATTCCTAGTGCTCTCTTGCACGCCCAACACTGGCTCAGTTTAACATGCACACCCCCGGTCTGCCTTAGGAACAGCACAAAACATCAGGAAGAGGTGTCTTTGCAGGGAGAGCCATCCTGGGTGGTACAGAGCCAGGGGTGGGTCCCGGCACGCAAACCAACACAGGTACCAGGTGAGAAGCTAGAAACGAAGCCACTCGGTGAGAAGCACTGCTTTACTTTCTGCAGTGCATGGTGCTCCTGTTTGCTGTTCGGTTCCTTTGCCCACTGCTTTGATCTCATGGAGTTTATCTCGGTGGTAGGCACAATAATGCCCACCCAGGTTGTGCATGTCCCAATTCCTGCAACCTCTGGACTGGCTTGGTTACCTGGCAAAAGGGAATGAAGGTTCCATATGCATTAAGTCTGCTAATTGGTGGACTTGGGAAAGAAGGAGCTCAACTTGGGTTACCCAGATGGGCCCAATGTCATCACATGGGTCCTTAACGCATTAACTGCCACACTGGAAAAAAAAAAATTCCCCGGGGCCACTGTGTTTTATTAAAACAAAATGATCCTTTCTGTTTTGTTACTTTTTTATTGTTTTCTGGGCGTGAGTTCTATGCAATGCAATCCACGTTTTGAGAATTAAATTGTCAATATTCATTGTAACGATGAAAACATCCACAGGTAAGATTTTCATGAACCAACAACTGCAGGGTTTTGCTTCACGCGGCCCCAGACTCAAAACTAGCCTGAGTTAAATACAACTCACACGGCGGTCGGTGGGTTAGACGGAGAAGAGGGAAGGAGGTGAGATTGTCCAAAGGAGATGTGACGACCAAAGAAAGATGCAGAGAGATGCCCATCACGGGCTTTGGTGACGGAAGAAGAAAGGCTCTTGTAGCTAGAAAAGGCAAGAAAAAGCATTTTCCCCTAATCTCCTAATCTGGAAAACACCCCATGATTTTAGCCCAGAAAGACCCAAGGCAGACTTCTCACCTCCAGAACTGTCAAACAGCAAGTTGGCGTTGTTTCCAGCCACTGAGTTTGTGGGTATCTGTTACAACAGCAAACAGGAGACCTATACACTCAATTTTATTTCAGTGTTTGCCACTGACCTCTGGCTGGGCTCTCAGAGTCCTTGCACGTTGCGATCAGGTTAAGTGTTCCCCGTGCCTGGCTTTTATTGTCATCCTCGTTAAGAACAAAGCAAAGAAGTCCCACCACAGTCTTAGTTTGACATTCAAAGTCGCCAACCCTATTACGCTGACCCACACTGACCCTATTCTGTCCCACTCCGTGTATATGCTCCATGTGTTCCTGGCAGAATGGATAAGTTTTTGGTTTTGAAACAATGTTTCCAAATGTCATTACCTTTGTGTGTCTCTGTGTATCTATGTGCGTGCGTGCGTGTGTACCTTCCACTTGGCTGGTGCTGCCTTTGAAGTTTTGAAATGTTATCTTTTCAATCTTTGGGAACAAACGTCTACTCATTAATTCAGTTCAAATGGATCATTAGACTGTTGTTTCTCACTCCCTTCTAGCCAGGGCTCTTATCTTACCTGGCAGTGTAGCATGCATATGTGCTCGTGTGTTTGAGCACGTCTGTTATAAATACCACACCCGTTAGCCAGTAAACTCTTAGAGGATTTCGGGAGAAGACCAGCACCAGATAGTTAACCTTAAAGACAGGCATGGACGCTTACCTTTTCCAAAGAAGAAAAAAAGAAAAAGAAAAAGAAGATCACTTTTGATGTGATTTAATCTTCTAATCCTAAATGCTCAGGAAAAACGCCAAGAGCAGACGCTCATGTTCCTGTTTTCCATGATGCACGTGCGCTGTGTTAAGACCTCATTAACCAGCGGGTGATCAAGGTGAGACACGAACCGCATATTTTGAATCTGAGCTCTTTCTTGTCTCGCTTTGTGCTACACACACTGAGCTCTGAGAACGTATCCCTCAATTGATTCGATCAGGTAAATTCCAGGCGTTCAGCACAAGGTTCAGGGCAAGTTCCTGAAAGCCTAGACTTGCTTCGTTCTCTAAGATTGAGACAGACAGAGAAAAACTGCAGACGGTAGTTGTCAGGGAGTGAACTGTATCCTCCTAATATTACTGTGTTAACATCTTAACCCCCAGGACCTCGCAATATGACTGTATTTGGAGATGGGTCTTTAAAGAGGTCATTGAGGTAAAATGAGGTCACTAGGGTGGGCCCTGCTCCAACAGTACTGGTGTCCCTATAAGCAGAGGAGACGAGGACACAGACACGCACAGAGGGACGACCCCGTGAGGACACAGGGAGAAGACGGCGTCTACACGCCCAGGAGAGAGGCCTCGGGAGGGACCAGCCCTGAGACACCTGGATCTGGGACTTCCAGCCCCCAGGACGTCAGAGAATAAATGTCTTTATTTAAGCCACCCAGTGTGTGGGACTGTTACGGCCAACCGAGATGACCAAGACAATGGTTTTGTCTGGCCCTGTTTCAGAGAGGCTAGGGTTTCTGGTACCCTTGCAGGGAGAGGAGAGCTTGTAGACTGAATGGCAGGGACTGAGAACGTTCACTTTGACTTAGGATACTTGTCACTGCCTGTGACTTGGAAAGCAAAGAGGACAGAGGTGACTCTACTGGAACCTCAGTGCAACCGTTTACAAGTGTCCTCTCTCTGGGTCTCCGACAGGACCTAGCATGAATGTAAATTAGAAGGTGGCCCACACAGGAGGCATGTGTGGCTGGCGTCTCCTAATCCACGCCACCTGGGAATTCCCAGGGGACATCAGAATGGCGGTGGGGAAGGCTCCCAGGCAAGTGGTTGAACCCAAATCACCATTTTCCCTGGGTCCTGGGAAACTGTTTAATTTATTTCACCTTAGTAACCATTTTAACTCTACGTGTATCCCATAACAGCAGTGTTACAAACCTCAAATATACACACGGAGATTTATTAATACTTAAGAATAATAAGGCAAAAAGAGAAAATTGGTCTGTATGCATTTACAAGCATTTGAAAACAGTAACCACAGTCTCCTTAAGCAAGTGTTCATGGTTTGTTGACCATATTAAATCAAGATATTCTATAGTATTGAGTGACCCTCAATGATAAATCCAGGCAGGCTCTCCAAACCTAGAAAGAATATCCCTAACTTGCCCCATGAATCCCAATGGGTATTGGACGTGTGTGTGTGTGTACAACTGAATTCTAAGACATGGAAATAAAACATACAAGAGCAATAGCTTAGGTGGTGAAGAAACTTGTTATGGGCTGAATTGCATCTCCCCAAATTGACATGTTGGGCTTTTCAGGACTTCTCCAGGGAGGTGCACCTGGGATGGCCCTGTGACAAGGTGGCATGGTCTGAATGTTTGTGTTCCCCCAGAACTCACATGCTGAAATCCTCATCCCCAAGGTGATGGTGTTAGGATGCGGGGCCTTGGGGAGGTGATGAGGTCGTGAGGGTGGAGCCTCATGGATGGGACCAGTGTCCTTATAAAACAGACCCCAGAGAGCTCCCTTGCCCCTTCCACCATGTGAAGACACAGCGAGAAGGTGCCGTCTATGAACCAGGAAGTGAGTCCCCACCAGACACAGCCTCTGCCATGCGGAGATCTTGGACTTCCAGCCTCCAGAGCTATGAGCAATCAATGTCTGTTGTTTAATCTGCCCAGTCTGGGGTCCTGTGTCATGGCAGCCCAGTCCAAGTAATACAAAGCAAATGGTTGTTTTGATACAAAATAATTATGAAAATGACCTTTCAGTCATTAATAATAAAGGAATTGGGAGAATGAATACTGTAAATAGTGTTGGCTGTTTTAGCTTTCAGATATTACTGATGTGCAGATTTAAGCAGAACGTATTCTGACTCTGTCCTTCATAGAATGTATAGTTTCAGGAGAGGAATAAAGAAGAGAAATAAGAAAAAAAGGAAGGAAGAAATAACAAGGAAAAGAAGGAAGAAGA
Source organism: Lemur catta (assembly GCF_020740605.2). NCBI lineage: Eukaryota > Metazoa > Chordata > Mammalia > Primates > Lemuridae > Lemur > Lemur catta. Next base: position 71,434,085 of record NC_059155.1, read on the forward strand.
GATGTAAGGAGAGAATCTATGGTTACATTGTACTGTTAAAACTGGATAATTGAGTTATTTCCCAAACACAACATTATTTATATGTTATATAGAAAAGCAAAAATATGTAAAACAGGCAAAATTCCAATTCCTCATTGCACCTAAAAAATACATTAGAGATAACTGTTATAGGCATAACCAGGACATTATACTACCTTTCATGCACAATTTGGGACATTCTATTTATTAATATAATAGTTGACAGATTTAAGATCATTTTAGTTACCGGATCTAGTTCATCTGCCTGTGATAAACTTTCATTAGAAAAAAAGATGAAAGATATGAAATTCATAGACAGCAAATAATTCTGTGAGATTATCTGAAAACTCACTCAAGTGATGTATTGATTGCAAAGCTGCTACCTTCAATTCTATTTGTTAGTTCCTTCTGAAGCTCAATATTTAAACATATGTCATACGATACTTTACATGGCAAACAGAAAGAGCCAATAATTTCACTTATGAAAGTTAGTACTTACTGTACAATGGAAATGTATTGTCCTGGGTAAGCAATTGCTATGTTTAGTCTCACATATTTCTTAATAAAAGGCTACTTTGAGTCCCTCATATATTTTGAAAATTTCATTGCCTGTTCTTTACGATGAAAATACATGTTTATGTTTCAAAATTCCATGAGAAGAGAAATAAAAATTAAAGATGAGGCATATAATAATGGGCATATTTTCAAAGGTCGGTGATTTAATTTATTCAAAACAGTTTAGGAAATGGAACTATACAAATACTGATATATAGTGTCTTAGTCCATGTGGGTTACTGTAACACAATACTATAGATGGTGCAGCTTGTAAACAACGGACATTTATTGCTGTCAGTTCTGGAGGCTGGAGGTCCAAGATCCCGGCGTGGCAGAGGCTGTGTCTGGTGGGGACTCACTTCCTGGTTCATAGATGGCGCCTTCTCGCTGTGTCCTCACATGGTGGAAGGGGCGAGGGAGCTCTCTGGGGTCCCTTTTATAAGGACCCTGGTCCCATCCATGAGGCTGCACCCTCAGGACCTCATCCCTGTCCCACCTCCTAACACCATCACCTTGACGGTGACATTGAGGGTGAGGATGTCAAGATAGGAATTTGAAGGGGAGCACCCACATTCACACCATAGCATGTACATGCACAAATAAATATATATTTGTGTTTATATGTATATGTGTATATACACAATTTATACATACATTAAGCACCTGTTGCAAATATATGTGTATATGTGTGTATATATAAAATAAAGTAAATATACCAAATTCATTACCCATTTTTATATGTAATAATCATATCTAAGCAAATATAAAGAACATTCTCCTACATTGTTTAGAATTAATTAAATATTTAAAAAGTAAAAGAAACAGATACATTTTAGTTAATTTAAAACAACGAAATTCCCCTCCCCCAACGATGGCCTCTATGGGATAGGAGAAGACCTAGGAAAAAACACATTTATCACATAGATTTTTTTTTTACATGGGATTCTGCATGTGCTCCCACGGAATCCACAGATACTTTCTTGCTGGTATACCAATGGATTATCTCTAAAAACTCCATTTCTTTCAGTCCTTTCTGGAGATCAAGCAGAGTCTGCTGTCTGTTTCTTTTTCAGTTCAATAATATCATAAATGATTTCAAAGGGCCCTTATTATTATATCATCTTATTATTTGTTTCCATCAACTGCAGGGTTTTTAATAGCTCATGCCGGATGTTCCTGTACACTATATTCCTGCCACTGTTGGACAACAGAAGGTTTACTTTTCTCCTTTAAAGAGACATTTTCGGCCAGGCGAGGTGGCTCACGCCTGTAATCCCAGCACTCTGGGAGCCCCAGGCAAGCGGATTGTTTGAGATCAGGAGTTTGAGACCAGCCTGAGCAAGAGCGAGACCCCATCTCTACTAAAAATAGAAAGAAATTATATGGACAGCTAAAAATATATATAGAAAAATTAGCCGGGCATGGTGGCGCATGTCTGTAGTCCCAGCTACTCGGGAGGCTGAGGCAGGAGGATCACTTGAGCCCAGGAGTTTGAGGTTGCTGTGAGCTAGGCTGACACCATGGTACTCTAGCCTGGGCAACAGAGTGAGACTCTGTCTCAAAAAAAAAAAAAAGAGAGAGATATTCTATCAAAATCTTTTTATATGTGTTTTTGCATTGTAAGATGGATATTTGATAAATTCATTATTCTGTTTAATTTCTTCACAACACAGCTTCAACAGAACACGCAAGGTCTACCAACAGTTAACATTAAAACTGCACATCTATTTTGGGGAACTGCAGAAATATCTGTTCCAATCCTCCTGGGTGGGACAGGAAACGGCTAAGTGGTTTCCTCTTGTCAAAGGGATTCTTTTTTTACACAGACATTAAATTATTAGAATCAACCATTTTGGAACACAAACCTCGCTGTTAATGCAAGACAAATTTTTTTGTTTGTCTTCAATTTTAAGTGTTGTGGTCAATGAAGTTTCTTGGCAATCCCCTTGGGCAAAGTAGACGATTGGCATATGGTACCAATAAATGCATTAATGAGTATAAAAATGTAAATGCATGAATAAATTAATCCAGAAACATCAGTGCTTGTCAATCGTCCCCTTATGAAGTCTTCAACAACCATATGTTTGTTGGAGCCAACTCAGAATTATTTTCTGCAGAAAATTTTTCCCCACTAGAGATACCCCCAGCCCCCGTCCGTGCAAATTTGGGGTGGTATCTATTAGATGCACCATTTTGCTAAAGGTCTCCATTTTCACAAAAAGACTGAATCCTAACTTTTTATCACTTGGTTGTCATGAATATCTGGACTTTTAGGTTCTTGCTGAAGATGTCAACTTTGAAATATCTGCTTCTCAATCTTCCTCAGAATGCAAGGTAAACTTCATTACTCACGAAGGATTGTGAAGGAAACATTCCTTCCTTCTCTATATATATATCCTAAATTTTACCTTGGAGTCAACTAATAACATTAAAATGTTTTAGACTTAAATTCAATTCTGTCCCATGTATCAGGTCTCTCAATAAATGTGAATGGCTTGAATTCCCCACTCAAGAGACATAGACTGGCCCAATGGATAAAAAAATACAAACCAAGTATCTACTGTCTTCAGGAAACTCACCTAACCTGCAAAGATGCATTCAGACTGAAAATAAAAGGGTGGAAATTGATATTTCAAGCAAACGGTAGCCAAAAGAAAGCTGGTGTGGCAGTTTTAATTTCCAGTAACTTAGTTTTTAAACCAACAAAAGTAATGAAAGACAAAGATGGTTACTATACACTGGTGAAGGGCACAATTCAACAAGAAGACATAACTATACTAAAAAGCTTTAGATTTGGACTTCAATATGTCTAATGCACTCCTGCATCTAAGAATAAATTTCCCTTGCAAAGTTTAAGCTTCCTGTAGTCAGATATTGATTTCAATACTTTGAGCACTTTAAAAAAAAATTTAAGGAACTTGCTGGATTTTAGACAGGATTCAGTAATACTCTGGGTACTAAAGCCTTGGTTCAAGGTATGCATACATATTATCTTTATGTCTGTGTGTCTTAGGGTTTAGAATGATGCTTATTGTTGAATTAAATGAGTCTACTTTCATGTCCTGGAGTTATTGGGTTGGTGCAAAAGGAATTGCAGTTTTAGCATTGTTGAAATTTACCATTTGATATTGGAATATATTCTTAAATAGATGTGGTTATGTTATATATCATTTTAACGCACATTTCTCGCTTTATATTTTTTTGCTAATGACTTATTACTTGCTGTTTATTTTGCATTTGTTTTAGACTGGAAATGATGTTAGACAAAAAGTGATTCTCTTACTCAAGTTCAAAATGGGTCGTAAAGCAGCGGAAACAACTTGCAACATCAATGACAATGGCCCAGGAACTGCAAATGAATGTACAGTGCAGTGGTGAGTCAAGAAGTTTTGCAAAGGAGACCAGAGCCTTGAACATGAGGAGCACAGTGGCCGGCCATGGGAAGTTGACAATGACCAACTGAGAGCCATCATCAAAGCTGATCCTCTTACAACTACACGAGAAGTTGCTGAAGAACTCAACGTCAACCATTTCTACGGTTGTTTGGCATTTGAAGCAAATTGGAAAGGTGAAAAAGCTCGATAAATGGATGCCTCATTGGCTGACTAAAAATCAAAACAATCATCATTTTGAAGTGTCCTCTTTTTGTACACAACAACAACAAACCATTTCTCAATGAGATCGTGACGCTACAGAAATAAACAAACTTATTTCTCGTTGGCAAAAATGTGTGGATTGTAATGGTTGCTATTTTGATTAATAAAGGTGTGTTTGAGCCTAGTTATAATGATTTAAAATTCACGGTTCGAAATTACAATTAGTGTTGCACCAACCTAATAGCTCCAAACTACATATGGAGACACACGTTGATTCTAATGTTGCTGGAATTCCATGTGCAATGCACACGTGCACAGACATGCACACATACACATGCACATACCTCCCTTTCCAGTTCTGGATCTTTCAGGAATGTGTCTCTGAAACACTGCCTTTGAAACACCTGGGGAAGCACAACAGTGGGAACATGTAATTTAGGGAGATAATTCCGAAGGCGACAGGTGACCAAGGTATTCCTCCTTTCCAAATTAATCATGGCGACCGAGGGGAGAAGGGTTGCTACTAAGTGTTCGTCAACCACCTCACCCCCTGCCAGGAACGTTGACCCCACATCTTGGCACCTTGAGGAAACAAATCACAACATGCTTCTCAGTCTGAGGTCGTAAAAGGAATAAAACAGTCATTAAGATTAATGAGATTGGAGGTAAGAAGTGTAGAAGAGTCAGAGAGTCATTTATGATCAGACTTCCAAAGTGTAGAAGCAAAAGGAACATGAGTCGTAGAATATTATCATGTTAAGTGTGTTCCCGTGAGCTGGACAAGAAACAACTTCAGACATATTCATGCATTCTGTTCTATGAGCTACTTAAAAACATTCTGTGCTCTTCAGAATTTTCAGGGGACCAGAGGTCCAACTCCTGAGAGAGAGAGAGTTCCCTGTTGAATGTCCTCCTCCAAGACAGGTTAGCTAGTAGCTAACTACTTACATGGCGTAGTGGTTGTGTTCATTTTCAGTCATTCATGGGTGCACATGGTGTGTCTATGCAACACCAGGCACGGTGTTAGGTACAGGAAACCAAAGAGTGAACAAAACCAGACAAGCGTGCTTGTGGAACTCACAGACTAGTAGAAGCAGACAGAAATAAAAAAACAAAAATCAAACAAACGGCTGTATAATTGCAGACAGTGGTAGATACCATGAGAGAAATAAACACGACACCAGAAGAATATGTCACCAGAGGAATCGGTTGGTGGAGGAGGGCAGAGATGGATCCCCTATGTCCCAGGGAGAAGATACAGCAAAGTCCCAAGTGTCTGCAGCAGGATGATAGAAACACAGCGAGATGCCAGGTGTCTGTCTGGAGGGTGGGTGGACAATGCAGAGAGGTGAGCAATAACAGCATGGCAGGAAGAAAGGTGAGTCTTATGGGCCATGATAAAGATAGCATTCAGCGTTGGAGCAATGCCAAGTGGTTAAAAAGATTAAAGAAGGAGAAATGGCATGAGTCAGGAGGAATTCTGGAAAGTTCTCTGCCTCTACAGGGTGGAGAATGTGGATTAGAGCAGGTCCACAGGGTGGCCGCTTAGCAAACAGATGAAGTGCCCAGGTAAGAAATGATTGTCATTCCCACTAGATCGTTGGTGGTCAAGATGCAGAAGTGAAGACCAGCTGAGCCCTCCGTGAGGGCAGGTCATGGATCAGATGACACAGGGGAAGGAAGACCTCTAAGTTCCCAGCTTGTGCCATGGGACCCCGAAGGCTGGAACACAAGTTGGGTTCTTGGTCTCCATGAGTTCAAGGAGCGTTGCGATGTCTGACAAGACAGATACTGGAAAGGCACTTGGACCTAAGCGTCTGGAGTGTGTGGACAAGATCTTGGCTGGAAACGTATGTTTGGAATGACTCGTCTAGAGGTGGTGGTAGAAGTCCAGATGGAAAAACTCAGAAAAATGAAAGAGACTAAAACAGCCCAAGATAGAACCTTGAGGAGCTGCAATTTCCGACAGCCTGGTGAACAATGGTGAAGCTCAAAATGTATCCTGTGCGTTGAGTGACAGTAACTGAATTACGATGAGTAGTAGACTTCAAATACCAACAAATCAAATACTACTGTTCACTGTGCTCATGTAGCTGTTTCCACTTCATTTTAGGTCATCTACTGAGGGTATATCACATCATCTTACATATATCACTATTAGGAATTTGCTTCCTGTGACTTCTTTTACCAGTATATACAGTTTGACTTAAGAAATTGTGGATTACATTTCAACAACTGAAGGGCAATCTTTATGTTTCTCATCTCCCCCTAGAGAGCATTCTCTTTTGGTTTTTTTTTTTATTGTTTCGAAAGCCTGGAACACAAATAAAGAATATGCAAAGATAGATAACATCCACTTTCTAAGATGTTCCAGAAATCACTGAATCTATGAAAAGGAGAAGACCATTCCTGAAAAATATGCATTCGCCGTTTCAGAAACTGACGTGTCATGTGTTCCAGAAGAAGCCAGAATAATCCCTGCAGCCCAGACAAATCTGTTCACGGGCTCAGCCCCCGTGTGTGGGAAGAAGCAGTTTTGTTTCTCCAGACATCAGCGTTTCTCTGCATGTTGGCTGAGCTGCAAAAGCCATTTCCACCCTGTGCTCGCTGAAGGGGCCAGGGGGCTTTGGAGGACGTCTTCCCCGGATGCCCCTGCCCCTGGCTGGCGTGCTGCTCACAGAAAGGACGTTGGTCCAATAAGAGCAGAAGCAAGAAACAGACGGACGTCGTCAGCCCAGGAATCCCAGAGAAGGAGGTGATATCTCCTTCTTCCCTGCAAGAACATGACTGTCTTGAGATTCCTACTCAGTGGTCTCTTGGTTTCTTAGAGGCCACAGGAAACATTGCAGGCGAGAATTTGGCCACTGCTGGAGGGAGCAAGTTTCTGGAGAGGAAATTCCTCTCCCACGCAAGGAATAAAGCAAGGAAGGGAAGTGGATCGGAAGCCCCCGGGGTCGGCTGAGACAGACAGGAGAGCTGGGACAGCAGGGCAGGACGCCGAGGGTCAGGGTCGCAGTTGGGTTCCTCCTTGTCGCTCCCTTTTTAACCCTGTGCACCTTGGAAGATTCATCCCTGGTGAAGTTATTATGACACCAGACAGCCGAGTAGAGACAGGGCGCACGGACTTGGGGAGTTTTTCTGAGCAACTTAAGTCAGGAAAAGCCGTATCCCTGGGGCTGACTCTGCATGATGGGGACTAATGTCCAGGAGATTTTTGCACGGAGATCCATATGTGTGCCTCTGCAGGTCAGTCGCGGGTTATGAGGATTAGAGCATGAAACTATAGAAAGCAGCAGTCATAGCTCCGGGAGCTGCAAGTTTATAAACCTTGAACTCCAGAGCAGCAGACCTCAGTGCTGTAGCACATGGTTCTGAACTCCAGGTTTCCTGCATGTGCTGGTTTCCTACGGCTGCTACAAATAATACCATAGACGGGCGGTTTACACACAGACACTTACTCTCCGGCGTCCTGCAGGCTGGAAGTCCCAGATCCAGGTGTTTCAGGGCTGGTCCCTCCCGAGGCCTCTCTCCTGGGCGTGTAGATGCCGTCTTCTCCCTGTGTCCTCACGGGGTCGTCCCTCTGTGCGTGTCTGTGTCCCCATCTCCTCTGCTTATGGGGACACCAGTCCTGTTGGATCAGGGCCCACCCTAATGCCTCAGTTTACCTTAATCACCTCTTCAAAGACCCTTCTCCAAATACAGTCACAGTCTGAGGTCCTGGGGTCAGGGATGCAACATAGGAATTGTGCAGGGACACAATTTGACCCATGACAGCCCTGCACCTCCCAAGCTCTGTGCCTCTGGCTTGTGCCCCAAAGCCCCCCGTCCTTGTATGTAAAAGGAATGAAGTGACTAACGGCAATGATTTCAACACCACAGAACCATTTGTGGAATACCTGCATGCTGGCAAACGTCCAACAAAAGCTTTTCTTTTGCTTCCAAATGCAAGTCAGCTCCCACCTCATGAACGAAGCTGTCCTGCTGAGGTTTTCTTTGTCGTTGTCACTGTGGAAAAGAGTCACAGTGTGGTTCTCACACTGCCCGCCAGACTGGAGTCTTCCCATCCGGGACACTCGAGGGCCGACGCATGGCCGTGTTCTTTCGTGAGGAAGATAACAGCATCTCGGGGTGTTCTTCCACGTCGCCTAAGTCAACACTGGCAAGCCTGTGACTTACATTGTCACCGGAAATGGGCGTAATTCCTAAAAATCATACTAAATGCTCTGCTTCAAATGTACATCCGTCTTCCCAAGTTCAAGGTGCATTAGGACTCGATGTGTGAGAATAGGACTCTTCTATCTCAGGTCTCCTGAGGCACGGCTATAAAACACTCTAAAGCAATTTTGAGATGCGTTATTTACAGACAAATTCAGAATTTACAAAGAAAATAGGCATTCACTTCTCATCCTGCATAAGACACAGCCTTGTGAGAGAGACAGCTGGTCACTAGGTTGAAATGTGTATAGAACCAATTCTTAGTATTAGCCAATCTTCATTCACTTAAAGGATTTAAGAGTACATCTTGGTGGCCGGGCATGGTGGTTCACAGCTGTAATCCCAGCACTCTGGGCGGCCGAGGAGGGAGGATCACTGGAGCCCAGGAGTTTTAGACCAGCCTGAGCAAGAGCGGGATCCCGTCTCTACTAAAAATAGAAAAATTAGCTGGACATAGTGGTCCATGCCTGTAGTCCCAGCTACTCAGGAGGCTGAGGCTGGAGGATGGCTTGAGCCCAGGAGTTGGAGGCTGCAGTTAGCTATGATGACACCACTGCACTCCAGCCCGGGTAACAGAGCGAGAATCTGTCTCAAAAAAAAAAAAAAAAAAAAAAAAAGTAGCATTTTTAGAGCATCCTAAAGAAGAACAAACTCAATTGAGTTCAAGCCCTACATATGTTTACATTTTGTACAAAGACACTCAACGACCAATATGTAGGGACGTGTTTATTAGGGCTAGACCCACACAGGGGGCAGATAGGAGAATATATACACACGCACACACACACACACACACAATCACATACAACTCCCAGTGATTAAAGGAGCTGTGACATCTTAGATGCCAACTGCAATATCACCGTGGCACAATGCTGTGTTCTGCATCCAAGCTTGTCTATGACGTCCACTGGAGGTGAGATACAGCAGCCAGCGTCTGGCGCCTCAGGTTTGCTGCTGGGACTCCTACAAAGGTTCCTGCCTGGGATCTAATCAGCGGCCTATCTGCACGTCTAGACGGGAGTTAGGACTGACCAACATGCCTTGCTCATGCAGACAGCCTAGGTTGGCGTCATTGACCACAAAGCCGAGGAACAGCACTGCTGTTTAACAAGGGAAACGAGTTCTGTCAAAAGAATTGCTTTTTTTTAAAATTTCAATGGCTATATTAGACTAAGAACCACCCACACATTATTTACCTAAAAGGCTGCTTGCTGAGATCATTTTTTGGCAAGTGCAATAGATAAAAATAAATCATTAGCTCCTACGCCACATATTGCTAGTAATTCTTATTATTATTATCATTGAGTGTGTTATTCTGTGGTGCCCTGGGGCTATTTTCATGCCCTGATGGCCCCACGTCCACCACATACGGCTCCTAAATTATCTTAGAGCCGTGGCATCTTGTCGGTAGGTGGTACATCTGGAAGAGTCAAAGGCAGAACAAAGATCTAATTGTCTGCTCTGTGAAAGGTAACGAGAGAGGCTGCAATGGACTGATTTCACCGTTGCAAAGAAGCAAACATGTATATAGTCATCACGAGAATATTTATTGGCTAATCCCTGTGTGCTGGGGCTTGTGATAACTGCTTTGCAGATATTATCTTTCTTAAACCAGTGAGTCAGGGCTCTTAACATTATCCAAGTTGGAACCAGACCCTGAACTCAGGGATCTGGCTCCGTCTCCCAGTTCTTAACCACGACCCTACGAAACAGAGTGTCTCAGGGGCCAGGGTAATCATTACCTGGGGGTGGTTTTTCATTTTTTTTTTTTTATTCTTCCCCAATCAGGATCTTGGAGTTCTTTCAAAATATATAAATAAATGGGATTATTTTTTGTGGGGGGGAAGAGAAACTTTTTGGTATACTTTTTTTTTTTAACTTTTTCTATCGAATCTTTCCCCAAGCCAGAAGAATATAATGAAAGAAAAATGATGATCCCATTCTAATAGGGAATACCCTGCAACTGCAGTCCCCAACTCCCCAACCCTAACCTAGCCCTAACCCTGACCCTAACCCTAACCCTGACCCTAACCCTAATCCTGACCCTGATCCTAACCCTAACCCTGACCCTAACCCTAATCCTGACCCTGACCCTAACCCTGACCCTGACCCTAACCCTGACCCTAACCCTAATCCTGACCCTGACCCTAACCCTGACCCTGACCCTAACCCTGACCCTAACTCTGACCCTGACCCTAACCCTAACCTAACTTTGACCCTAACCCTGACTCTAACCCTGACCCTAACCCTGACCTTCTTCCCATTGCCTGACATTCCTCTGCCCGCCCCCAGTTCATGGAAACATTTTCTTCCATGAAACCAGTCCCTGGTGCCAAAGAGGTTGGGGACCACTGCCCTACAGCATGCTGTAGCTGAGACATATACTAACAGCCCATGTGATTTTATGCCAACCCAAACCAGGGCTGAGGTGGGAGGAGAATGGGACGCCGACCCGCATTCAATGCTAAATCTATGACGTCTCTCCAGGCACGCTTCACAGGTGGCGTCCACAAACATGCCAAAGGCTCTTCCTCCATGTGAAATTTCTCCACAAGAGAATCTGTGCAAATCTGTTTCTCATGTTTGACTGACATCCTTCTCCCTAGGAAAAAATAAAATAAAAAAGCTTGGTTTCTAGAAGGGCAGTGTTTTGAGCATTCCTGCATTTTCCCTGCCATGCTCAGGTGCAAGGAGCCAACTCTAGCAGAGCCCATCTATCCGGCTTCTTTACCTTGCTGATTGGGTTCAAATTGTCCAATATTGTGGCAACAGTAACTTCAAACCTTGCTGCTAATTCACGCGTCTGTTGAGATGGATTCGCTTCCACGACAGCTCTCAGCGCATCATGATCCACCTTGGTCTCAGGTCACCCACGTGGCTCATTTTCGAGATTCAAATCACTCTTGTAGCCCTGGCTGGTTTTCGCTTCCAAAACTCGGAGCAGAGAGAAGTGCCTGCCTTTTGGAGCTGGCTTCAAAAGGGAAGGAGTGATCGAGTTCATCTCACCGTGTACTTTCTGTCCCTAGGACTTCAGGCAGTGTTGGTTGCAATAGCTCTGTAGGAAATTATTTCTGGGGAAACAATAATAATAAACATTTAGCACGTCTAGTGCCAACAGATGCAGTTGAGTGGGAATCTCAAGAAATGCCAGCGGGTGGGAGACCATGAGTGGGAAGTGTCAGCTCGGTGCAGAGCTGGCTTTGCCAAGGGCGTCTCTTTGGTGGGCTGAAGCCCGGCAGACTCCTCAGCAAATCTCCACCATCTGTCTCTTCTCTGCTCATCCCCATCCCTTGCCATCTCCTACCTTCCTGTAACATTTCCCCTCCTCCTCCCCTCAGGGCTGCCTAGCTCCCTCCCCCCATTTGGCAAGCCAGGAGTGAGAATGCAAAAAACAGCTTAGATCCCTAAATATGAAAGGTCCTATTTCAAATCCAAAGTGTAGTTCATTATATCTCAAACAAGAAGCAGTGCAATTAATCAAAGTATGCACCTAAACTATCGACACAGTTTTGCCATCTTAATGGGAGCTTGTTCATGCCGGCAGCAAAGAAGCCTGGAGAGCAAGTGGCAATGAAATCTCGAAAGGCGTTTTCCACAGCTTGTTGAGAATTGAATATTTTCCCTTGCAAGAAGTGGTCCAAAGCCTGGAAGAAGTGGGAGGCAGTTGGTGCAAGGTCTGGTGAATATGGTGGATGACAGAGAGTTTCCAAGTCCAGCCTCGGTAGTTTGAGCAGCGTTGTTTGTGCAACATGTGGTCGAGCCTTGTCTCGCAAGAGGATTGGCCTGTCTCTGTTGACCAATCTCTGCTACTTAGTAGCAAGTATCATCATCATTTCATCCAGTTGGTTGCAGTAGACATCTGCTGTCATCGACTGACCAGGTTTCATGAAGCTGTAGTGGATAATACCAGCACTGGATCACCAAACACACACCATTAGCTTTTTCAGGTTTGGACTGTGTTTTGGCACTTCCTCTTTACCCAACCATTGTGCCGAATACTTGCGATTGTCAGAAAGGATCCATGTTGCATCACATGTAACAATATGGTCTAGAAATGGTTCACCTTTATGTCATGACAGCAAAGAAAGGCAAGCTTCGAGACGATTTCTCTTCTGATCGTTGTTTAATTCATGAGGAACCCATCTATCCAGATTCTTTACTTTGCCCATTTGTCTCAAATGGTCCAATATTATTGGAATAGTAATGTCAAACCTTGCTGCTATTTCACGTGTAGGTTGACATGGATTTATTTCCACTACGGCTTTCAGCTCATCATTATCCACCTTGGTGTCAGGTCACCCACGTGGCTCATTTTCAAGATTAAAATCACCAGAATGAAACTTCTCAAACCATCGACATACTGTGTGTTCATTAGCCACATCCTTCCCAAATATTTCAAGCTGTTTGAGCTGTATTGGGTCCATGACAGAACTCATATTAAAAAATAATGCTAATTTTTGACTTCTCCATGGTTTCACAAAAACTGCTGTAAAAAAATCTTTTGAAAGATAATCACAAGCCACAATCTGCTTTTGAAAGAATGAGGATGTACCTTCATAATAATAATAAAAAAAAAACATTCAAAGTGAAATGTCAGAGATATCAACTGTCAAACTTAGTACTTAAGGAAATCAGACATTCCGTACTTAATAACCTAAATATTTGTGGTTAAATTTTCCTCTACTCTTATATTCATACCCTTAAGGCATTATACTTAATTTAAATATATATACATACCCCCCACACACACATACATATGTATGTATCCATTAAAGTTCTTCAGACCAGAGATCCTAAATATTCAGGTAACAAAACCCAGAGACCAGGGAAGCAGCTTGCAGTCCGCATGATGCTGCTACATCGTAGCCTGAAGTTGGCCAAATCGGAAGACTGGTAGGTCTCCTTCTCTTTTGCAAAGCTCACCTGTCTGTGTAAATTTAAGTTTTTGAACCTGGCTTCGTATTAGCATCACCTGAAGAGTTGAAAAACAAATCCAGTACCAGGTTCTGCCCGTAGGGATCCTGACCTCATTGGTGTGAGCTGGGACATCTCCTTTGTGTGCTCCATAACTCTAACCCTAAACCATAACCCTAAACCCTAATTCTAACCCTAAAATCTAACCCTAACCCCTAACCCTAGCCGTTAACCCTAGCCCTAAACCCTAACTGTAACCCTAACCCCTAATTCGAACCCTAACCCCCTAACCCTAACCCCAAACCCTAACCCTAACCCTAAAGCCAACCCCTAATTCTAACCCTAAATGCTAACCCTTACCCACAGCATCAGCATCACCTGGTTACAGCTGGAAGTGCAGAATTCTGGGCCCCACCCCGGACCTGCTAAACCAGACCTGCATTTTAGCAAGATCCATACCCACATTCAAATTTCTGAAGCCCCGGCAGAGGGTAATTTGTCAAATCTTTACATCATGCTTTTGCTCACTGCAGACCTTTACACATAATGCCATACGGACTGAAATTTAGAACGTACCAATGTTATATTAAGATGCTCTTACCAAGCAATCCGTCCACGAAATGCATTCACCTCAGAACACCCTTCGCATGCCAAAACATCACATGTCCACTTCCAATTTCTTTTTGAACGATTTCTCTAATGCATACTGGCTCCTAGAACCCTTTAATTTAATGCTGAATAAATTATGGGCCATAAAGGAATCTTAAACCTCTTTCAAAGAAAATGGCATTGAGAAATTGTTCTTCACCCACTCATCATTTTTTTTTTTTAATTCTAAACCAAACCTAAACCCCAAAAGAGTATCTACTCCAATTCCTGGGCACCATGTGGTATCTTAGAAAGAAATTATACGTTAACAATCTGCAGCCACAAATTCCCAGAAGGTCAGTAACTGGAAGAAACGTAGACGCAACTTGCACAGAGAAAAGAGAAGAGGAGACATTCTTCCAGCGAACATTTTATTTTTTAATTTGGAAATTGGCTTCTTTTTTCTTTCTCTCTCTCTCTCTTTTTTTTTTTTTTTGCACGTGTCTTCCAACATGTGGAGCAAAATAGCAGATTCAGTTTAAAATTCCTCTGATCATAGTACTTTATTTTTGACCACTACTTCTTCTTTCTTTTAATCTACCTGCTTAATGACAGTTCAAATGCGCCTTTGCTCTAAATGGCTGGTATTTTCAAAGCCTTTGCCAAAATTCTATAAGTAGATGCAGTTGCTGTTCTTTATTGGTAAGTTAAAAAAAAAAAGAAAGATCTTTAGGCACTGACACGCTATAAATCATGGTTTACCCTATTTTCCATTCTCCTATCTCTCCCTTGGAATACACGAACCGTCATTTGCATACTCCCTTAAAATGTCTTATGCTTTGCATTTACGGTCTATTCCGTTATAGTAAAATAATTGCAGATTTCTTTTTGCCATGCTGCGGTCTGCATAAGATCAGTTCAAATAAAAGCTTCTGGAAATGCCATATTTCTTTTTCCTGTTGGATGTAGTTGGATTAAAGATCCAGAGGGGTTTATATAGCATCAAAGGTCACTCCTGACTTCAGAGTTGAGATGAAGCTTGGATCTTTTGAGCAAATGTCACTTTTATTTCCCAGATGCGAGTCGCCTAATAGTTTGCAAACGCAAGGGGCGCATTTCAAAAACACCCGGAACGCATGAGGCCGCAAGTGATCAAAGAAGGATGGGATTAATACGTTCGCATCACATATGTCCATGAATTTTTTAAAAATACATTCTGTCCGCCTTTCTACGTTCAAAGAAAAGATTCCATTTCCTGTGTGTGCAGCGGTTCATGCCTGGGAATATATGACTTAGGGAACGGAGAAGATGTGGCTGAAAAACCAGCTCGGCGACCAGACGGGACTTTATTAGCAGTTCCCAGCAAGGCGCCATTTAAACACTTGAAGCTCTGACTCGGGTGGGGCAAGGGCAATATATGTAACCTAAACATCTGTACCCCCATAATATGCTGAAATAAAAAATAAAAAATATATATAAAGCAAACAGGAAAATCGCCCCACCAAAAGAAACCACCACCAACAAAAAACAAATAATAATATTGAGGTCAGATAAATATTTGGGTTTATATCCACCCACTTACCTTTTACTTCTCAAAATGCAAATGGCCTGTCCCAGGGTTGCCGGAGATAGCAAACAAAAAGCGCAAGAATGATGTCCAGTCAAAGGTGAGTTTCAGATTAAGGATGGATGGTTTTTGAGAATAGGTATGACCTATGAAATATGACACTGAAAATTAAAAAAAAAATCATTGTATATCTTAAAATCAGATGACTCTAAAGTCTTGCATTTATTCTGGCAACTTTAACATGTGGAGAGAAGCATGCATCGACAGTGCCTTGGGAAGCAGCAAGTATAGGATTGCACCTGCAGCTGTGGGGAGCTGTATAGTTCCAGGAACAAGGGTCTGCGTGGAGGGATGGGATGCCCCAGAGAAGGAGGGGTGCATTCTGGGAAATTCCACCCCATCCATCCTTGGTCCTGAGCCCACCTTGCTGTTGGAAACATTCCCGGGGCATCAGACGACCCTCTCTCTCCTCGCTGAAGACACGGTGATTCTGGAATGAACTGATGAGTGTTTTCTGGCTCCTAAGAACAAACGCACTCTGACCAGTTTATCTCTGGGTGTCCCGCAGCCCTCCTTTCTCCTAACCTCCTTGTCTTTGCCAGCACAGCATCTTCTCCTTCTGACATTGGACTTTGCCTCACCAACCTGACTTCTTCATGCTCTTGACTATTGAGTGAAATAAGTTTAAAAAAATGTTTAAAAGGGTTCCACTCTTGCAAACTTTCGCTGCGTTTTGCTGGGCTTGGATTTGCCTTTCTCTTCTCCCCTTTTCCCTTCTCTTAAAAATCTGTGACAATACCAATGTCTTGTAGATGCCAGCTGGATTGGAGAGCAGAGCAGGATGCACCCGCATGTGAGCAGTTGGTGTGAAATCGCGTTAACCTCTGCCCCAGTGTAGACAAGCTTTGCTGTCCACAAATCCCAGAAGTCCAACAAAAAATAAATTTTCTCTTCTTCTTAATGGGTAACTTGCTGTCATGTCTATCTAGGTACCTATCTACCTATCAATCATCTATCTATCTACTTATCAAAATCTATCCTCTGTCAATATTGGTCCATTTTTATCTATGTATCTTATGTCTATTTGTTTATCTACATGTCTGTCTATCTAATCTACCATCTATCTATATATATTATCCATCCATTCATCCATTATGTATTTATTTATCTACTTATCATCTACCCATCCATCATCCATCCATTCATCCATCCATCCATTCATCCATCATCCATCCATCTATCCATCCATCCATCCAACATCCATCCATCCATCATCTATCCATCTATACATCCATCCATCATTCATCCATCCATCCATCATCCATCAATTTATCCATCCATCCATCATCCATCCGTCTATACATCCATCCATCATCCATCCACTCATCCACCCATCCATCCATCATCCATCCATCCATCTATCCATCCATCCATCCATCCATCCATCATCCATCCATCCATCATCCATCCATCTAGCCATCCATCCATCATCTATCCATTCATCCATCCATCCATCTTCCATCCATCATCCATCCATTCATCCATCCATCATCCATCCATCTATCCATCCATCCATCCATCATCCATCCATCATCCATCCATCCATCCATCATCAATCCATCTATACATCCATCCATAATACATCCATTCATCCACCCATCCATCCATCATCCATCCATCTAGCCATCCATCCATCCATCACCCATCCATCTATCCATCCATCCATCCATCCATCATCCATCCATCATCCATCCATCCATCCATCATCAATCCATCTATACATCCATCCATAATCCATCCATCCATTCATCCATCCATTCATCATCTATCCATCTAGCCATCCATCCATCCATCATCTATCTATTCATCCATCCATCCATCATCTATCCATTCATCATCTATCCATCTATCCATCCATCATCCATCCATCTATCCATCCATCCATCCATCATCCATCCATCCATCCGTCATCCATCCATCTAGCTATCCATTATATATTTTATCTATCTACCTATCATCTATCTATCTATCTCATATCTATCTGTCACCTATCCATCCATCCATCTATTATATATCTGCTTTATCTATCTTAGTGTATGTGTGTATGTATATAGATATATACACACATATGTATCTACATCCACATACATACACAAATATACTATATATAGTTATACACACACACACACACACACACACACACACACACACACACAGAGGTAGATAGATAGATGCTGATATCCTTTAAAGGTTTGTACCTCCTTACATAAGTGTTTGAACAAACTTACGTGAAAAATAAAATTGGATAATATAGGTGGGACATGGGCAATATATATAACCTGAACTTTTGTACCCCCATAATAAGCTGAAATTAAAAAAAATAGGAAAAAAAAAAGAAAAGAAAATATGAGCTCATAGAAAAGAAAATAAATGAGATTAGGTATTTTACTCTAAATTGACAAATGGATGTTACTGAACTCAAAGGAACTCTTTAGCTCACTGTTGAATTGCTATTAAAAAATGTAAAAAAAAAAATAAGGTTGGATCACAATATGTGACTAGCTTTGAATTGTGTGGGTGATTTTCTGAAGGGAGATGAACATTTCTGCCCTGTGCATGTGAAGATGAATATCTATTTATATCTGTTTGGATTTATATCCCAAATATCTATTGATATCTATTTATGTCTCAAGTAGGTTGGAATCTGGTAGCATGGATGTACTCATGCTAATCTGTGAATGTGTATTCAAGGTTGGGTCTTAGCAGGAGAACAGCCATGGCACGAGTTAGGAATACTGGGTTCAAATCATATTCTTGCTTCAGTAAAAGACCTTGGCCATCATCTGGGACCCCTTACAGCAAAGCAATAATTTCCTTCTGGAATAATTTTGGGTTTTTCCCAGGCATGAATGAAGGTTTGATCAAAACCATGAGTTCTCCCAAGAAAAGGATTTACTAAGGTGCGCCCTACAAGCCCAAGTTCTGCAAGATGCACACATGAGGTGCAAAACTCGTAACTGAGTTTAGGAATATAAATGTCTAAAATGCTGGTCACCTCCTGGGTGAGTTTGTGCACGTCCACCCGGCTGTGACATTTCCCAGATCGATCTTTCCTGTTTGCTTCTGGGCTCAACTTGGTCAAAAAAGGAATTTGCACCAAGTTCAAGAGAAGGAATTCAAGCAACAGCCATTGTTGTCTGAAGGTTTTGGTTGTATATGAAGAGAAACTGCTGCAAATTGCAGTCGATGTTCATTCTGCACCAAGATGAGAAACAGACAGTGCCTTGTCCTGACTGTTCCAGATCAACATCTGGCTCCTCTTCCCGGCCGTAGGGTGCGATGACCTACAGCACCTCCAGGCCCCCATCCAACACAGACGCAAGAGACTATCCTAGACACCTGCATGGCTCTTCTTCTTGGTCCCGTTTCAGGAGGGCTGGGTGATGATTTTCTTTCATCCTCCAGCCTCACATCCTTCTAGACCCTTTTTTCCAAAGCTTGTCTCCAAATGGTGTGAAGTCTTATTCCTGTAATAATCCTTTATTCCATAACATGCACGGTGGTTCTACTTTCTTCATTGAACAATGTTAGGCTGGGATGAGGAGGAAGGGGACAGGGGCTGTGTCTAGGGGTGTCCACTGAGGGGCAGGTGGCACTAGGAGATGCTCCGTCTACAACAGGAAGAACAAGCTGACCAGAGGGGTCTTCCAAGGACTGAACAGATGTTTGATTTATGTTAGGGCGTCTCCAAGGACTGACCAACCAGAAAGAGGCAGAAAGGCCACAACGTAGAGATATGACCAAGGCCATAAAAGAGGGTCTCTGGAGCCTGTGTACAAGTAAGGTGACAGCATCCTCAAGTGACCTTCCCTCATTAACACTGTCAAAATCACACCCACCCATGCCAGGACAGTTTGCAAACACCATAGCAACCCCAGAAATTGCCTTACAAGGTTAAAAATGGGGAGAGTTGCCAGTTTGGGGAATTCTCCACCCCTTTCCAAGAAAATTTATGAATATTCCACTCCCAACTTAACATATTATTAGGGAATGCGCATAAAAAACACTCCCTAAGCCTGGGATGATGGTGTTCTTCACTGGAGTACTCCAAGATCTCTACTGACTTGGAGAGTGCACTGTACTTTCTAGAGTCTGTCTTTAAACTCAGGGTATCCTCCACTCATGGGGGTCGACACAGTCATTCTCTGGAACATCCTGCACTTTAACAAACTTGGGCACTTTGCCTGCTGGCATCTGCTTGGTCTGCTCATCTGCTCCATCGACTTGGTACCAGTCACCATCCTTTGATAGTGGGAACCCAGAACCAAGGAACACGGACCTCACACCTGGTCCCCACACCTCACAACCTGATATACCCAAGATTCTCTGTGAGCTGCCAGACTGTGGGGCTCTGCTCCCAGATGAGCTGCACCCACTCCCCTCCTGGCATTCATACCCTTGCATAACCATCTCCCTGTGAGTAGAGGTTGGACCCCTGGCTCCCTCCTATGAATAGACGATGCCAAGCATTATGGGATGGATGCAACTGCCAAGACTGGCTTGCACAATGGCTGTGGCTTCCCCGTTACCCACCCTGTCCCGCATCCTTGCCTGCTGCGAGGGAAGCCCCTCTCCAAGCCGTGACTTGCCCAATGGAGAAGTCCACAAGCCGCAGACTGGAGTGTGCTCTCCGGACAACAGCCAGTGAGAAAACGAATTCCACGAACAGTAGTGTAAGTGAGCTTGGAGGCGAATCCTCCCCTAGCCAAGCCTTGACAGGACTGCATCTCCCTCCTGCACCTTAACTCAACCTCCCAGAGGCCCTGAGCAACGCCCGCTTGTTCACGGCTTCCTGGCCCACAGATATGGAGATAATGCATGCGTATTGTGCATGGCTTGAAACCTCTCAGTTTCGGGCTAGTTTGTTATGCAGCAATATCTAACAGGGTTATCAGTCGCCAAGAGGAATAAGCTACCTCCAACCTTTCTAACGTGTATTTTATCATAGAATCTGCTTTGCCCAAATTACCCTGTGAGTTTAGGACTCTGTGCATGACACACCCGTGAAGGAATGTGGTCCCGGAACACAGATGAAGTTGTAAATGCTGAAAACAAAAATGTAACTAAGCAGTAATGCCAAACCGACAGGGCCATGAATAATATTAATGATTGTCATGGTTGTGACTGTCATTCTTTTATGTGCTACAGAACATCTACTCTTTGGCCTTGGATCAGATAATTGTCCACCACGTCAAAACCTCTCAGTCGTTGTCCTCTTTCCAGACACTGCTGCCTGGGGCTGGTTGTCTGCAGAATTCACCGGAATTCCCCAGAATCCAGCTTGGCGTCTGGCTTCTGGACCCACCCAACTCTCAGGGAATCCCTCCAGCTTCCCGGAATTCGAAGACAGGGAGAGCCGTCAGTCCTTGACCCGCAGGGGACAAGAGGAGATGGATAAATAGTTCCCACTTTCACCTCCCTAGTGCAGAGTCTTAAAAGGATTCTAAAATCCTCCGGGTCAAATTTCAGCTGCCACATTGGCAGCTAATCTGCCAATAAATCCTCAACTTGGCTTTTCCTGCCTCCGGGTTTCCCGTCCCTCCCCCCTCACGCTGAGCTCTGCCTGCAGGCCGGGGTGGGGGTGGGGCCCCGCGGCGACAGAAATGACTTGCACAGACGCCTTTGCTGGAGGCTCTGTCCCCAGCGATTAAGTGAGGACCCCTTACCTCCAACACGAACTCTGGCATGCGCTGAAAGAAGAGGAGGAATGCACAGTGTTCTTGGAAACTCATCCATTGTATTTTTGTGACATCTACAAAACAAAAAAAATATTAATACAACCTATTTTTTAATTTTTAAAAATAATAAATAGCAGGATCTTTCCAGCTGGCTGGTTCTTAATTAGTCCCAGATGACAGTGACGGAAGGAAAACAGCACCTAGATGAATCCCGGCTAAATATTTGAATTCTGAGAAGAAAGAAAAATATCTTAGAAAGAGCCTGTCCAAAAAGCTCGCACACTTGCACACACACAAACACACACACACACACACACACACACACACACACACACGCGTGAGTAGCAAACTGACAATATCAGTTTGCAAACAGTTCATATCGAGAATATACAAAGAATGTCTATTAAAATGGAAAGAAACCCCAATAGGACAAGGGGCAATGGATAACAATACATAGTTCTTCTAAGGGGAAGCCCAGATGGTTTAAATGCATACAGCAGGCAGAGCAATCTCTGCATCCCACCTTATTCCTGGAATGTCCAGTCTCCGAGAACCTATGTGTGTGTTCTGCTACACGGCAAAAGGGAATTAAGATTGAAGATGGGATTTAGGTCGCTCCCCAGCTGATCTTAAAAGACGCAGACCAGCCTGGGTTATCGAGGTGGAGCCAATGTAATCGCAAGTGCCCCTAAACGGGAAAGAGAGAAGTGGAGAGATTGCAGCAGGAGAAAGAGCACATGTCTGACCATCACCCATCTGACCATCTCCGTCTTTGCAGATGGAAGCAGCAGCCGTGAGCCAAGGAATGTGGGTAGCTCCCAAAAGCTGGAAATAGCAAGAAAACGGATCCTCCCTCCCTCCCTGGAGCCTCCAGAAGGAAGACAGTCCTGCCAGGACATTGAGTTTTATCCCGGGGAGACTCATTTTGGACTCCTGACCTCCAGAACTGCAAGATAATCAATGTGTGTTGTTTTAAGCCACTGAAGTTGCGGGAATGTATTGCAGCAGCCCAAGGAAATTCGTGCAAGGAATACGCAGAGATGCTTGAATGGAAATGTAATGGGAAATAAAAATAAAAATAAGGAGGTATCACTTTATTGAATCAGGAGAGAGAGAGGCCAGGTGCAGTGGCTCACGCCTGAAATCCCAGCACTCTGGGAGGCCAAGGTGGGAGGATCCCTCAAGGTCAGGAGTTCAAGACCAGCCTGAGCAAGAGCGAGACCTGTGTCTACTAAAAATAGACAAATTAGCCAGGTGTGGTGATGCCCATCTGTAGTCCCAGCTACTGAAGAGGCTGAGGCAGGAGGATCACTGGAGCCCAGGAGTTGGAGGCTGGAAGTCTAAGATCCTGGCGTGGCAGAGGCTGTGTCTGGTGGGGACTCACTTCATGGTTCATAGATGGCGCCTTCTTGCTGTGTCCTCACATGGTGGAAGGGGCGAGGGAGCTCTCTGGGGTCCCTTTTATAAGGACACTGGTCCCATCCATGAGGCTCCACCCTCAGGACCTCATCCCCTCCCCAAGGCCCCACCTCCTACCACCATGGCTTTCAGGGTAAGCGCTTCAACATATGAATTTTAGGGGGACACAGACATTCAGACCACAGCAGACTGTGAAACTCAACATGCATAAGCAGATATTTATTGTAAACCAAATAAAAACACAGGAAGCACAGGGATGTGAGTGCGTGTGTGCTTGCACACACATGCATTTAACATTGAAGGCCTGCCCTGAAAAAGTTACCGAGAGATGGCTTATTCCCTCTCTAAGAAGAAAAACAGAGCTGACCGAGTGTGGAACGCACCTACCCCTAACACAATCGACCTGTCACCGCAGGCTGGTCAGGCCCTCGGCAAGGGTGTTGTGCAATTAACTTAGTCATGGATGGGGAATGCATAACCAAACGGGAAACTGCAGGCATCAAATCTGATTTCTTTTGAAAGTGCACTGATATCTATTCTTTGAATTGTTCCTTAAGCCTGAATTAAGCACATCAGTCATTGTTTACTGTTGTATATATCCCTCTTGATGAATAAAAGGGCATAAATATTCAGGTTTTCTGACTTACTTTGATCTGCTCTCCGGGTTAAACTCTTGTTATTGCTACTGTGTCTGTATTTGTTATTAATGTAGCCATGCAGGTTACATACTCACACTATTGTTTCCACATGCGGAAAATATGCAAAGTGTAGCTGTCTTCCTTTTTTAAAAAAAAATCTAAAACAGACATCATGGTCCAGGTGTTTCAGAGGTGCTATGTGGCTTTGCTCCAGGGCTCACGGTCCTGTGTGAACATGTTACTTGCATCTTACTCAACAGTCCTGAAATGTTTAGTCTCTCTTGGAAGCTGCTACATAACATCCACAGGGTGTGAGTCACTCGGGGATACAACGTATCAGGATTAGTAAACAGAGGGAGCTCGTCTTAGCTAACCTGTGCACAAAACGTGGGGCCAGTGTGGGTGGTTCATTTAGGATGCAGGTCTCACATTTTAAGAATCTGATTTCACGTGCACATAAAACTTTTTTTTTCTAGGATGAACAGAGAAGAGGGGCTCCAATTGTGCTATTAAATGTATGCATTTTTAAAAAAATAAATTCAGTTACACAGTCTAACTTGCAGAGATTACCTTAAAAAGTTATTTTAAAGAAAGGAAATAAAAAAAAAAGAAAAGATGTTTGAAGATGATGTCCCTAAACTAGGGAGGATGATAATTAGATTTGCACTGTGATAATTGGTGGTGATAAAATTCTGTGGGGGACACGTAACTCAATAGGAACCAATGCATGGGATTGTAGTAACTGCCTGCAGGCAGGATTCTGGTTCTAGCTGGATGTCAGAGAACTAGATCCCCCCAGCCAACAGGAGAAACCTGCAGGAGACAGAAAGTCTTGGGAAGCCCAGCAGATAGTCTGTGTCCTGAAATAAATAATACCCTCCCAACACACACACACACACACACACACACACACACACACACACACTAATGTCCACGCAGAACTTCAACATGGGGCCTTATTTGGAAACAGGGTTTTTGCAGATGTAATTAGTGCCGGGTATCAGGATGATGTCATCATGGATTTAGGGCCCTAAATCTAATGACAGTGTCCTCCGAAGAGATAGCAGAGGAGACAGAGACACAGAGGAGAAGCCACGTGGAGAGGGAGGCAGAGACTGGAGTGATGCAGCCACAAGCCCAGGGACACCAGGATTGCTGGCAGCCACCAGGAACAGGGAGGAAGGCTTGAAAAAGATTTTCCATCAGAACCTCCCAAGGAACCAAGCCTGCCAACACCAGAACGGGGATAGAATAAATTTTTGTTGCTTTCAGCCACTCAATGAGTAGAAATTTGTTTTGGCAGCCCTCTCGAACTGTCTGGGATGCAATGGCACCAACGTCAATGGTAGATACATATCAGTCAGGTAAGACACTGAGCAAAGAGTTTGGGTCCACACGGACCCGAGACAGATGGGCCATGCTCTGACACTGAGTGGAGAGTATTGCAGTGTAGACGGAAGGGGCTTCGAACTCTCCTTCAGAGCACCATTGCCTTGGGGTGGCTGTCAGATACCCCCGGATTCCACTCCCAACAGGGGCAGAGCTGAGCCTACCGGGAACTCTCTGTGTCTGTCAAAATGAGCTCCGAATTTGGAGCCGTTCCAAGCCATGAGGCACAGACCCAAATACACCGCAGACATGAGCCACGGTGGGAGAGAAAAAGGTGTAGAACGCAGGACGATGTCCCCCTGCCCCCAAAGATGCCCAAGTCCTCATCCCCAGCACCTGTGAATATATCCCCTACCTGGTAAGAGGAATTTAAGCTTGCAGATGGAATTAAAGTGGCGTAATCAATTGACATTAGAACTGAGAGTTTGTCCTAGAATATCCAGGGCGGCCCCATCTCATCGGAAGAATCCTTAAAAGTGGACAAAAAGAGGCAGAAGCATCAGATACGCGCAACTTGGAGAACTCCATTTGCCGTTGTTGAATCTCAAGGTGTGCCACGCCGGGTGTGGTTGTGTCCGGAAGCTGGAAATGCCGCTCACTTTGTAGCCAGCCAGAAATGGGGACCTTTGATCCTACAACCACCAGAAACGATTCTGCTTCCACCCCTTAAAAAAAAAAAAAAAAAAGCAAAGAAATGATTTCTCCCAGAGAGCCTCCTGTCCCAGAACGCAGCCCCGAGGAAATCTTGGTTTTAGCCCAGTGAGATTCTTCCTGGCCTTCTCACCTGCAGACTCACAGAACTAGAAAATCGGAGGAGACAAAAAAAATCTGTGTTCTTTAGCACAGGGGTCCCCAAACAATGGTCAGTTGTATAATTATTTCATTCTATATTACAACGTAATAATAATAGAAATAAAGTGCACAATAAATGTGATGTGCTTCAATCATCCCGAAACCATTCCCTACACCTCCCCGGTCTGTGGAAAAATTGTCTTCTATGAAAACGGTCCCTGGTGCCCAAAAGGTTGGGGACGGCTGCTTTAAGCCACTAAGTTTATAGCCATTTGTGGTGGCAGCCATAGGGATTTAATATGTAGGGAAATGACTGAGGGGCTGCACATTGTCTGTGCTGTAGGCAGCCGTTTTCCCAGCCTTGACACACTGTGTGTCGTGAAGCATTTGCAGGCAAAGAAGATACCAAGGTGGGTCGTTTCCAGTGGCCAGAATTTACCACTGGTCACTCTGGCTACTTATGTGTTCTCTCCCGCCTGTGAGTCATCGTGCGATCTTGTTAGCACCTGCCAAGGCTCGCACAAGAGCCCAAGTACCGGCACTGTTCTTTCTCAAGGTGACATTGCTCTGTCACTGCCCTAATCAAGGTTGTGATTCAACCAAACACAAGGACGAGCCCACATAGGAGGATCGTTTCTGTCACAGTGTCCTCTGACCAGTGTGTGACCCACATTCCACATGCTTCAGAAACGCCTTGGGTGATTGCTAAAAATGCAAAGCCAGGTGGGGTGGCTCACGCCTGTGATCCCAGCACTTTGGGAGGCCGAGGAGGGGAGACCGCTTCAGGCCAGGAGTTTGAGACCAGCCTGGGCAATGCAGTGAGACCCCATCTCCACAAAATATTTTTTTAAAAGTTAGTTGGACGTGGTGGCGCATGCCTGTAGTCCCAGCTACCCGGGAGGCCGAGACAGGAGGATGGCTTGAGCCCAGAAGTTTGAGGCTGCAGTGAGCTGTGATGACATCATGGCACTCCAGCCGGGGTGACAAAACGAGACACTATCTCTAAAAAATAAAAAGGCAGAGCCCCAGGTTGGACTGAGATCCTCTGGATGAGGCTGTCTGGAGTGGGGCTTCTTCGCATTTGCGACTGTCTTATGATCTGTCTGCCCTACGGGTAGTTGCTGGAATCACCTTCCATGAAGATGTTGCCCTCAGATCCTAGTCTTGGCTTCTCCTTCCGGGGAACACAAGCCAAAGCACAGAGCTCCCCACCTCCAAGTCCATCTAACCTCCCACCCCAAATAATCCTCCTAAGGAACCTCCTCAGGCAATCCGTGTGCGTGGGATGAGGGTGGGCAAATGAACTCAGGGGAGAAATGTTCAAAAATAAAGTGATGGAGTGTTTAGACTTCAACTCCTTAACCTTATTTGTGTTTTTTCCCAGTAGGAATGAAAGAAGGAAAATTTATACAGAACAATGAACTCACTGGGGGCAAAGGGAAAATATGTTTGCTTGCTGACCTTAATACTGACATCCACACCATATATCCACACATATTTTAATATATAATTAAATTTAGACATATTTAAATGAACATGAGTTTGTCATATTGTAAAATATATTTTATGATATATAATATATCGATATTCATATATTTAGATGTACTAGTGTAATTATAACAAATATAATTTTAATTGGATGTGATGAATTAGATGTAATATTAGATTAGGTAAATATTAATTAGCTATATTTAAATATATTTATGTATAATATAGGATATAGAATAATATATGATATATATTATATGATATAAACATATTGTATAATATATACCATATATAAACATATCATATATTATAATAATATCATATATTACACATTATATATAACATCACACAGTATATATTTATATATTTATATTAATATATATAACAGAATATATTATACATAAAAATATAATACAATGATTATATTAATTACCAATAATACAAATATTTATTATAGAAATATATTTATATTATGTGGCATGTCATATATTTATATGCAATATATAATATATAATAGAGTGCATATCATCTAAATATGATATATTTTTATAATATATCATGCACATATATAATTTACATAATATATTTAAGGCAATATGTCTTATTTATATAATGCATACTTTTTGCATTACTGATAATCAATATTTTAAGAAGTATTATATTAAACGATTGATACCATTATTTCAAAATACACACAAGGTACAATTTCTCTAACAAATTTTGAAGAAACCACTTATAGAATAAAACGTGCCTAGAAATATCTCTCCCAGCTGGGGGAATGGCGTCTTCATAGTTTAAGATGTTAAGACGGACATACGTCGCTCTTTGGAGTTTTTATGTTGCTATATGTTTTATTTAATGAAGAGAGAGTTACAAAGCAAATCTCTCTTTGTTTCAAGAAAGAAAAGGATGTAAAGCTATTTTTTCCCCCAAAAAGCTTTAATGAAAGTCTTTAAGAATTGAAGGGAGACGTTCTGTACTAACCTGAAGTCTTCGATAACACGCTCACCTGGAGTAGCGCTCACGCGGGGAGGGCAGGTGCGCTGAACCAATGACTCCACTGTGTCCCCGGCCCTTGGCCGACATGAATCGATGACTCTGCAAGGTCAGTTTGTCTGATCAGTCTGTTCTGTGCTTCGGGCATGTTGTTACCAACCTGCAGGCAGGGGCAGGCAAGCCGGCACACGCTGCTTGGTGCAGGTATGTCGTGTGCAGCCAACAGCTCACATCCTACACGCGACACCTGAGTACAGAAATCCAACAAGTGAGCTTAACACTACTCGGGCTCTTGCGGAGCTCAGTCTACAGCTATCCATTAGACACCGTGTCCCTCACTGGATAGACAAATGATCAAGTCAAAAATGCCTCTTTTTATCAATTGCATGGGAATAGCTGTCTTGCTACAGTGTATTTAAATACACTTTGATTTGTGCTCACGACACCATGAAACACAATCACGGCTTACCGTGTCTTTGAGTGACCAGGACGCTAGCATATCGACGAGTCACAATAAAATTTGGCGTGCACTTAGAGGAGACAGATAGATCTTGGCCAGGTGCATTTGTAGGTCTGTGAATCCAGGTAAACTTTAGTTTACCTGACTCTGTTATCAGCCTTTCTTCTTTACTGGGTGTAGCAGGATGAATACGGGCCCCCAAATGTGTTCACATCACTGTCCCCGGAAAGCATGAATATATTTCCTTATGTGGCAAAGAAGGCTTTGCAGATGTGATTAAGTTAAGGGTCCTGAGATGGGGAGAAGGAATGGAAGATGCTACCCCACTGGCTTTGAAGAAGGAGCTAAGGGATGTGGCCGCCTTTAGAAGCTGGGGCAGGCAAGGCAATGAATTCTTCCTCTTCTAAAAGGAACGCAATCCTGCCGACACCTTGGTTTGAGATTTCTGACCTCCAGCACTACAAGATGATAAATGCGTGTTGTTTTAATCCACTAAATTTGTGGCAACTTGTTCCAGCAGCTATGGGGTGGGGAGGGAAATGAAACACACTATGCAATATGCTCACTAGAAAAAAAATCTACTATTTCTAAGCGTTTTTCCAATGGCACAATCACAAGAGCAGTGGTTCTGGGAGCTGCTGGGGCGGGGGGGGGGTCTCGTTTTGTTAATTTTTCTCCTTTCTTCCGGTGCTCCTGATTTATGGCTGGAATACAGATGGGGTGGCCGAAGATTCTGCAGTGTTCGTCAACCCTTAGTTTGGAGTCATGTGCAAAGGAAAGAAAGTGCCGACATCCCAGAATACCAGCCCTGGACTTCCCACCTCTAGAATTCTGATTAAAAGATTATTCCACATTAAAAGGAAAAAAAAAAAACATTATGTGCCCAAAGTTTTTTAGAAATTTAACTAGGTTAACCTCATTTTCCTTCCTTTAAATTCAAACATCAAGGCAATAAAACCTTCAGTGCTCTTTTTTTTTTTTTGCATACTACTATAACGCTAAAAATACATCAAGTAAAAACTGGAAAAGAAATGCAAACACTAAGCCTTTTCATCTACTTCCTCTTGTCTTCCCAGTCTTAAAAATCGAGTGACCTTTAGCTGTTTCCTTTAACCTCTCTGCGAATTGTTACATACAATCAAGCTTGTACCTATGAAGGTGTGCCGGTTAAAATATTTTAAATAACGACAGCATACATATGAATGCCTAAGTCTATCTTTATTACGATTATGCTGCAGAAATAAATGGGAAAAGAGTGGTCGTAACAGTTATCTTGCTAATCATTTTTGGGAACAATGACAGCAAAAAAAAAAATGGAAGTCACGAGTAAATGATTATGCCTCATAATAATAATACAGTGTACTTTAATAAAAAAACAAAGCAAAATCTACCTCTAGTTGTTTTTTCCTTCTTTTCTCTCTCTCTCTCTCTCTCTCTCTATATATATATATGTGTGTATATATATATATATATACACACATATATATATATATATATTTTTTTTTTTAACCTGTGGAGTACTGGTTTTGTTGATTGAGGGAGTGTGGAAGCTTCCCTGCAGCATCACATAGGTTTCCCAGGTATCAAATCACACGTCACGCCTGCTGTAGGGACAGCTGGGGGACCCATTGCTTTTGCTAAAGGAAGATACATTATGATCTGTGGGCTTAGATTTCCCAAAAAAGTGGCACGCAACAGCTAACATCAACCTACAAATTCCACAGCATTCTTGCCTAGCGATTGTTTTCTTCTAGTTTCCCGTTACTTTTTATCTACTTGGTATCCGTTGCAGAAAAGACATGTTGCCACCCCTGCATGTCAAGCATGCACCACGCAGAGGTTCTCTGCAAAGCCCTCTGCACATCCGTTCTAATCCGGACCCGTTTTCTTCCACGGCTGTTGCAGGGGAACATTTCTTCTTAATGCACCCTTGATTATTTCCTGTTTTGTTTTTTTAAAAAATTTGTGTTTTATTCTTCCCAGATTTCTTTCAGTGTTTTTGCAACAGTGTGTCCTTGAGAATTTATGTTTCCAGAAAGTGTGCTCAGGATATAAATTTTGACAAACATGCATGTTTATAATTCCAGGTAGGCTTATTATCAAATACTGCTTCCTCAAGTGTTTGAAACTCTGTTGTGTTTCTTCTGATAAATCATGGCTTTCTGATAAGAAGTCTAAATCTGCTAAGACGTTTCCTGTTTTTTTCTTTTCTTTGTAGATAAATGTATCTTTCTTTTTTTCTCTCTGTATAGAACATATCTAGTGTGTGCCTTGTTTTATATTTTTTCCCCCTTGAAATACATGTGTGGTAGATTCCGTACCCGTGTCCAAAGCATTATTCCCAACCACCAAAAGGTGGAAGCAATCTAAGTATCCACAACAGATGCATGGATAAAGAAAATGTGGTATAATACACAAAAAGGAATCTTAGTTAGCCTTAAAAAGGAAGGAAATTCTGGCACCTGCTATGGTATGAATGAACCTTGAGGACATTATACTCAGTGAAATAAGCCAGATATAAAAAGAAAGACAAATAGCATATGGCTCTATTTAGATGAAGCAACAAGTGTAGCGATATTCATAGGGACAAAAAAAATGTAGAATGCTGGTTTGCTGGAAGTTGGGGAACTGAAAAATGAGCAGTTTTTTCATGAGTACAGAGATTCAGTTGGGGAAGATGAACAAGTTCTTGGATGGATGGCGGTGATGGTTGTATAACAATGTGACTGCACTTAAAGCTACTGAACTGTGTACTTAAAAATGGTTTAAATGGTAAATTTTATTTTATATGTATATATATCTCACATTAAAAAGTAAATATGCAATAGGGAGGAACATTTGCAACATACCGTGTAACGAGTTTTGTGATCACCCAAAACATTTATTAGCATTATCATGGGCACTACGGGGCAAGCTCTGTGGTCACGTGGGTTATGTGACATGTATTCAATTAAAGCCAATCTCTGCCATGGAATCCTGTAGAAGGTAGGAGAAGGTCCTGTGTCTAAAGCTCATTTTATCTCAACATATTTCTAAATCTATGCAAAACTGGTATTTCTAAAGGCAAAGAAATGGCCTTACCGCCCACCCCTGAAGCTTTCAGATACAAATAAACACCAAGGAGACACAACCATGCCACTTAAGATGACTAAAGGTTAAACAAGCAAAATCTGTGAATTTTCCAAAACAAGCTGACGTTCATAGAGGAAAATAGTTTTGCCTGTGTCCAAATGTTGCTCCTATTTTCAAAGCATGGTACAAGTAGCAGATTCAAAAAAGCGGTTTCCTTAAACAGTCCCTGTTGATCTTGCCTGATACAGCTGTATTGGAGAAGGTCAACCCATGTGTTGAAATTCCCCCCACTTGGCTTCCCTGGTGCAACATCACTTCTTTCCCTCTGGTCACTTCTTCTAATATTTCTCAAATCCTTCTTACTGCTCAGCCCTTCATGGGAGTACCACCAGAAATCCACCGTCTGCTCCCTGCCCCGAGCCTCCATCACATTGTCAGTACAGAAAATTCCCTTCTGTTTCAGTGTTTCTGTTACGAGCAGCTCCATATCCCCATATAATACCAGAAAGTCCATAAAAATTACTATTTGTGTATAACAAGAAGAAGAATAGAGCTCACTAGCATGTATTGAGGACTTAACTTAGATGTCAGGGATGTTCTACACGGTTGATACAAATTAGCTCATTTCATTATTGTAATAAGTACATTATTATCCTCAGTGCACAAAAGAAGAAACCAAAACACAGTGAGGTTAAGTTGTCTTCCCACGATGATATAGTTAATGGCATAACTGAGATTCTAAACCTGGTAGTTTGACTCCAGAACTCATGCTATGGGCTGGGCGTGGTGGCTCACGCCTGTAATCCCAACACTCTGGGAGGCCGAGGCAAGAGGATCGCTTGAGGTCAGGAGTTCGAGAGCAGCCTGAGCAAGAGTGACAACCCCCTCTCTGTACTAAAAATAGAAAAATTAGCCAGACGTGGTGGTGGCACCTATAGTCCCAGCTACTTGGGAGCCTGAGGCAGGAGGATCACTTGAACCCAGGATTCAAGGTTGCAGTGAGCTATGAAGACGCCACTGCACTCCAGCCTGGCTGACAGAGTGAAGCCCTGTCTCTAAACAAAAAATAAAATAAAAAAGAAAAGAAAGAAAGAAATAGAAGAAAAGAGAGACAGCAGAGGAGACACAGATGCAGAGGAGAAGCCATGTGGAGATGGAGGCAGAGACTGGAGTGACGCAGCCACAAGCCCAGGGATGCTGGAAGCCCCCAGGAGCTGGAAGAGGCAGGAAGGAGCCTCCAGAGGGAGTTTGTCTTTGCCGAAGCCATAATTTCAGAGCTCTGGTTGTTAGAGAATAAATTTCTGTTGTTTTAAGCCATGCAGTTTCTGCTAATTTGTTATGGCAGCCACAGGAAGCTCATACAAATCGTCTGCAAGACTGCAGGCTGATTAGGAATCATTACCAAACCACACAGTTTCTGTTTAAGCTAAGTATTTTTCTTTGCTGTTTTCTTCTCGGGAAGGTATTCAAAGCAATGCTGAGCAGCTTAATTCTCTCCTCCGTGCTTTCTAATTGTGTTGAGTCATTTGTTTCTTCTATTTTCTTCATATGCAGATTCTATTTACATTTTTGGAGACCATGCTGCAGAGTGTTTTGATGCTTAACTTAAAATGCTTCGGTTCTCCTTTGAATTTAGTTTGGGTTTCAGTGAAGCTCGAAGCCCGTGTGCTTACAAACACACACTTGTGTTTACCGTCGGGAAAATCTCAGCGTGTCTCATTCCTGAGATGAGGCAGAGAGCATCAAAGGTCATGGTGCATCGGGATTTATTTCCTCGTCCCTGTTTTCAGAATGACTTAAACTTGCTGCACAAGTCACTTCTTGCCCTTTATCTGAGGCCACTCCTTGCCATTCATGAAAGAAAGACACCTCACCTGGTGTCCTGAATGTCCCTGCAGGTAAGAAGAACATCCAAGAGATTTCTTTCCCATGCCACCAGAAGGCTCGCTGTCTCCGTCCTTCTCTGGGCCCAGAAGCACTTTTTAAATGACACTCTTTTCTTTTTTTGCAAGCTGCTAGGGCAGCTTCCACGCGGAATCCCCTAGAAGCTACTTGGGTTTCTATTCCAAGAAGCAGTTTGCCTTGAAGGAAGAGGAGTCAGCAGAAATGCCGGCCAAATTGGATTGGGGGAAAAAGAAAACAAAACCGATCTTGACTCTTTAAACACAGAATGTTTAAAACTAGACTTTCTTTTTGGGGCCGTTGTGGGTTCACAGCAAAACTGAGCAGAAGCTGCAGAACGTTCCCCGACAGCCCCGTTCTCTGCACACCCAGCCTTCGCCACGGTCCGCGGCCTCACCCGAGGGGCGCGTCTGCTACAGGTGATGAACCGACGTGAGTCCATCCTCATCACCCTGAGCCCACAGTTTTCATCCCAGCTCACTCTTGGTATCGTTAAATAGAGAGTCCTGAGTGTTCATCTTTTCTAGGACGTCTTCCGGAAATGAATAGCTTCGTGTGGGAGCGGAGACCACCTGCAATTTTTATTTTGCAAAGGGAGCTGATTCTTGGTTTCTGAGTTGAGGTCTTGGAAGGGCGACATTAATACTTGCTGACATCTCCTTGCCCAGCTGTGCCTGTCTACGATTCGTTGGCCTGTGTGGTCAGGGGAGGAAGGGAATAAAATTCCATTATCTCATCCTCTGTCGTCGCTTTTCTTGCCAAGTGAAACTGTCTCCAGAATGGAGAAGCCCATGTCTGTGACTTCCATTGTTCTAGAAGCTTCTGGTTCAAGTCAGAGACAGTAATGGATAAACGGCTTCCATTTTGTCCGGAAGACCCTATAAGCATGTCCATGCACAACAGTTTTCAGACTAGGTTTGCGTCCACACATCGTATTTTCCCTGTAGGTTGCTGCCCACCAGCCCAGTGGGATTTTTCTCCCGCCTCATTTGCAGAGACGATTGAGATCTTGGGAGCTTCCCTGACATGTACCTTTTATTTATTTACTTATTTTCCACGCTGCTCTGTTTGAAAATATGCCATTGGGAAAACCTGGAAGTACTTAAGTAAATGCAACAGAGTAGGAGGCTAGTCTATGGATGGACCACGCTGTGTGCGCACAAAACAAAACAAAAATATCCCCTTGTGTTCCTGGAGACCATCAGTAGCCTGTATTATCATTTAAGGTTTACCCTAAGCAGACGGGAGCAAGTTTCCCACGGAACATTCCTAAAAATCTGTTTCTGCTCAAATCCAGATACATCCCCACCAGCTATTAGCCTACCCCTGGGATTTGTGAGCTATGCAAGCCCAGGAACTCAGAGTAGAGATTTCCTGTGTAGACTTTTTATTCCTCTCCCACCCCCTCCAGTCATCCTGGTGTATTTGGGGTCAGCCCTTCCCCTGATTAGAGAGGCTGGGGAGCAGTGGGGCGCACAGTCACGTGACTTAGAAAGTTACTTTTACAATCCCTGTTGAGAAAATTACAGGGTGATCCAACGAGTCCTTTAGAATACTAGACTCTCACGTAGAAGTGAGAGCCATTAGGAACTTTGGCTCATGCTAGAAACAGTCACTGCATTGCCAGAGACCCTGCCTTGAGGTGGAGACAGTTAAAGCTGAATAAGAAGACGAAAGATGCAATAAAGTGATGATAATTAACCGTAGGTTCACTGGATCCTGTTATTAACTACAGATGTAGTGCAGGTATTGTGTTCGGTTCTCTGTAGGCAGGATTGCATTTTGCCTTCACAACAGCTCCAAGAGGTAAAAGTTGTCCTCATTTTACCCCGTTGAGAAAGCTTGTTTCTGGAAGGGTGAATAGTGTGTTCTAGGTCAGCCAGCCAAGAAGGAGCAGGCAGGTAGAGGCAGCGGTTTGAGCCCCATCATCTGTCTGATGCAACTACCCATTGCTCTGCTGTCAGTTCAGGGAGACCCTGCCCGCCTCACAAGAAAAGTGGATTTCAGGGACCTTATGATCAAGCAGACTGGCAAGAATGATTCTGGCTTCCCCATGGCAAGGGTGTTTGGGGAGTGCTGAGCTGCAAGCTTTCACTATCCTCTTATTCCTCAAGGGACGTCTCCTCCAGGTAGAGGGACAGGATTGGAGGACGGGAAGGGACGTGGCAAACACGTCCAGATTTTCTCCTAAATGCACGAGTCTCGAGTCTAGGTTAGCATCAGGGTTAGGGTTATGTGGTTGAATTTAAAGAGCAGACACTTCTCAATCATGCCGTTTCCACACATGGTCTTTAAAAAGCTGCAGTGGGGGCATCTCGGAAGACAGGATCGGTTCCACAAGGAAATGGTATCGTTGGGCTTGTAAAAAAAAAAAAAAAGAGAGAGATTTTCATATTCACAGATGTCTTTTGTAGCTCAACAGAACACAACAGGCCAAAGCTGATGATGAGTACGTATGTTCAAAATTTTGGTTCCAGAAGAAAAATGCTGCTAAATGGGGAAAAACAGTAGCTGATAAAATTGCATGGTACCCCATGCAACAAGCTGCAATCCATCAGATTCCATGGCATTTGGCCACGAGGAGGGCTCCCACCTCTTGTTCACCATTGAGCTCAATATTGTTCTTTGTGGCAAAGCACATGATGTAGCTACAAGTGCAACTCGCCCTTCCTTCGATCATCCCTTTGCACCCTGGACAGAGTGGAATTATTACTGAACAGGTGAATCCAATGTAACTGACATTTACTCCAAACCTTCTATGTTTAAGGAACTTCGCTGGCATTCCAAGGAATTCCACCGCTGATGGACCATGGTTCCCACCCTAGGAGCAAATTATTCATACCAAGCAAGCAGACACCGCTGCCAGGACAAATGTCAAAACAGAGAGACTAAATACATCAAAATACGAATTTGTGTTTTAAATGTCAGAACGGTTGAGATTTAGTAGTATTTTATTCATGGATCTGTTGGACAAATTATGTCCTGTGACTTTTCTTGTTTTTTTTTTCTTTTCTTTTCTTTTCTTTCTTTCTTTTTTTTTTTTTTTTTGAGACAGAGTCTCACTCTGTTGCCCTAGCTAGAGTGCCGTGGCATCAGCCTCGCTCACAGCAACCTCAGACTCCTGGGCTCGAGCAATCCTCCTGCCTCAGCCTCCCGAGTAGCTGGGACTACAGGCATGTGCCACCTTACCCGGCTAATGTTTTCTATATATTTTTAGTTGTCCAGCTAATTTCTTTCTATTTTTAGTAGACACGGGGTCTCTCCCTTGCTCAGGCTGGTCTCGAACTCCTGAGCTCAAACAATCCGCCCACCTCGGGCTCCCAGAGGGCTAGGATTATAGGCAGGCTCCACCGCGCCCAGCCAACTTTTCTAAACTATATATTTCTTGGGAGAACTGAACCTCATTCACTCACACACACACATACATTCATTCATTCATCCCATGGAACACCTGGTGTATGCCAAGTTCTGTGCTAGAACCCACATCTTGATAAGCTACCACAGTGTAAAAAGAAGGTAAGTGATGGCCCACAATGCAGGCAAAAGGACACGTTAGCAATGAGCTTGCATGTAAGGAAATGCAATCGGATGAGGATGGAGGAGAAGTGTGTCAAAAACAGCGGCATGGACAACAACACAAAAACCCAGGATCTGCGACCAGTTCTTGACAAGTCAGGCCTGTCCGCAGGTGCAAGATGCCAGGGACAGCCTCAGGGGACCAGGGTGTGGCCCCCAGAGAGAACTTCAGACGTGGTGTCGAGAGGAACACCAGCCCTGCAAGCTTTAGTGGTGGGCTGGGCTTTGGTGGAGAAGGAATTGGTGGTATCTAAGTGGACGGTAAGCCATCACCAAGGACAAACAGATGTTCTGGGGGTGCACTTTTTCCCCCCATTTTTCGGTAATTTGATCAATGCGTTTTGGGTATGCCGAAAAACGGTATACCTAAAAGCCAACAGTGTCAGCATATTGAAAAGTGAAGCCACAGGAGAAGAGCTTCCTTCCCCATGTAGGAGCCCGTGTTCCCTGACTACCCACTGTACGGACACCGGCCTAGGGACAGAGGGCGGCCGGTGGGGACTTTCTAGAGGCTGCGCTTTTTGGGAGGAGCCGAGGAGGTGAACGCTCCACAGCTATGGGAAACGGCTGGTCTTCGCCTTCCTTCTTTCTTTCCTCCTCCTGTAAGCCCCTGGCAGAGAGCTGGGGGTAGGGCGGGCTCCGTCGGGACAGAGCGGCTCCTTTCCTGGCACGGGGACAGCGCTGTTTCGTCCCTGCACAGAGAGCGCCCCTGTCCCCTGTCTTTGCCCCAGGTCGGCTTTGCTGACTGCTTGGCCTCCCCAAATCCCTTCCCACTTCTCCCCAGTCTGGTTCCACCTGGAAGCCAGGCAACCGCCTTTTCCTGCCCTCGCTCCTCGGCGCGGGGACCCCCTACTTCTCGCCCGTCTGGTGCGCGGGTCGGTCGCTCCCACCGCGCCCCGCCGGCACCGGGGGGCTCCGCCGAGCTCCCCGCCCCCGCCCTGCCCCCGCCCAGGGCTCCGCGAGCCTGGCGGGAGGACGCGGCCGGGAGGCGGCGGAGGGCGTGGCGCGGGGCTCACGTTGCAGCCCGGCCTGCAGCTCGCGGGATGCCGGTGGGGCGGCCGCGCTCGCCTGCGCCCGAGCGGGGAGCCGCTGCCGGGGAAACTCCGTCCGGCCCGCGGGGGCGCAAGCCCGTCTGCTTCTCTCTGCCCCGAACGGGAAGGAAAGGGTCCCCGCTCGGCGAGGCAGGGCGCTGTCCCAGCGCGGGGGACTTCCCGCAGCGGCCCCCACGGCGCCCCCTCCGCTCCGGGGTCCCCGGACTGTCTCTCCGACAAAGGTCGCTCCTTCCCAGAGCCGCCTGCAAGCGGCCCCCCGCGGCCCTTCCAGCGGCTGTGGGCGACGCATGCCCCCCCGGGACCCGGGGCAATGAAGAGGCCAGAGGAAGGCTGAGCGCGTAGCGGCGAGGCCAGGGTCCCTTGGCTCGGGCCAGAGCCCAGTCTCCCCGGGGTGGGGCAGGGTGGGGGTGGGCCAAGGCGTGGACTCGGGGAAGCCTCTCGGCGACGCGAATAAAAGGGCGCCGGCTGGCTGCGCCGCGCTGGGAAGCCGAGCTGCCTCGCCCCCCGCCCCGGGAAGGCCATGGCCCCGGCGGACTCCCAGCCGTGACTCGCGCGCCCCGGCCACGCGGATGCTCCGGGCGCACCGCTCCCGGGGGTTGCAGCTTCCAAAGGGCAGGTGAGGACCGAGGGTGAGGAGGGAGCCTCGGGGGCGGGGGGCGCTGGCTCTCCCTGCAGGGGCTGTGGGGAGTTGCGGGGCGCCCAAGGGAAAGGCTGGGGCGCGGGGGGCCGGGAGAGTCATTGCTCTGTTCCCTGGGCGCTATTTTAAGTAGCTGAGGGGTCAGCTAGGTTCAGGAAGGGCAGCTCATGGAAGGAATCTTGCAGGAGGAGGCTTGGAATAGGTCTGATTAACCCTCGGGTCTCCCCCTTTTCCGTCCGTCTGAGCAGCGCGCTCCCCGTGCGTCGCGGTCTCTGGGTCCTGCCCAGCCCGCCCATCCCTCGCTTCCAGAGCGCAGCCCACGGGGATTCCCAAGTGAAGCCCACTCTGCTCCTGCAATCTGTGGGGGGAAAGGACAGTCGAGGGGCCTCTCTCCAAGTTCCTTGGGCTCGGATTGCAC
Organism: Lemur catta; assembly: GCF_020740605.2. NCBI lineage: Eukaryota > Metazoa > Chordata > Mammalia > Primates > Lemuridae > Lemur > Lemur catta. Next base: position 71,473,115 of record NC_059155.1, read on the forward strand.
AAGTCTCCCCTCCCTCCTCTTCTCACCCACGTTTTCCCTGGAAAAGGGGGCGACCGAACTCCCGGAGTGAATCGAGCCCTGCGGAAAGCGGGAAGGTCACGCTCGGCGGGAGAAGGGGATTGATGGCCGAGTCCCAAGCGCGTAATTCACCGCGCAGCCGGGTCAGCGCGACCCGGAGGGCTCTGGATGCCGGCCAGGGGCGCAGGGCCGCTCTCCCGGCCGTTCCAGGTTGTCTGCCCCGGGCGGGGAGGCAAGCAGCCGCCTCGCGCCGCCGCCCCTGCTTCCCCCGCCCCGGGTGTGCGGGCCCGCTGGCTCCCGGGCTGTCGCCGGCGCGGGGCTGCGTGAAGACGCGGGCTCCGCGTCCCCCGGGACTAGGGTTCTCCGGGGCGAGTTCCCGAGGGTCTCCGAGGCCGGGCATGGCAGCGTGGGAGGATGGCCAGAGAGCCGAGGCTGAGGAGCCATCCGGGGCCGCCCGGGCCGGGTCCCCCCGCAGGCGCAGGGCGCGGGGCGCCGGCCCGGGTGCCCTTGGCAGCCGCCCCGCGCAGAGGTCGGGCGCGAGGTCCCCGCGGAGGCGGGGAAAGCCCGGGCGGGCCAGGGACCTCCTCTGTCCCGGCGCTCAGAGGTGGAGTCCGGCTCTCTCTCTGCAAAGCTGCCCCGCGCACCGCCAGCTCTTTCCGGCAGCTGCAGGGCGGGACGCACGCGGGCGGGCGTGAAGGGACAACCGGCTCCATCCAGGTCCTTTAAAGGATGGAGCAGCTGCGGGTTTGGGCTGCTGCCCTCCTCCTGGAGCCGGCTGGGGTTCGTTAGCAGCAGAACGGGGGACAAACGGGTAGCCGCGCTTCCCCGTTGTATGTCACTATCTGCTTTGCATTTACATCGCTATTTTTGAGTAAACTTCACTCAAGAGATGATAAAATTATTAGATGACGCAGGCATGCGCAATGCATGAGAGAAACCAACGTTGTTCTAAACGAGATAGGTGATGTCGTCTAATATTTATCTGACCATTTCATTGCTTTTTATTTTTCCCCTTAAGTGACTATTTTGATCTTTTCTGTTTCCCTGAACGTATTTTATTAGGCAGTTCCTTTCTTTTTATTTAATGGTTGAGTTTACAGAGGTTTTCCCAAACTTCCTCCTGGATAAACAACCAGACTCTGCCAACATAATCATGTTGCCTGTTCCAACAGAAAAATAAATAAGTAAATAAATAAGGGTGGTAAACAAACCCACAAATAGTGGGATAAATTTTAGGATGAAAACTTTGAGGACTGTGATTAAAGGAAGAAAATACTCCTGATTATAAAAGACTGTCTTGAGAAGTTTTTTTTTTTTTTTTAATCCAAATATGTACAATAGATAATGACTCACTCTTGGCTAGGGGTGGGGAACCCGCAGCCTTAAGGCCACATGTGGCCTTCTAGGTCCTTAAGTGTGGCCTTTTGACTCAATCCAAATTTTCAGAACAAATCCTCTTATGAAAAGGGATGAGACAGAGAAAGTTGAAGTTTTGCTTGCCTTCTTTGGTGCTTCCAAAAGAACAATCTTGAAATTAGAAGACCCCGGGTTCCTTGTCATTGGAGGCCAACACATAACTTTTAATTCTTTATTATTATAGAAACATAAATGTAAATATCTCCCCTGCTTCTCCTTCCTCTTGTTTTCTCTCGATCTATCCAGATATAGACAGATAGATATTTAGATATATGTATATGTGTGTATATTCACGCTTGCCGAGCACAAGATAGTGAGATTTCCCAATCTTAGTATGCCAGTCAAGAATGAAGGCTACGTTCTATAGTAATGATTAAAATGACTTGGCAAAGGTTGAAAAAAAAAATAAGAGTTTAGTCTTTCCTAATTGACGTGTTGCAAGCATCACTACAATATATGATTTGAAGTCTTGGGAAGCTTCAAGACAATTGAAACGATGCATGATTCAAATAAATATTGCTAAAACCAAGCCAGCCGGTGCTACCCGAGGATAAAGGCATCCCGTTTTGCTGTCCCACGCCAGGTGTCCAAGGACGAGGCGCCCCAACAAGATGCCCACCCGAGCTCCCTGGGGGGCGCTCTCCGTGGTCCTGATCCTGGTCTGCGGCGGCCACCCTCGAGCGGCGCGGGCCTGCCCGCACCCCTGCGCCTGCTACGTTCCCAGCGAGGTGCACTGCACGTTCCGGTCCTTGGCCTCCGTGCCTGACGGCATCTCCGAGCATGTGGAAAGGATCAATCTGGGGTTTGTACTACATTCGTCTCAACGTCTTTGCGCGCGCCTTATTTTGGTTTTGGAGACATGTCCGTGCATCTGCTTAACTTCGTGTGAAGTGTGTTTCCTTCGTGTGTCTCTCTGTCTGGCCCATGCCAGATGGGGAGGGCAGAGGGCAACGTCTTTTAAGGATGCTAAATGCAGCCCTTTCGGATGGTTATCTGACTACTACTCCATCACATGCAACCACTCTAGGGTCTAGGAACAGCTTTAGTTTGTCGAGAAATCGCCTTGCAATGCCTCTGACACATCCTTAAACATAAGAAGTCTATTTCAAGAGACAGATTTCAGAAATTATTATTTACTTATTTAAGAATAATAAGAGAGAGACTTCAGAAAATATTAAAACGAATAAGTAGATCATCTGAGGCATTTTCTAACTCATCGGCCTTGTGACTTTGAGGCAATAAAAGAGTTCTTTTCGGTTTTGCCTACTTAAAACATTAATTTTTGTTTAAAAAAGTATTTTTATGCAGCATCCTAAATATAATTTTATGTCTTCATTTTATTTTATACACACAAATGTTGATTGTACATAAATGTCAGTTGCTGTGAACTGCAGGCACTCATGTGCAATTTTAGCAGTCCACAGTCATTTGGAATTTTTCAACAGTATGTATTAGTGATTTTCAACCATCCAGAAAAGAACACATTCAGTTAGTCTTTGATGCATATCTGCTGTGGGAATGTTTTAATAAAATGGAAGGGCCAAATGCAAGTCCACAAACAAATAAGTGTAAATCCTATAGCACAGAGTTAAAAAAAAAAAAAAATCTTGCATCTGTTGACTATAAAGTCCAGTGGTTGAATAAGAGAATGACAAGTTGACATCATCAGACGGAAACTTCCCTAATCCATGGCAATAGACCATTGAATAGATTTCTCCGTGAAATCTTGGGAAACCTTTTGGTCTGAGTGCCTGAAAATCCAACCCCACTGCTGATAGCTCAGTAAGGAAAACAATTTGATTTTGCCAGAGGAAGGGATATTAATACACAAGCCAGCTTTCCTTTTTACAATCTTGTAAGTTATTAAGACAGACTCCTTGTCTCATGGGAGCAAGAAAATGGAAGAGGCACCAAAGTCCATTGGAATCACCAAAGGACGTGGTTGATGGAGAGCGGAAAATAGAGCTTCATCTACAATTTCTCTTTTCTTGTGCACCTCTCAGGCTGCAGAGTGGCTCTGTCTAGGTGTTGTTTTTTCATGAGCCATTTTAACACATGGTCCCACTTGCTGGGATTAGCCACATAATCCCTCAAACCCAGCCCCTTGGCAGGTCGCACAGCACGGGGTCCTGCCAGACAAGCCTCAGTGGAGCCCCTTACAAAGTATGGGAATGGCGGCATGGTGCAGAATTATTTCTCAGTGCGCTTCCTGGGCAGCAGTGTTGTGTGCTGCGGACGGGCTGTCAGGTTGTAACTAGCAGTGAGGTGGTTCCTGTACTTATCTTCCCAAATGAGAAGGTTACTTGTCTGATAGCTTTAGACTTGCAACACCAATAGGACATTCCTTTGGAGAGGTTTGCATCTTGTCTACAGTTTCTGGGATGTTTCTCTTGCCAGCTATCTTTAAACAAAAGTATTTTGTAAGTGCAAAACTTAACCAACCTCGAAACTAGAACATAATTTCTAATGGTTTCATTTTAAGCAACTTACAGTAAAGACAATGATTGATGCTGCTCTAAAGACTTCACCCCTGGAATAAAGCAAAGATATCAAAATGCTTCTTTTTCCTGTCGGTACCAGTGATATCTTGAGATGGCTTTGTGTAATATCAAAAAAAAAAAAAAAAAAAAAAAGAAAAAGAAAAGAAAAGAAAAAATTTAAAACCCTATGGAATCATTTCATTGCATGAACATTTGTGACTTCCTTCTGGCTTCATTTGGAACAAGAATAGATATGTTACTTTTTTCATCACTTTTAATATTACAGCACTTTTTCTGAAAATCAATATCCAAATAGACAATGAGGCTGGCATCGTGCATTTTCTTGGGAAAAAAAAGCAAAGCAAGGGCAGTGTGTAACAGATAAAACTCAAGGTCTCATTTGTGTTTTAGCAATCTGGAAGGCATGTAAGACTGTCAAGGAATGAGGCTTTTTGGCCGAAAGCTAATGAAACTTTCTGTTCCCACACAGCTGTCTTGGGGGCTCTCCGTCTTCATTGCTGTTTCCTGCTTGGGCAACCTCCAAGATTTTCTGAGAATTTCTCTCCAAATCTTTTTATTGAGGAAACAAACAAACAAACAAAAATAACATCCACCTAGTGTCTGATTTCCAGACTTTCAAAGATTTTTTTTCCTCCTTTGATTAAAAGCGTCCTTTTAATGATATCTTTCTGGAACTTCTCTGGTACCCATATTGTATATTTTATTTTAAATTCTGCCTGGCGATACTCACCAGTACCTTTGATGCAATTTTGCAAATACTGTCTGACATAAGCATTTCACTGAGTTTGCTATGGGGTCAGCGACTGACCATCAACAGGTGATCAAGATTCTCTGTAATGTAAGCCAGGTGGCCAGGAAGTTGTAGAACTGGGCTTTACTCAGGTAATCTCTTGTGTTAGATTCTCCTCCTGAGTGTCATGCAAATTTCCTGCAGGTTTTGGAAGGATGCAAAGAGAGTTCCTGCATTCCCCTGGGCGCAGAGAGGAAACACAATTCCTCCTCCACTCAGCACTCAAGGGATAAGCTCGGCTTCTGTCTGTCCTGGAATAGCCTCCCCACTCCAACATGAGACACCAACAGCATCCACTTCTGTAGCTCTCTAAGGCCTCTTGAAAACAAGCATGAGGAAGATGACAAAGTGACACTGGTCTTTGAGCTGACGTGGTCTCATCCCAGACCTTGGGAGTCTGACTTCATGGTGGGGGTGGGGGACACACTGTTCCATTAAAAATAAAAACGGCAAAGTAAGAGGGTCATTAACCATGCCTGAGGCTTCCTTTTATCCGGTCTGGACTTGGGTCATTTGTGTATTTCTGAGAAGAATTATTGAATGGACATGTTGACTCCTATTATTATTGTTTTATTATGTCATTTTTGAGCATTTATGAATTTTGAACGTGTGAGTATTTACTTTGTTATTGAACATCTTTTCTTCTAGAATATACTGTGTATACTATCTCCCCGCCTACATACGTTTTAGTTGCTATTTTGGACTGTCCATTTTTCTAGTCATGTCTCGTTTTGGTGTGAATTTCCCTCTAATCTCCTTACTAGCTGCTTTGCTGTAGACACAGTTCCCTCCAGAAACTCTGCTGCAATCCTCGGCCCATGGTGACTTCAGGGCTATAGACATTATGTCATCTAACCCACACATGCTCCTTTGGAGATAGAATTATCAGGAGCATTACTAATGAGGAATTTGAGCTTCCAAGAAGTTAAGTAACTTCTCTGGCATAGCCAGGAGGCAACACTGAGCATGTCCGACCTCAAAACATGAGTCTTTTCCGCGGTTCTGTCTCATCTCTAGCAGACAACAAGACAGACCTTAAAATTGGGACCCCAATCCCTGACCCAGTTGGCTGTGGTCAAGATCCTACATTAGACTCTGCAAGATATACTGAGCTCATTTGGGGGTACTTCCTTCTTCTCTTACTCAAACTTTTTACCTACTGAGGCGGTCATATCCCTAACATCACAAAATAGACCTCATTCCCTTGGGTTTCAGTAGTTGTTGCGACATTACCTCTGGGGGAGTTTTGCACCATGATTCTGTTCCTTTGAACTTACCGAGTGAAATATTGTGTCTAGTGTTTGTTGCTTCTCCTGCCTCAGTTAATCACAGGTGAATGCAAGTTGAAGCTTTGCTCTCAGGCTGTGTGGATCCTACCTGTTGTGACTGTATATTCTTGGATGCCGTGCCCTATCTTTTGGGAGTTTCCCCTTCTCTACAATGAGGATGTTGCAGATTTTTTCCACCCTGGTCCTGTTTTAACAAGACCAAAATAGCACTAAGCAAAAATATAAACTTTGGAATCGGGCACACCCTGGTTCAACTCTCTTTCCGCTGCTGATTTGCAACGCAACCTTAAAACATTTGGAAACATTCTGAACCTCTGTTTCTGCTGTGGACAATTTAGCGGGACGTGCCTGCCTCATGGGGTTGAAGTGATAGAGTTTCAAAAGTGATTTGCAGAAGATGGGGGTCAACTCCAGCTAAGCCTCCAACCTCCGGTGGAATCCAATGCATGTGCACACTTAGCTAAGAACCCAATTCTTATACAATTTTCCTCTCACTGCTAGCAAATACAGCAGCACTTGGCTGACAACACACTAACGCACCAAGGAAGCGTGGAGAATGTCATATAACCCAAAAGAGAGAAGCTCTGTATATAATTGTTCTTGGACTACATGAGTCAAAATGACTCACAGGAAATAAGATCACCTTTGATGGCATCCCCCCTGGACACTATTTTGAATCCACACAATATTCTCCTAACAAGGTGGGGTGAATGTTTTGCCCTCTGACATTTTCTTTGCATGACTTGGTCTTACGGATGTCAGCGCAATTATGAAAGTAGGTCGTTGAAGGGTTTGAAGCAATCCAGGCCAATGCTTTTGGTGGTGGAGATGATGGATTTAAATTTCTTGCACTCTAGACTTGGTAGCTGAAAGGTGCTTCCTAAAGCCTGACTCTTAGGAAAGTTAACACCCAGCTGGGTGTTTCTGAAAACTTTTCCATTGGGGTCTGGGTTCAGGCACGTATCAGTTTATGAGAAAACAGCACATAGCTGGCAGCTACTACATGGAGCCATGCACTTGCATTCTGTGCTTCCTTTTATTTAGGTGACAAGGAAAGGGGACCAGTAGCATCAAGCTAGATGCATTATCTCCCAGCAGAAACACTGAAGTGAGGTAGCAGCATGCGGGATTCTCCATCCATCCTGTAATCCATTCTCCGGGGATCACGTTTAAGGCTGGTCGTGCACCATGACTGATACAGCAACAGGAAATTTCCAAACTGGTCAAGAAAACGTCTCAACTGATGTTTACGCAACAACAAAAACGGAAAAAGAAAACCCAACAGATTTACAAACCACATTCGGGATGGTCCATCGGGCTGGGCAACGTGTCCTTGTGCAATGAGAGTGTTGGTGTCTGGTGGGTCAATGGTTAGATTTGACCTTTCCACCCGGAACGCTTTCCTGTCTTGTTACATAGATGTGAAGTTCTCTCTGCGGCTGAGACTTTGGCCATTCCTGCCACCATGTGACAGCCATCAGTGTTGCTGCTTCCAAGCAGTTTCCAACAAGAAGCCTTATGCCTCATTTGGGATTCTACATCCTACTAAGCCTCCCGTGGACATTAGCATATTCCAAGCCGAAATTCTCCGTGAATATTCTGCAACTGAATGAAGACTAATGAATATGCGTCACTTTTTTTTTTTTTTTTTTGAGACAGAGTCTCGCTCTGTTGCGCAGGCTAGAGTGCCCTGGCGTCAGCCTAGCTCACAGGAACCTCAGACTCCTGGGCTCAAGCGATCCTCCTGCCTCAGCCTCCTGAGTAGCTGGGACTACAGGCATGCGCCACCATGCCCAGCTAATTTTTTTCTATATATATTTTTAGCTGTCCAGATAATTTCTTTCTATTTTTAGTAGAGATGGGGTCTCGCTCTTGCTCAGGCTGGTCTCAAACTCCTGACCTCGAGCAATCCTCCCACCTCGGCCTCCCAGAGTGCTAGGATGACAGGTGTGAGCCACCACGCCCGGCCCGTCACTTTCTTTTGATTCCAGAGATAGAGAAGGACCCAAAGAGATGAATGTGCTGTGGAAATGGCCCCCATGTGACCCCAGAATCAGCATATTGCTAACTTAAGGGCAGGCTGGGGAATCCTTTCCATGTGGGACTTAAGCATCCGCTGTTTTTTATTCTGATTATTATTGTTACTTTTTTTTGTAGGTTTAATAGCATACAGACCCTGTCCGAAACCTCATTTGCAGGACTGACCAAATTGGAGCTACTTATGATTCATGGCAACGAGATCCCAAACATCCCGGATGGAGCTTTAAGAGACCTCGCTTCCCTGCAGGTAAACCCGGGCCGTGAGGAGCATTGCTAATTGCATCCTCTACGACCTACGATAGAAAAAAAAAACAGAAAAACTCTATTCTTGGGATACTTCACTTAGTAGCTATGCTGAAATAAAAAAGAAAAGAAAAACCCACAGCAACTCTATAATTCTCCCTAATGATTAATAAAATGGCTTTTTTTTTTTTTGCATGAAAAACAAGCTTAATGTCCTGACGTTCCAGCCTTCCCTACTGGTTTCTGTCGTTCGCCCTGCGCTTTCTAAACTGCAGACGGGATTTGTGTGTTTCCCCCTCCCTGTCTCTGCAGGTTTTCAAGTTCAGCTACAACAAGCTGAGGGTGATCTCAGCACGGACGCTGCAGGGTCTGTCGAACTTACTGCGGCTGCACGTGGACCACAACAAGCTCGAGTTCATCCACCCGCAGGCGTTCAGCGGCCTGACGTCCCTGCGGCTGCTGCATCTGGAAGGAAACCTGCTGCAGCAGCTGCACCCCGGAACCTTCTCCACGTTCTCCTTCCTGGGCTACTTCCGACTCTCCACCGTCCGGCACCTCTACTTGGCGGAGAACAGGATCCGCACGCTCCCCGCCGGCGTGCTCCGCAACATGCCGCTGCTGGAGAACCTCTACCTTCACGGGAACCCCTGGTCCTGCGACTGCGACATGCGCTGGTTCCTGGAATGGGACTCCAGGTCCAAAGGTAAGAGGCGAAGAGAGCAAGCGACTCCCAACGGCGCGTTCTTTTGCCTTCACGGACACGGTCCCTTGCTCTCCAAGGCTCTTAGGTCGCTTTATTTATCTTGCCTGGGCTGAAACCAGCACACCCGGTCAGTAAGGCAGGAACTTACACGTGACAAGTCAACACTTCCACGCCAAGACCTCTCCACTGTATATGCTAATGCATGCATCCCTTAGTGAAATATAAAGTAACGACGTAACGAGCACGTAGCCAGTTACGTAGCGTGGACTTGGGTTGTCGTACAATGGATGTCAGGAGTGTGGCGTCCAACCTTGGGCTGCACGTGGGAAGCTGGGATGGGGAAGGTCTATGAAGCCACGTCCTCTGAGGAGGCATCAAGGGATGCTTGGAAAGGGCAGGGTGGGGCTGGCTCTGAGATTGTTCTTTTATGGGCAGAGGAGAGATGTTCACTATTGATCCAGAGATCAATGACAACCACCAGGATGAATGTGTAGAAGATGCAAGAGTAGATTGTGGTTCAAAATAAGAAAAGTTTTTCCTTCCCTCCCTCCTCCCCCCTTCCTTCCCTCCCTCCTTCCTTCCTTCCTTCCCTCTTTCTGTCCTTCATTCCTTCCTTCCTTCCCTCTTTCCTTCCTCCCTTCCTTCTTTCCTCCCTTCTTCCTTCCTTCCCTCCCTCCTTCCTTCCTTCCCTCCTTCCTTCCTTCCTTCCTTTCTTCCTTCCCTCCTCCCTTCCTTCCTTCCCTCCTTCCCTCTCTCTTCCTTCCTTATTTCTCCCCTTTCCCTAAGCCCCACCTGGCAACCCATCTCCCATCCTCAGATCCCAATGGGTTTACTGAATCCTGGCTCTAGTTGCTTAACTCCATTCTCACAGCCACTGGCCTGGCTCGGGCTTCTTCCTTCTCTCTCTGGTAGGAAGGTGGAGCATTCTGTCCAGATGTCCCCACAGCCTTGCTAGGCCCCCGTTCTGTCCACTCTCCAAATTCAGTGAGAACAATTTTCAGAGCTTGCATCCAGCCATGGCACACGCCTGCATGGATCCCCCACCAGCTTCTGTTGCTGTCAGGGTGACAGGGACACTTTTTCTAAGAAGGTCCCACACAGTGCTCATTCCACTTGTCTCTCCACACACATTCCTGACACGGCTGGTCCCCTTCTTCTTCTAGTCATCCACATCCAGCTACACTGTTCTCTCTTCTGTTCCTTGCACCTTGCAAACTTACTCCCAACTCAGCATCATTGGAATTGCTCAGTCTCCTGCCAGGAGCATTTTCTGCTAGATGTTCAAGGATCCGGCTTCTTCTTAGCCTTCAGAGCTTCACTGCAAGGCTGCCTCCTCTGAGAAATTTTGTTGACCTCCACTTCCTTTTAGACTCTTTAGCCAGTGCCCACCTAGAAGTTTCCAAACACCTGCCTTATGTCAGGATTACATATGAGTGGTTTCCTTCCCTGGATGGATTCAGGGATCCAGTTGTGTCCACCTCTGACTCCACCTTAAATTTGGCATCAGAGTGACTTGATCAGGCAATGGATGTGGGAAAGATGAAGATGCATCCTCTTGTGAATGGTCTTAACCAGAAAAGACACACACCAGTCCAGTCACACTCCACTGAGAGGACCTAGTCCCCACTTCCCAATGGGGGCAAGGGGACTGAAAGTGCATCCAGATAGCTTTGTCACAGAAGCAACACGACATTATGGAATTGGGACTGTGGAGTTTTGGCAGGTAGAGAACCATCTCTGCCAATCTCTGGAGGAGATACGTGTGCATGTCTTTGCCTGTGCATGCCTATGCGTACATGCGTTTTTGTATAGGTGTGTACATACGTGTATGTGTGGTGTGTATGTATGTGTATATGTGGGGGGAAGTGTGCAAAACAATCCTATTTGCAATTTGAGGTGTGCATTCTGAAAGTTGCCTAGAAAAGTGTGATCAGGGTGGCAAAGGAAACAATAGTGAAGCCAGTCAGGAGCTGTATAACTCTGCAAGTCATGGATAAGGCAGTTTGCCTGGCTTCCATCCAAGGGGGAATGGAAGGATATGGGCAGATTCCAACGGGACTGTCAAAAAGAACTTCCACCAGTCTTCAAGTTCCCCCCAAATGGAGAGATCGTGGTGCAACTTATTGGTGCAGAGAAGGCATGAGAAGTCTAGGTTGGGGGCAGAGAGAGAACATAGTTGTTTTTCTGTAGATGTCAGTTCAAAGACCCTTTGTGATATCTAAACAGGCACGTCAAATAGACAATGGGGTGTGGAACTGAGAATGTGCTTGGCTTGGAGAAGCACATAGGGTAGTCATCATTGATGGTGTCTGGGGCCATTGATGGTGAGATAGACCAAAAGGACTGGGAAAAGTCAAGAAAGAATCCATCCGTAATGAGTCAGTCAGAGAAAGATGAGGCAGTGAACGAAACCAAGTACCCAGAAAGGATGGAAGGAATTCAGGAGGATTCCAAGAGTAAAACGTGAACCCCTCAAAGTAAACAGTCTGTAGTGAGAAAAAAAAAATATATATATATATAGCAAAAGGACAAAAAAACAATTATAGGTAGATATGATGGAATTCATATCAAAGTTTCATCCTTTCACCTGGAAATATTTTCATGGCGTGCAATCACTTATGTCCATTCTCCTGGACTTTCATATAAGGTCCACAATGTAATGTCTATGAATGAAGTGCATTTTTTTCAACTTAAAAATACTGAAAAAAACTCTATTAGTGTTTATTATTCAATGTTGAGTAATCATAAAACACCGGTTAGTTACCGCACGCTGTGTGAAATCTGTGATGTAAAGTCAAGACAACATGAGTGTGGGATTCCTTCATCGTGGAATTGCTGGGCAATGGGGACCATGTGAAAGTCACACCCTTCTTTGACCCCTGGACTTACAGAGTGTCTGTTTGCTTGTTTGTTTCAGGGATTCTGAAGTGTAAGAAGGACAAAGTGTACGAAGGCGGTCAGTTGTGTGCTATGTGTGCCAGTCCCAAGAAGCTGTACCGACAAGAGATTCACAAGCTGAAGGACGTCACTTGCTTGAAGCCTTCCATAGAGTCCCCTCTGAGGCAGAACAGCAGCAGAGATGCAGAGGAAGAGCAGGAACCAGAGGAGGACAGTGACAGCCAGCTGGTCCTGGAGGGCTTCCAGCTCCCCTTGTGGAACATCTCCTTGAACATGACCGATGAACATGGGAACATGGTGGACTTGGTCTGTGACATCAAGAAGCCCATGGATGTGTACAAAATTCACTTGAACCAAACGGATCCTCCAGAGATTGACATAAATGCAACGGTCGCCTTAGACTTTGAGTGTCCGATGACACGGGAAAACTACGAAAAACTGTGGAAATTGATAGCGTATTACAGTGAGGTCCCCGTGAAGCTCCAGCGGGAGCTCATGCTGAGCAAAACCCCCAGAGTCAGCTACCAGTACAGGCAGGACGCCGATGACGATGCTCTTTACTATACGGGTGTTAGAGCTCAGGTTCTCGCAGAACCGGAATGGGTCATGCAGCCGTCCATAGAAATCCAGCTGAACCGACGTCAAAGTACGGCCAAGAAGGTGCTGCTGTCCTACTACGCGCACCATTCTCAAACCATGTCCGCCAAGGATATGATGCAGGCTCGGAGCAAAAGCTGGGTCATGATCGAGCCGAGTGGGGCTGTGCAAAGAGCTCAGACGGTCCTTGAAGGGGGGTCGTGCCAGCTGAGCTGCAACGTGAAAGCTTCTGAGAGTCCGTCTATCTTCTGGGTGCTTCCAGATGGCTCCGTCCTGAAAGCACCAATGGACGACCAGGACAGCAAGTTCTCCATCCTCAGCAGTGGTTGGCTGAGGATCAAATCAGTGGAGCAGTCTGACTCTGGTTTGTATCACTGCATTGCTCAAGTAAGGGATGAAATGGACCGGATCGCATATAGGGTGCTCGTGCAACCTCCCTCTACTCGGCCCTCTGAGAGAGACACGGTGACAATTGCCAAGAACCCAGGGGAGCCAGTGATGCTGCCTTGCAGTGCGTTGGCAATACCCGAAGCACAGCTCAGCTGGATTCTTCCTAACAAAAGGATAGTCCATGACTTGGCTAACACGTCACACGCATACATGTTGGCAAATGGAACTCTTTCCATCCCCAAGGTCCAAGTCAGCGATGGCGGTTACTACCGGTGTGTGGCCGTCAACCAGCAAGGGGCAGACCATTTTACCGTGGAGGTCGCCGTGAGTAAGAAAGGGTCCGGCAGGTCATCCAAAAAAGGTAGACGTCCGGACGCAAAATCTCTTTCTCGAGTGAGAGAAGACGTCGTGGAGGATGAAGGGGCCTCAGGCATGGGAGACGAAGATCACACTTCCAGGAGAATTCTACAACCAAAGGACCAAGAAGTGTTCCTCAAAACAAAGGATGATGCCAACACGGGAGAGAAGAAAGGCAAGAAAGGGAGAAGAAAGCTGAAACCCTGGAAGCATCCCGAGAAAGAGCCGGAGAGCAACATAGCAGAGGGTCGCAGAGTGTTCGAGTCCAGACGAAGGATCAACATGGCGAACAAACAGATTAATCCCGAGCGCTGGGCGGATATTCTAGCCAGAGTCCGTGGGAAAAATCTCCCTAAGGGCACAGAGGTACCCCAGGTCATTAAAACCACTACTCCTCCATCCATGAATCTGGAAGCAACACCTCCTTCCCCGGCTGTTTCTCCCCCTTCCTCATCTCCTGCACAGACAGCAACCATTGCCAAAGAATCCTCTGCGGATATGTCTCTATTTGGTGAGGAGGAGCAGGTGTTGAGTACCATTTCCTCACCCACAATGGCGCTAGAGCACGACAGCAATGGAGTGATTCTTGCAGACCTCGAAGTTACAAGCACACCATTGGAAGAAGTTATTGATGATGCATTTTCTGAGAAGGTTGAGGAGATATCTCCCACTGAAGTTGACATGAAGTGGGTTACAGCCCCGACACTGATATCTGACCCGTATGAGTCCTCTTCTGCTCTATACTCTGTGGACACAATCTATGGAGAGCCCACCCATGAAGAGACAGCAACAGGGAGATGGACGACAGCAGATGGTGGGTCCATGCCAGAGCCCACATTGAGTGGGTATGAGCCTCCATTGGATGTTATCTCCTTGGCCGAATCTGAGACGATGCAATACTTTTACCCAGATCTGGAGACTAATTCGCAACCAGATGAGGATAAGAGGAGAGGACCGACCTCTGCACACTTCACTCCAACCCCCGTTGTGTGGATTACTGACCTCAGGACACTGGAGTCATTTGAAGATTCCACTTTAAGGGAACATGATGTCCCAGGTCAATCACATCTACAAGGGCTCACAGACAACATCCAACTGGTGAAAAGTGGTTTAAGCACTCACGGCACCCCGCTGATTATAAAGGGTGTAGAGGAGACGTCTCAGACACCACAGGAAGGAGAGATGCTGGAGAGACACCCCACAAACTCCAGAAGTTCTGAGGGTGAGGGGCAAGACATCAAATCCACCACTCTGCTGGATTCCATAGTGGGAGTGAAGAGCAGAATCTCTCCTTTTAACCTGCCTGGGGAAGCCACACTTGGCCCTGCATTGGACAGAGATATGACCACAGCAGCAATGATGACCCCAAGACAAAGTGCCCCTGCGCCGTCGGCAATCCCCACTCACCCTTCTCAGAGAAGAACCAATGGGAGGAGGAGGTTACGCCCCCACAAATCCCGCCACCGGCATAAGCAAACCCCACCAACAACTTTTGCCCCAACAGAGACTTTTTCTACACAACCAACTCCAGGACCTGAAGTTAAGATTCCAAGCCAAATGGAGAGTTCTCTGGTTCGTACAGCTTGGGCTGATAACACAGTTAATATCCCCAAACAGCTGGAAATGGAGACGAACCCAGAACCTGTATCCAAGGGAACCCCACGGAGGAAACACAGGAAGAGGCCAAACAAACATCACTACACCGCTTCTACAGTGAGCTTGAGAGCATCTACATCCAAGCCCAGCCCTTCCCCAGAAAATAAATATAAAAATGTTATTACTCCCAGTTCAGACACTATACCTTTGTCCAGAACTGTTCCTCTGAGGACTGGGGACTTGTATGAGCTAACTACAGTGGAAGATTACATGACAACCACCACAAAAATACATTCGTCTCACCATGATGTCCAAGAGACACTTTCAGTCACGTATGAACCTGTATCAGATGGAAAGGAAATTAAGGATGATGATGTCACAGATGTCAAAGGCTATGAAACTGATACTTTAGTCCCCGGTGAGTCGATCACTAATGTCATACCAACTTCTGGCTCGTTGGTCTCCACTGTGGGAGAAGTCTCTACTGAGGAAGGCTCCCCTCCCATAGGCTTTCCAGGAACTCTAAGCTGGAATCCCCCAACGACAGCTCAAACTGGGCAGCTGGAGACAGACACCCCTGTTACCAGTTCTGGAGAAAACCTTACAGATCCTCCCCTTCTGAGAGAGCTAGAGGATGTGGATTTGCTCTCTGTGTCTTCACCTTCCGTTACAGTCTCAACACCATCTCAACAAGAAGAAGCTGGTGCTTCGACTGCTCTCACAAACATGAAAGCAGAGTTGTCCTCAAGTCAGGCAGAAAGCACCACCCATGGGCAGGAACATCATGAAACCACTGTGGCTTTTCTTCACACTGACACCAGATCACAGAATCACATCCCTACTGCTGCTCCCAGGGAGAAGCCAACCTCCCTGTTCCCGCCCACGAATCTTGTACCCTTGGCACAAACCACCACTAAGCCAGCACTTCTTAGCTCGAGAACATCTCCAACATCTACAGATTCCAAGGAAAATGTTTTGTTGAATTATGTGAGGAATCCAGAAACCAAAGCACCCCCAGTGAGCAATGAAGGGACACAGACTATACTGAGGCCAAATGAATTATCTACCACTTCTTCCAAGCAGGGCACATCTGAGTTGTCTCCGAAGCAAGAGTTGGGAAAGGAAGTATTTGACAGAAAGAGCAACAAGAGTCTCCCACGCAGCCCACAAAGTCACCACCAGCATGGGGGAGCCCATGTCTCTCACCAGCCATCCAGAGTCCCTGCCAAACCTATCCCACCATGGGGAACAGTTCGGCCACCTGATGTAGCTACACAAAGCTCCTTCAGATATTTCGTAACATTACAGCCTTCCCGTCATTGGACCAACAAACCGCAAATAACTACATCTCCCCCAAGGGCTTTGCCAGGGAGCAAACTCTTTTCCACTCCAAAAGTATCAACGACAACAACTCCTGCTCCATTGCACATGTCCAAACCCAACATTTTTACCAAAGTGACTGACCAAAGACCTGACCAATTCAATGGCTACTCCAAGGTGTTTGGAAATAATAACCTTCCCGAGCCAAGAAACCCAGCTGTCAGGCTTCCAAATTCAAGAGTTCCTCATTATTCCAATGGAAGACTTCCTTTCTTTATCAACAGAACACTGTCTTTCCCACAGCTGGGAGTCACTGTGAAGCCCCAGACATCCACCTCGCCTGCCCCAGTGACAAGAGAAAGAATAGTCAACCTGGGTCCGTACAATAGGATACATTCCCAGAGCACCTTCCACGTAGACTTTGGTCCTCCAGCCCCTCCCCTGCTGCACCCTCCCCGGACCATGGCATCACCCTCAACTAACTTACAGAATATCCCACTGGTTTTTCCCACCCGGAGCTCCATCCCCTTTGCAACATCTTCTGTCCAGTCCTCTGGAAGCTTCCATCAGAGTAGCTCAAAGCTCTTTGCGGGAGGACCACCTGCATCCAAATTCTGGATGCCCGGAGAAAAGCCCCAAATTATCACCAAATCCCCACAGACTGTGTCTGTCACTGCTGAGACAGACGCTGCGTTCCCATGTGAGGCAACAGGGAAGCCCAAGCCTTTCATTACGTGGACAAAGGTTTCCACAGGTAGGGTGTTTACCTATCTACATCTTACCCAGAGTTTATGTGGGAGGAGGTGACCGGAATCTGACTCCAGCAGAACTGGAGACTCAGAAAACAATGCATTGGTAGAGCAAAGCTGCACTTTCTTTGCGTAGGTTTGTCTCTTGAATTTTGAGGGCTTCAACAGATAAACTTGGGGAGGAGACATCTGAGAACTTAGATCCAAGCATGTTCCTCTGTATGCTTCCAGGGACAGGAAGTGAGGAGTTGGAATGGATGTGGGATTTTTAATGAAGCCGTGGAAACATCTAATAGGTCGTTTGGATAGGGAATAACTTAGGCTTTGGGATATTCCGTCATGGGACCCTCTCAGCTTTTCCTCACTTGGGTCCTGTACAAAAGTCTTCAACCACCCGTATTGGCACAGAATAGATAAGAGGGGAAGTCTGCAAATGCCCCTGGCCCTTCTAATGGTTTGCAAAGGTAAACCCAGCTTGGTCACACATCAGCTTCTAGTCTTCTAAGCACTAATCAGGTGCTTCCTCGACTTGAACCTAGAGAGATGGTTATATGCGTCTGCTCGGGCTGCCATGACAAAGTCCCTCAGACTGGGCAGCTTAAACACAGACATTTATTTTCTCACATCCTGGAGGCTGGAAGTCTCTGAGATGCAGGTGTCTCAGGGCTGATCCCTCCTGAGGCCTCTCTCCTTAGTGTGTAGACGCCATCTTCTTCCTGTGTCCTCACAGGGTCATCCCTTTGTGCGTGTCTGTGTCCTCATCTCCTCTGCTTATAAGGACACCAGTCCTACTGGATCAGGGCCCACCCTGGTGACCTCATTTTACCTTGATTATCAATTTAAAAATGCTACCTCCAAATGTACTCATGTTTTGAGGTCTTGGGGGGTGAGGGCTTCAACAGATAAATTTTGGGAGGACACAGTGGTCTATACTTGGAAAGTTAGGGTGCCCAAAGAACATTCTTCTTCACAAATTGACTGTCTACTTTGTCTGAATGGCAAAACAATTATAGAAGAAAATAAAAGCTGAGAGTCACATCCTCCATGAGAAACCATCCCTTTCTTCTCTCTCAACATAATTAGATCCTTCATCCCTGGCTTCTGACCAGAAGGGGTGTGTGTGTGTGTGTGTGTGTGTGTGTGTGTGTGTGTGTGTGTGTGTGGTGTGTTATTTCTACTTGGACAATACAAGAATGATTTTGTGGCTAGCACTTAGCAAACCTGTACTTTATTTGCTCAGGTTTGTCTCCCCAATTTTAAAAGAGTTCTAGAGGCTCCCAGAGGCACTGAGCCTTGGGAAATTACTTACTCCTCTGTTCAGCTCAGCATTTCAAGTCATATATTTTTATGGTGATTTCATGATCATTTTTGCTTATAGTTGCAAACATGGCTTTTTCGTTCCAAAAGGGTGATGCCTTTGAAGGAACCCATTCCTCTACTGGGAGATCCCATTTGTGTTCATTCTTAGGGTCTTCCATGCCTGGGCCATGTCAGAGCATGTTTGGACCATGCCTTCTCTCCAGATGTTCATGCACACTTTTCATCCACATCTCCTGCAATCAGCTCTAAATGCTGGCTGCTCTTCTGTTAGCTAGCTCTGGGTTTTAGGAAGTTCTATCTCAATGTGTGGCAAAATGAGATTTGCTCACATCCACAGAGCATTGTATTCTAAGGCCGTAGAGCAATAGGATGTGATTTTATCCTGCCTTTGCTGCCAGATAAACCAAATTAGTTCATTTGTGGAGACATCAGAGGGAAATACAAGGTCACCATGTAACTTTCCCAGAATGATTGGCAGGAGGTTACAGTGGTCCTTCTCTTCCATCCCAAATTAAATGGACTAGATGAGCCCTCTGTATCTCTGCATCGTAAAATGCCTTGATGGGGAGCTGAAACCCCATGAGTGAAGGACCATTGTTTGGGAGTCACCTGTCATTTGGGAGGGCTCAAATGCAAAGATGAATGGCTTCTTACCTGCACTGCCTGGAAGGCAGGGAGGTTATACCAGCACCAACCTTGCTCCCTGGGACGCGGTGAGTTGGGCAAACTCACTTGGCCTCCAGACCTGGTTTTGGAGGAGACAGCTGTAGTCTTGGCAGCTCCTGTAAACATGCCGTGTAGTGGCCTTGTTTCCACGAGTGCTCTGCACTGGAATAACCCATCCACCATGAAAGCCTTATCATGGGGAGAACAGGGCATTTCTGCAGTGGATTAACAGCAGATATCTTGGCAGAGAGTATGAGGATGAGGACGATGGAGAACTTCCTGGGCTTGAAAGCTTCATCCAAAGGCAGCACTCCCATCTTACAGAAAGCTATTAGCAAAAGAGTCAGAACTAAAGGCATAGCCTGCGGGTGAAGCCCGGACCCAGGAAGGGGCCAGCAACATGGAAGAAGAAGAGGGCTCTCTTGGGCGTCCCAGTTTTAGAATGTAGGTTTTACTGTATTCCAGTGTGGTGAGCCCAAGAGATCAGAAGGCGATGGCATGGAGGACAGAGTTTGCTGTTCACAGTTCCTGAGGGCACAAGCCATGCCATGGGGGTCTTTCTGGGAAGCACCAGAGTTGTTCAGGAGGCAAAGAGGTAGGGACCCATTTGAGCAAGTGCCATTTTTGTGTGCTTTCTGTGAGAAGGAACAGTTGATGCCTAGAATGGGGTAGTTTGAGAGATTTCAGCAGGCTCTAGAAGGTCCGGGGATTTCCCTAGCTGTCTGCTACCTGACCCTGGGGTAATTAAGGCAGGTGGATAATGACCCAGACTGTGACAACCCCATAACGGAGGTGGTTGGGGTGTGGTCTCTGGGTTGCTAGGTTTGCATACAAAAAGCAAGCTCACAGGAAGTCTCTTGCTACCTCTAAGACTTGGCTAGCCCTGGGAGGGGTGGACCCTCCTGCGTCAGCAAAAGCCCCAGATACCAGAGCATCCAAAACATATGGTTGATTTCCCATTCTTTACATACTTCACTTAGGAGAATGCCCTCTAGTTTCCATCCAAATTGTTGCAAAAGGCATTAATTCATCCTTTTGTATGGCTGAGTAGTACTCCCTTGTATACATACACCACATTTTGTGAATCCACTCATGAATCAAAGGGCACGTGTGTTGATTCCACATCTTTGCAGTTGTGAATTGTGCCGCGATAAACATTCAAGTGCAGGTGTCTTTTTGATGAAATGACTGGTTTCCCTTAATGTTTTGAGATTTAAAAAGAAGAAGAAGAAACACATGGTTGGTACAGACCTTGACGAGGGAAGACAGAAGGTCAGACAGGGTGTGAGATATGGAGAGCGTAGAGTGGAGAGAAATAAGAACCTACCTCACTCACGTCTACCCTCTGGCTGGAGGGGTGAGCGGGTCAGACGTCAGGGGGAAGCCTGAGTCTGTGCCCAACTCAGTCGGCCTGGGCAGAGAATGACGACATCCATCCCTCTCTCTTGTGGACTTGGGGGCCTCTCTGGGCAGGGGATGGGCAACAGCTGCAAGCCTAGGATGTCCAAGCAGGCAACTAGGGAGTTCAGGAGACCAGTGTCAACATAAATGAGGGAGGGGCTGTGTCTCCAGGAACTGAAATGAACAGTCAGACAACCTTGGGTGTGCTTGAGGCTCACGACCACTTCCAGAATTCCCTATGAAGCCCGTGTTCACTATTCTTTGCTAGAAGAAGGTCTGTGCCCTGTTTCTGGGACTAGCATAAAAATGAACAAAAAGGGAAACAAAACATTCTTCCTCTCTCTCCTCTTTTTTTCTACTAAAGAAACCCCCCCCTTTTTTTGTAGTAAGAACACTTAAAATCTACTCTCCTAACAATTTTCAAGTACACAATATATTGCTACTAACTATAGTCACCGTGAACGCAATAGATCCCTTGAATTTATTCCTTGTGTCTAGCTGAGCTTTGTAGGCTTTGATCAACGTCTCCTCTTTCCCCCCAAAACCCTGGCCCTGGGTAATCACATTCTGGTCTCTGCTTCTACGAATTCAACCTTCTTACATCCCACATGGAAGCGGGATCACGTGGTGCTTGCCTTTCCGTGCCTGGCTTATTTCGTGTAACATAGTGTCTCCTAGGTTCATCCGTGTTGTCACCAATGACAGCATTTTCTTCTGCTTTAAGACAGAATAGTATTCCATTGTGTAGATAAACCACATTTTCTTTACGCGTTCATCCGTGGATGGGCACTTAGGTTGATGTCACGTCTTGGCTACTGTCAACAGTGCTGCAGTGACTGTGGGCGTGTAGATGTCTCCCCCAACATACTGATCTCAATCTCTTTGGCTCTATACCCAGAAGCGGGATTGCTGATTCATAGGGTAGCTCTGTGTTTAACTTTTTGAGGATCACGCATACTGTTTGCCCTAGTGGCTGTACTGATTTGCTTTCTCCACCTTTGTCTTTTCCATACCGTTCACCCTAACCGGTGTGACATGGTGTTTCACCGTGATTTTGCATTTCCTCGACTGTCAACAAAAACCTTCTCTCTTGCGCATTTGCTTTTGCCGTTTGGGCCCTAAGTAGGAGAATTAGGTTAAGGAACGAACAATGCTTTTTTGGGCGTTAGGGAAAGGACATGGTTTGTGTCACAGCTCATGGTCCCCGTCGTTCTACTGCAGGAGCCCTGATGACTCCCAACACCAGGATGCAACGGTTCGAAGTCCTCAAGAACGGCACGTTGGTTATCCGGAAGGTGCAGGTGCAGGACCGCGGCCAGTACCTGTGCACGGCCAGCAACCTGCACGGGCTGGACCGCGTGGGCGTCCTGCTGTCCGTCACGGTGCAGCAGCCGCAGATCCTCGCTTCGCACTATCAGGACGTCACCGTCTACCTGGGGGACACCATCGCCATGGAGTGCCTGGCCAAGGGGACCCCAGCGCCCCAGATCTCCTGGATCTTCCCCGACAGGAGCGTGTGGCAGACCGTGTCCCCCGTGGAGGGCCGCGTCACGCTGCACGAAAACCGGACCCTGTCCATCAAGGACGCGTCCTTCGCAGACCGGGGCGTGTATAAGTGCGTGGCCAGCAACACGGCGGGCGCGGACAGCCTGGCCATCCGCCTGCACGTGGCGGCGCTGCCCCCCGTCATCCACCAGGACAAGGCGGAGAACATCTCGCTGCCGCCCGGGCTGAGCGTCCACATCCACTGCACCGCCAAGGCCGCGCCCCCGCCCAGCGTGCGCTGGGTGCTCTGGGACGGGACCCACATCCGCCCCTCGCAGTTCCTGCGCGGGAACCTGTTCGTCTTCCCCAACGGCACGCTCTACATCCGCAACCTGGCGCCCAAGGACAGCGGGCGCTACGAGTGCGTGGCCGCCAACCTCGTGGGCTCCGCGCGCAGGACGGTGCAGCTCACCGTGCAGCGCGCGGCCGCCAACGCGCGCATCACCGCCACCTCCCCGCGCAGCAGCGACGTCAGGTACGGGAGCACCCTGAGGCTGGACTGCAGCGCCGCGGGCGACCCCTGGCCGCGCATCCAGTGGAGGCTGCCGTCCAAACGCATGGTGGACGCGCTCTTCAGGTAAATCGCGGGGACCCCGCGCTCCCCTTGCGTGTTGGGGACACTCTTGGTGGCCCCAAAAGGACATGAGTCCTGGTCAGGATGAACATGCACAGACATTGCTCCCTGTGCATACTTTTTCACGCAGTGAAATCTTGCCTTTATTCATTCTTTTATTTATTTAAAGGACAGGGTCTCTCTCTCTCTCTCTCTGTCACCTGGGCTGGAGTGCAGTGTTGCCATCACAGCTCACTGCCGTGTGGAACTCCTGGGCTCAAGGGATCCTCCTGCCTCAGCCTCCCGAGTAGCTAGGACTACAGGTGTGCACCGCCACACCTGGCTAATTTTTTTTTTTTTTTTTTAGAGACGGGGTCTTGCTATGTTGCCCTGGCTGGTTTCAAACTCCTGACCTGGCATAGTCAGTCCTCCCACCTCAGCCTCCCCAGTAGCTGGGACTACAGGTGCACACCACCACCCTGGCTAATTTTTTTTTTTTTTTTAAGAGACAGGATCTTGCTATGTTGCCCAGGCTGGTTTCAAACTCCTGACCTCAAGCGATCCTCCCACTTCCGTTTCCTCCTGCCTCAGTTTCCCACAATGCTAGGATTACAGGTGTGACCACCATGCCCAGCCATTGTCTTTATAAAGGACAATCCAGAAAAATACACTTGACCCCCCCCATCCCCTCTTGCCTGTCCAGAATAAAAAAAAAAAGGAACTGAAAAACTGTTGTTTTAATAATACTGTATTTTAAAACATAATATTGCATAAAATAATTCAGGTTGCTTTTATTTCCTTTATTAATTTTAACAAAATATGTAGGTGTTTTAGGCCTTATTTTAATATGGCATTAATGATACAATGAAAGTATGCAAAAATATCATAAAAATAAAGATATCATTACAGCTCCAGGGTAGCATACTTGGAATTATAAAAATGTATTGGGCCAGGCTCAGTGGCTCAAGATTGTCATGCCAGCACTTTGGGAGGCTGAGGTGGGAGGATCGCTTGAGGCCAGGAGTGGGAGAACAGCCTGGGCAACGTAATGAGACCCCATCTCTACAAAACAATAAGAAAAAATAGCTGGGCATGGTGGCTAAAACCTTTAGTCCTGGCACTTTGGGAGGCCAAGGTGGAAGGATCACTTGAGGCTAGGACTTTGAGACCAGGCTGGGCAATATAGCAAGACCCCATCTCTCTATGTAAAGCACATCTGTAGTACCAGCTACTTGGGAGCTGAGGCAGGAGGATCACTTGAACCCTGGAGTTCAAGGCTACAGAGAGCTATGATTGCACCACTGCACTCCAGCCTGGGCGACAGAGCAACAGCCCATCTGAAATTTTTTAAAAAATGTATTTTAGTGATGAAGAAAGCCACCATCTAATCACATACCATCTGTTCCCAGACATATAGGTTTGTGGCAGTGTTTCTCAGCTGGGGGTAATTTTGCCTCCAGGGACCCCTCGGCAATGTCTAGAGACATTACTGGCTATCACAACTGGGGTAGTTTCTCCTGGTATCTGGTGGATAGAGACCAGAGATGTTGCTCAACACCCTACAGTGCACAGCACAGCCCTGCCTCAGAGAATCCTCGGCCCCAAATGTCAGGAGTGCTGAGTCTTCAAAACCCTGGACTAGATCCAAAAAGGTTCATGTCTCCTTAATAAGTATCTCAAAAATAATAGAGGACAGAGCTAACAGAGGAAAAGGAAAATCAATTCAAGCTGTATTTTCAAGCAGGAAAACAGCTCAGTGCGGGTTCCACCGCAGGATGGGAGCAAAGTCATTGTTCACGCGTTTGTTCACTGAAGCAGTTTCTGGGCTTCCAGGGCCCTTCCCGATGTAGGAAAAGGGCCAAGGTGTTTTTCCCCAGCTTCTATCTTATTTTATTATTATTTTTTTACATTGCTAGAAGTTCAAATATTTATTTGTTCAATTTATCCATAATATTTATTGAAAACCTGCTTCCCATCAGACACGTAGTAGGTGCTCAGTACCTCAGTGAACCCAGCAGATGAAGATTCCTAACCTGCTAGAGTTTGTATGCTACACACCCGGGCACTGCCTGTATGGATTAGTTGAATTGTATAAATGATATAAATGCAGAAGAGCATTATTTGCATCATTATTTTAAGGGTCTCGAAATCATAAAACCTTGTAGCAACTGAGCCACATTTTGTGCAGGATTGGCGTATCGGCTACCCTACACAACATCAAGTGGAAAATGAAGAAAGTTTCTCCAAATATATGTACATTTTAAGGTCCCAATAGTTGAACTCATTATTTAAGCAAAATAGAAAATATTTAATGATGGATTTTTGCCAAACAAAGAGGGTGTAGTGGTCAAAAACGGAGGAGGAGGGGGGTTCTATGTTAGCATTTCCTTTCTCTGCCATTCAGTTTCCAGTGAGCTGTGGATATAAGTCCATTTTATTTAAGCTTAATGCTTTAGCTTCTCATTTTATTTATTTCTTCAAATTCTTTTTATTTTATTATTATTTTAATTTCATTATCTTACAGGGGCATGCCCATTTCGGTTACTTAATTTGCTTTTGAATCAGCCAAAGTGCCCAGCTTCTATTTTAAATGTTAGATATATCTGGGCGGTGTCCGGAAACAGCTTGCACAATCCATCCGGAATACTGCGTACCCAACTCAACCTGGAATACCTTCCCGCTCAGCCAATGTGCTGCCACCTGCCAGCCTGTTTTCCGTTGACTTTGGCATGGCTGAGCCAGCGCTGAATGGATAACAGTACAAAAATGTAGCTCCAGGAGGGTTTTGAGTCATTTTATTAATATCCCCGTAGAAACCCTAAATCCATCATAAATCATCATCTCTGGGGCTTCATTCTTACTAAATAGATTCCAACTAATTATATCCTTAGTGTGGTGTCATTAAACGACCCATCTGAGTTTTACCAATGAGCAGGCCCTTTGCTCTGCTAGACGCCAGGATGATTTAAAAACACAGATTATTGGCACTTCCCTTCCTAAAGCCAAGTCCTTCGGCAGGCATATTTTTCAGATGTTCCCAGTTTATTCTGATTATAACTAGGGCTGGACATTAGTGCTGTAGACACTTCATAATGTTTGCAGATACATGCTACCGTCCAAATGTTTGGATTCAAACTCCAAGGCACATTAAAATATCCTAACCAGCCCGACACCTCTCTTATTTCTTACCATGTCACCTTGACTTGGTTTTCACTCCTGGCCCACAAGACAGTATATTTGGCCACCATTAGTATAATAATTGCTTTTATTTATGGTGATTGGGTTGCATCCAAGTGTAGGCAGACGTTTTCTTTTTAAAGATCTATGATACTGTCCCAGACATCTCATTAGAATAGTGCAATATTCACAGGAAATGCTAAGGAATCATAGCTCAATTACACCCTCTCCCATTATAACATAAGTGAAACTGAAAATTCAATGTGGACGCGTTAAAAATGAGAACCTCTCCGATCTTTTCCCTGGGTTATTCAAAACGTGAGTTCTGAATGGCTCAATATTTATAAAAATCTCACGTGCATAACGAATTAATGAAGCCATATAAATCCTAAATAAACCCTAAATCATCATCTCCGGAGCTTCATTCTTACTAAATTCCAATTATATGCCTGGTATAGTGTAATTAAACAACCCATGTAAGGTTTTTTGTTTTTTTTTTTTTTAATCTATCAAGCCTTCAATGTTGTCTCTTTTAAACTGAAAACCTTTCATGAATATTAACTCAGACGTGCCTGGACTTCATAGCGAGGAACCGCAGGCCACCCTCAGGGTTTTAGTTACATTCATTTTTTTTTTTTTTTGAGATAGAGTCTCGCTCTGTTGCCCAGGCTAGAGTGAGTGCCGTGACATCAGCCTCGCTCACAGCAACCTCAAACTCCTGGGCTCAAGCAATCCTCCTGCCTCAGCCTCCTGAGTAGCTGGGACTACAGGCATGTGCCACCATGCCCGGCTAATTTTTTTCTGTATATATTTTAGTTGTCCAGATCATTTCTTTCTATTTGTAGTAGAGACGGGGTCTTACTCTTGCTCAGGCTGGTCTCGAACGCCTGACCTCGAGCGATCCTCCTGCCTCGGCCTTCCAGAGTGCTAGGATTACAGGCGTGAGCCACCGCGCCCGGCCGTGTCATTCAGTTTTAATTACAAATCCTGGAGAAGAAGGCTTTACACCACTATTGCCCAGTGCTGACCAATCCAGTTTTATTAAATAGCTGTGGACGTCTAGGCAGAACCACAATGACACGATCAACGTCAAAGTTACTTTGTTGCCCCTGGCTTGATACTGGGCTACAACGTCTTTAAAAAAAAAAAAAAGAAAAGAAAATGGCCAAGAGTAGAAGTTGTGTCTAAAATATTTTCTCCCAGAAAGCACTTAACCTTTCTATAAGGTTAACTTGGATTCATGATTTTGTGGTTACAACACTGTTTGCAATGACCAGGGGACAAATACTCGACACACTCACGGACACACGCACACACACATGCAGGAACAGGGCTGAAGTCTTTGCGTACCTCTCACATCTTTGAATCCACGGCCAGCCCAGCCGGCCAGACCCTACCAGGAAGTTCTCATTAGCAGTAAACCGCTTTCCGGCGTGTGCTCAATCTTGTCCAGGCTGTTGGCGCCCGTGGGCGTTTTGCTGCAGCAGCCGGGTGAGCTGACTCCTCCCAGAACCACGTGTGCTAGTTTCGTTCCAGCGACCTACAAACTGGAGCACTCCGCAAACTGACACCCCCTTCCTTGTCCTTTCTCGCCCTCCAGCTTCGATTCCAGAGTCAAGGCGTTCGCCAACGGGACCCTGGTGGTGAACTCGGTGACCGACAGAGACGCGGGAGATTACCTGTGTGTGGCGCGCAACAAGGTGGGCGACGACTACGCGGCGCTGCGGGTGAAGGTGGTGATGAAACCCGCCAAGATCGAGCACAAGGAGGAGAACGACCACCGGGTCTTCTACGGGGGTGATCTGAAAGTGGACTGCGTCGCCACCGGGCTGCCCAACCCCGAGATCTCCTGGGGCCTCCCCGACGGCAGCCTGGTCAACTCCTTCATGCAGTCGGACGACAGCGGCGGGCGCGCCAAGCGCTACGTGGTGTTCAACAACGGCACGCTCTACTTCAACGAGGTGGGCATGCGGGAGGAAGGGGACTACACCTGCTTCGCCGAAAATCAGGTGGGCAAGGACGAGATGAGAGTCCGGGTCAAGGTGGTGGCGGAGCCCGCAGCCATCCGGAACAAGACGTACCTGGTGGTCCACGTGCCCTACGGAGACGTGGTCACCGTGCCCTGCGACGCCAAAGGAGAGCCCATGCCCAAGGTGACGTGGCTGTCCCCAACCAACAGGCTCATCCCCGCGTCCTCGGAGAAGTACCAGGTGTACCCGGACGGCACTCTGCTGATTCAGAAGGCGCAGCGCTCCGACAGCGGCAACTACACCTGCCTGGTGCGGAACGGTGCGGGCGACGACAGGAAGACGGTGTGGATCCACGTCGACGTGCAGCCGCCCAGGATCAACGGCAACTCCAACACCATCACCACGGTGCGGGAGATCGCGGCCGGGGGCAGTCGCAAGCTCATCGACTGCCAGGCGGAGGGCGTCCCCGCCCCGAGGGTCCTGTGGGCTTTTCCGGAAGGCGTGATCCTGCCTGCCCCGTACCACGGAAACCGCATCAGCGTGCACCGCAACGGCACGCTGGACATCCGGCAGCTGAGAAGGAGCGACTCGGTGCAGCTGGTGTGCATGGCCCGCAACGAGGGCGGCGAGGCGCGGCTGGTGGTGCAGCTCACCGTCCTGGAGCCCGTGCACAAACCCGTCTTCCACGACCCCACCAGCGAGAAGATCACCGCCACGGCCGGCCACACCATCAGTCTCAACTGCTCGGCCGCGGGGACCCCGCCGCCCACCCTGCTGTGGGTCCTCCCCAACGGCACGGAGCTGCAGAGCGCCCGACGGCTGCAGCGCTTCTTCCACAAGGGCGACGGCATGCTGCACATCAGCGGCCTGTCCCCCGCCGACGCCGGCGCCTACCGCTGCGTGGCCAGGAACGCCGCGGGCCACTCGGAGAGGCTGGTGTCTCTCAAGGTGGGGCTGAAGCCGCCGGCGGGCGGCGCGCGCCGCAATCTGGTCAGCATCATCGACGGGGAGACCCTGCAGCTGCACTGCGTCCCCCCGGGGGGCGGCCGGCGGGGACGTTTCTCCTGGACGCTTCCCAACGGCGTGGTCCTGGAGGGCCCCCGCGCCCTCGGACGCGTGTCCCTCTCGGACAACGGCACCCTCACGGTGCGCCAGGCCTCGGTGTTCGACAGGGGCACCTACCAGTGCAGGACGGAGACCGACCACGGGCCCTCGGTGACGAGCGTCTCCGTGATTGTCATCGCCTATCCGCCCCGCATCACCAGCGAGCCCACGCCGGTCATCTACACGCGGCCCGGGCACACGGTCAAGGTCAACTGCATGGCCATGGGCATCCCCAAAGCCGAGATCACCTGGGAGCTGCCGGACAAGTCGCTCCTGACGGCCGGCACGCAGGCTCGTCTGTACGGCCACAGATTCGTGCACCCGCAGGGAGCGCTGACCATCCAGCACGCCTCGCAGAGGGACGCGGGCTTCTACAAGTGCACCGCCAAGAACGTGCTGGGGAGTGACTCGAAAACCACTTACATCCACGTCTTCTGAACGGCCCGCGGGGCCATGCAGATTGCAGGGCTTGCCGCGGGGTGGGGAAGGGAAGCCGGGCTGGGCGGCCGCGGCTCCCGGAGGGTTCGTCCCGGGGCAGGGTCAACTCCCAGGTGGGTTTCAGACCGAGGTTAACCGTCACCGAGGCTTGAAAAGGAATTTAAGCAGCCACAGACAGGAGGGCTCGGCCGCTCTGGGAACTCTGTTTTGTGTTTACAACGCGCCATGGGCTTCAGGGTACCCGGTCTGCAACTGCAATTTCTACCCGTTCCTGGGCATCTGCAGGAGTCGGGCGCAGCATTCCCTGAAAACAAGCCGCAGACATTAGCAACGCTGCCTTGCTGCCCCGAGTGGGGGGGACGCATCCTCTAGTCAACCCGCTGCAGTTTTCACACCATAGAACCTTCCAGAACGAGAACTCTTCACCTTTCAGTTATTTCCTCTGTCCCTTCAAAACTCCAGCTTGCCCAAGGAACGGTTCAGAACCAGACTGACTGATGTTTTTTAACCCGCACTTTCATACGTTATAGCTACCATTTTGTAAGAAAAAGCAAACCAAAAAAAAAAAACCTCTTTCTCCCTGGAACTCACTTTTTATATGATGTTTTATATATATATATATATATTTTTTTTTCTTTCTAATCAGACGATGAGATTCGAAAGAGAAATTCTTTCTGTCTCATTAAAAAGAATAAATTATTGGTCTTTACAAGACTTGGATACATTACAGCAGACATGGAAATGCGATTTAAAAATAAATAAATTTCTTTCCAAACCTTCTTCCAGTTCAGTAACCACTATTTCATTACCTTCCCCCCGGGAGGCTAGGCTATTAGATTGCCTTGAATACAAAGTTTATCCTGAAGGCCATTGCAAGGAGGGAGGAGGGGAAGGAGAAACCTACACCACGACCCCACAGAACTGAATTCAGAGCCCTTCCAGAAAAGCCCGGAAACTTCTCTGAAGTATCTGAGCTGTCCATCTGGTCCAAGGCAGCTGTCCCTTCCCCAGCCGTGGCTCAGTCTGTCCCCACAGACAACGGGAGAACTATTATTTCCATGACTGCTTTACTGTATTTTTAAGGCCCATATACTGTACATTTGATAATAAAATAATATTTTCCAAAAAAACAGGGCCACGATGACAATGATATTTTCAGAAGCAAAAAGAGCTTCAAATGAATTCGGGTTTAAAGCGGAGAGGTTTAAAAAACAAAAAAACTTTTATTCACCCTATATCAATTATTCTATTCTCTATAAAAGTTTTTAGCAGGCAAGGAATTGAAGTCAAAAGTGGCAGTTCATTCCGACAGCCTGTTGGAGAGACGGGAAGGCAGAATCTGACCCGACATGCAGCCAGACCATTTTAGGACTGAGAAGCAACATTGCTGAGGAAAATCCTACATCAATTTTTTTTTCTTTTCTACATTTTTTTTTTTTTTTGCAAAGAGACATCTGGGAGTTGTTGTACTGGCATTCCTCAAATATATGCAAACCGTCATTCTCTTGGTACCCCTGAGAGGAAGGAAAAGACAAACATCAGATAAATATTTGGGAAGACAGTGATTGTCAGCATTTCAAGAAATGTAGTGCGGCCAATTGTTAAAGAATGTCAACACAGAGACCAAGGGGCGGAGAGATTGGTGCTTCGCGACTCTGAGTCTCTCATTCATTAATCCAGTGGTTCCCACCCTTTTGGGCACCAGGGACCGAATTCATGGAGGACACTTTTTCCACTGACCTGGGGCCGGGGTATGGTTTTGGGATGATTCAAGCGCATGACATTGATTGTGCACTTTATTTCTGCTATGATTACATTGTAATATATAATGAAATGATTATACAACCCGCCATAGGTTAGGAACCCACGCGTTAATCCACGCATGTGCTTAAGCCTCTCTGCACAACTGTTGCTGTGTGCCAGATGCCAGGATGGCCCCCAGGGAAACAGGTAGCGTGTGATGTCCTAATGACCAATATACGTGCCCTTTAGCTACGTCTCCCGGCCACAGAGTGAGTGACATTTGGGGCTGGATTGTTCTCTGTGGGGTGGCGGGCATCCCATGCACTTGGTAGGGTGTCGAGCAGTGTCCCTGGGCTCCACCTGCCAGATGCCAGTACCGCCCACCCCTGGGTCCTGACAACCCAAAATGTCTCTGGTCATTACCAAATGCCTCTCTGTGGGTACCAGGTCAATGGTAGCCTGAGAGACATTTTTGTGCCCAACGTGGCATTTTGGCTGAGTCAATCACAGAAGGACGGCTGGGCAGGATGCAATGGGCAGGAGAGGGGATGGCTCTCTTGTCAGCAAGAGCATTTTGAAGACAAATGCCCCAAGCCAGGAGAACTGGGGTCTACTGACAGATAAAAGGTAATAGACGTATGTGGACGATGGTGGAAAATGTGGGGTTTTTTTTGTTTTTGTTGATCGTGGTAGGATATTGTAGCTGGTTGAATAACGTCCTGCAAAAGGTCATGTCTACCTAGAACCACAGGATGTGGCCTTGTTTGGAAATAAGGTGTCTGCAGATGTAATTAGTGAAGGACCTTGACGTGAGACCATCTACGATTTAGGGAGGACCCTAAACCCAATGACAGGTGGAAGAGAAGGAGACACAGACGCAGAGGAGAAGCCACGTGGAGACGGAGGCAGAGGCTGGAGTGACGCGGCCACAAGCCCAGGGACGCCTGGAGCCCCCAGGAGGTGGGAGAGGCAGGAAGGAGCCTCCCCTGGAGCCTGCGGAGGGAGCGCAGCCCCGAGACCCCTGCGTCTCACACTCCTGGGCTCCGGGACCGGGAGAGGACACATTTCTATTGTTTTAAGCCTCCAGATTGGAGTCATTGGTTATACCAGCCCCAGGGAAACAAACACAAATATTTTAAAATTTCTGGCAGGAACATGAGATGATGAGAGGTGCTTAGCACTTTATGACTCAGCAAGAGGCGTTTAACCCCGTTTGCCCAGCACAGGGAGATGTGTGATTAGTGAGCACATCGTTCACAGGAATCACATATGTCTGTTACCATTGTTTGCAAGCAATAGACTAACTCCAAGAGAGTTGGTTGTTATTGCCTTCCCTCCATGGCTAACTCCTAACATCTGGTGTATGTGCTTGTAAATGTGTGTGCGCAATCAGAATCTTTCGCTAACAGTCCATTGTCGCTCTCTAATTGCTCCCAGGCGCCCCCTGAAAAACAAAAACCCAAACCACACCGTTCTCTTGGAGGTCTGATTTGTAATTGCAAGGGAAGCCTTTGTGATCGGGTGCAAGGCAAGGTGAGGACGCCCCTACCCTGCTGCTAGATTCTATCTGCAAGATGCCAAATCCTACTGGAGCTTATTCTGTGCCTTCATCTTCTTGTCCGGCTCCGGTGTTCAGTCATAGGTTCATGTCGAAACCACAGAGGGGGAGTGCAGAGTTTCCAGAGGGCCCCACAGAACCTGACTTCTTTCTGGTAATAAAAAAAACCTAAAGATCAATTTGCCTGCACCCTGAGACGCTATTCAGCCTCTTTCCTAACAGTCTTTAATTTTTAACCTTGTTAGGACCCGATAACATTCTTAAGACACAATGAAGCAGTGGTTCTTGTTGGCTTCGTCTTGTACTTACCTGGATGGATTAAAAATATCCTCATGTCCATGGGTGTTTGTTGCCTGTGGCTGCAATAACGGATGACCATGGAACTGGTGGCTTAAAACAACAGTTTTCTGGTGTAGAGTTTCAGCCATGCTACTCCAGCCAAAAGTACTCACATTCGATTCCCAAATTTACAGAATCAAGTTCACAACGTTGAATTACTAAATAAGGGATTCCACTACCTTCCAAGTAGTTTTTTTTTTTTCAATTTTTAAATTTCAAAATACTAAGGGGGTACAAATGTTTTAGGTCACATAGATCACATTTGTAATGCTCGTGTTCTGGCTATAGGTGTGCCTGTCACCCAAATAGTGTTCATCATACCTCTTAGGTAGGTTTTTGCCCCCCCTCTCCCCCACCCTCCACCCTGGTTGATTTCCACTGGGTTTTAATTCCCATTGTGCACATGTGTGCTCATCAGTTAGTTCCAATTTAATAGGGAGTATGCATGGTTTTTGTTTTTTCATTCTTGAAAAACTAAAAAGGTTCTGCACAGCTAAGGAAACAATCAGCAGAGCAAATAGACAACCTAGAGAATGGGAGAAAATATCCACAAACTATACATCTAATGAAGGGCTGATAAACAGAATCTACAAAGAACTCAAGCAAATCAGCAAGAAAAAAACAAACAACCCTATTAAAAAAAAGGGCAAAAGACATGAACAGAAGCTTCTCAGAAGAAGAAAGACAAATGGCCAATAAACATATAAAAAATGTTTAATGTCACTAATCATCAGGAAAATACAAATTAAAAGTGACAATAAAATGGCACCTTACCCCTGTTAGAATGGCTTTTATTAAACTGTCCAAAAACAACAGATGCCGGCATGGATACGGAGAGAAAGAAATGCTTGTACAGTGTTGGTAGGACTGCAAATTAGTACAACCTCTATGGAAAACAGTGTGGAGATAACTTCCAAGTCTTTCATTTCATTCTTTTCTGCACATTTCTGCACATTTTAATGCAAAAAGAATTATTATTGTCACCCAAACAGGTGTGAGTCTCTAACAAAGACTCTGCTCACCACGATTGCTATGTTTCGGCTG
This sequence comes from Lemur catta, assembly GCF_020740605.2. Taxonomy (NCBI): domain Eukaryota; kingdom Metazoa; phylum Chordata; class Mammalia; order Primates; family Lemuridae; genus Lemur; species Lemur catta. The sequence continues at coordinate 71,506,880 of NC_059155.1, forward strand.
TCCTTTATGAACTCAGAGGTGATGTGTGCGGTGGACAGAGTGCTGGACTCTCCTTTATGAACTTAGAGGAGAAGTCGGTAGTGGATGGACTTCTGAAACCAAGGCTTGTGTCTGGATTCTTTCTTCATGATATCCGGTGGGAGAAGCCACAAATACTGAAGATCTGTCTCTTTTCCTTTGTGATGATCAAATGACGTGACTTGAAATAGACATGTAACAAAATTGCCACCAAGATCTGCTCCATTTGTGGAGTCAAAGACATAATGTTAACAAATCTTGCTCCACCTAAAGTCTCACCTTGTCACATAAGAATTTTAGTTTTTTAAACTTTGTCATCCCTCTCATCCTGCTACCCTACAGATCTAGACACCTGTCTCCTATCAGACCTGCTCCTTGTCCTACCACTATCTCTGACTGCTCAAGGTCAGCCTCTGTCCCCACAAGGGCCACTCTAAGCTTGCCTCTTTGACAGCCTGGGCTGCTCCACCATCAGTAGCTTGGGGCAATGGAGTTGGGGCCGATGTCCTCACTATGGCCATGGGCTCTTCTCCTTATATCCTACGTAACTGCATGAGTTTCTTAGTAGGAAAATGCCCCTCACAAATTGCCATGTAAAATTAGTGGGTGCAGAAGTCATTTTGGTTGATGGGTATCTGAGGATCATTTTTGTCTCACATGTAACCCAGCAAGGATATGGGGGTGCCTGTGTTAAAACACTAAGTTAAGGGTGAAAGCCATTCTGATGCAAGGTGATATTAGGCTGTTGGTTTCATTGTTACTGTCATGATTATTATAAACACCACCACCACCACCATCATCATCATCAGAACCACAATCATTATCACCATCCTCACCAACATCATCACCATTATCACAACCACCATCACCACCACCATCATCATCACCAACATCACCATCATCTTCACCATCATCATCATCACCATAATCATCACCATCATTACCATTATCACCACCATTGTCACAACCACCACCATCATCATCACCATCATCACTATTATCATTGCCATTACAACAACCATCGTCATCACCATCATCATAACCACCATTGTCATCATCACCATCACCACCATTATCACGACCACCACTATCATCATCACTCTCACATTGTCATCATCATCATCCTCTTTATCAACTGGGGAGGTCACTTCTCTCATGTGTTTCTCCCTTTGGCCATCCCACTTCAGACTGTGCAGGCTGAGACTGGATATCAACATGAATAAGATTTTGCAAACAGTCCGGGCGCGGTGGCTCACGCCTGTAATCCTAGGATTCTGGGAGGCCCAGGCGGGTGGATCGCTCGAGGTCAGGAGTTCCAGACCAGCCTGAGCAACCCTGTCTCTACTAAAAATAGAAAGAAATTATCTGGCCAACTAAAATATATATAGAAAAAATTAGCCGGGCATGGTGGCGCATGCCTGTAGTCCCAGCTACTTGGGAGGCTGAGACAGTAGGATCACTTAAGCCCAGGAGTTTGAGGTTGCTGTGAGCTAGGCTGACGCCACGGCACTCACTCTAGCCCGGGCAACAAAGCGACACTCTGACTGAAAAAAAAAAAAAAAAAAAAAGATTTTGCAAACACATTTCTTTGAAAATAAAGCTTTGCCTCTTTGAGACATCCCCAGTCATCTGAAAATGAAAAATCAGACCTTGCAAAGGATCGTTGTGTCTTTCTCACTCTTACCATGTCCTCTCCGTTCAGTCAATATTTACTGGGACTTGGCATGGGAGAGGCACCGAGGCAGGCAGTGTGAGGAAGGGTGAATTGTCTGGGATCCCTGTGTCTCCATAAGCTTATGGCCCAAGTTGTAGATTCAGACCCTAACTGAAACATGATGAGCACCGAAGGATGTATGTGCATGACACAAAGATCACAGAAACAATTAGGTAAAAATCATCAGCTATTGATAAACTTAAGAAAACAGTGCTCATGTGTTTGCTTTCTTTTTAAAGTTTATTTTATTATTATTGTTGTTTATTTTCAGGAAGCTGTGGGGCAGGGGGAGGGTCTTCCAGGCTTGGTGAACAGCACATATTTGCAACTTTCAGACTCATTATTTTATCTTTTATGTCTTTGTCCTGTCACACATGTACAGCTTTTGACTTTTCACCATCATCATCACCACCATCATCATCACCATCATCACCCCCATCGTCACAACCACCGTCATCATCACCACCATCATCATCACTGGTATCACAACCACCACTGTGACAATAACTTTTTTATGATGATGGTTTTAAAAATAATATTCCCCGTAATGCTATGTTTTCCCGTGTTATTGAGTCTCACTGCCTCCAGAATCGCCAAGAACCGCCTTTGCTCCTTGTACATGTCAAGCAAATGTTTCAGCGTCCTCCCTCGAGCCCCATGAGGTTGCCCTTCACTTAAACATGACCGCGAAATGATTTAGGTGCTCTTGTAGAGACTGCAGAAACTCCATGGCCACTTCCTATTCTCAGGATGTTCCCGTGGGAGGAAGGTAGAGAATTGTTCTCACATCCACTGGGTTGCAATGAATCTCTTGCTTCAACCTGCTGCTTCTACTGAAATTGTCCACCAACTCTACCTTGGAAAGCTTCTGTCCCAACAACTGGATAACTTTGACCTAATTCCAAATGCAACTCCTCCCCCTCATTTTCCAAAGTCAACACCAAGGATAACAATTGGTAACAGCGAAGTGAGTCCTAATGCTCCTGGCCAGTTTCCAACTATTAGTTATCTGATTCTCACAACCTTCCTGCAAGGTTGGTGCCAAACCACTGTGCCCATTTTACAGAGGAGGAAATTGAGGCACAATAAGGTTAAGCAGTTTGTCTCTGGTCATTCAGTTTCAAGATGGTAGTGGTGAGACCACATCCAAGGAACTTTGCTCAGTATCTTCCACTCTCTTAACCTCTTGCAACCTGGTCTTACAAACACAGAATAGGAGGTAATGAAAGATCATAATGACACAGGATTGGCAGGATAATAACACTCCAAATATCACTGTTCCTCAAGACAAAGGAAATGCCAAGCCCTGATGAATTCCCTCATCAGTGGTTCTTAATCCTGGGTGCACAATGAAGTCATCTGAAGAATTTAATAAATCTGATGTACTAGTCACTCTCTTCCCCTTATATCATGGCTAGCAATTCAGATTTAATTATTCTGGGAAATGACTTGGGTGCTGGTATTTGTGCAAGGCCCCTGGGGATTCCAGCGTTCAGCAGATTGGAAACTGCTGTTCTAGCTAATCTCTCTTCAGGCTTCGCTCTAACTCCTGACCTTCCTTATCAGAACTTCTGATCCAATCTTGCCAAAAGATCCAACTTCTTCTTCCCCCAGCTGGTAGCGTTAAACCTCCAAATTCCAACCATTTTGCTGAATTGAGCCATCGACATCCTTACATTGTTTCAACCTCTCCTACACATCAGTCCCAGGACACACCGCACCCTTCGCAAAGTCTAAAAGGCTCATTGATATTTTAGCTTAACCCCCAAAGGGACAGTTTCTTCCTAAATGGAATTCTTTGACACCTTATCTGTGTTTTGAATAGTATTTTTCTCTTCTAAAGAAAAACTAGTCTCAGAATATAGGTTATTTGAGCCATTTGTTTATAATTATTAGTCTTGGACAAGTTGATATTATAGACAGGGAGAGATAGTATATAATATATAAATATATGTAAAATATATAAATATAAAATAGCACATACATAAAATAATATATATAGATTCAAGATTCAGGGACCCCTTTTTGAGCCTACTATTAAATCAATATTAAAATAACATGCTGGATCCTGTATTATGCAAAATATTTACCCAATTCTCACACTGTACAGACAGCTGCCTGGCTGGACTCGAATGCCCAGCCCTGGCCAGGGTCATGAACACATTGCCATGTTTAAATGAGATAGTATTTGAGCAAGGCCTCCTGTGGAAATGATAAATGAATTCCACCTGTTAATGTTATTATTGCTGTAATTGTTACGAGTTTCTTGATGGAATGAGAGCACAACTCAAACTTACACAATGGATTGTGGTTTTTAGAAGGGTCCACTTATGCTGCCATTTAAGCTGAATAACAGTGGAAACAGCCCAAGTATGCATCAATGCATGAGTGGATTAATAAAATGTGGTATGTGTACACCATGGAGTTCTACTCAGCCACAGAAAACAATGGTGATCTAGCACCTCTTGTATTATCCTGTATAGAGCTGGAGCCCATTCTTCTAAGTGAAGTATCCCAAGAATGGAAAAACAAGCACCACATGGACTCACCATCAAATTGGAACTAATCGATTAACACTGATGTGCACATATGGAAATAACATTCATCGGAAACCAAGCAGGAGGGAGGGGTAGGAGGGGATGGGTAAATTCACACCTAACAGGTACAATGCACACTATCTGGGGGGATGAGCACACTTATATCTTTGACTCAAACTGTACAAAAGCAATTCATGTGTCCAAAACATTTGTACTCCCTTAATATTCTAAAATAAAAAAAATAAAGGAATTGAAATTACTAAAAAAAACAAAGGAAAACTGCATAACAGTGCTTTACAGGAAAGATTATTTCCTTGTTGTAGATTAGAGGACTAGAGCTCATGAGATTACGTGGCCAACTCAAGCTCCTCCCCCTGGTGAGTGACAAAGAAAAGTCTACAGCCCCTGCAAATGTTGCCGACTTAATTCAGTGGGATTAGTAATCACAGCATACATTAAACTTTTCTATGAGACCTCATTCGCAATTTTCAGATTCTTAGGCCCTCCTTATCATTTAAGAGATTTTTTAAAGTATATTTTGATTAAAAAATAAAGCCATAAAGAGGTTTGGGAAGAGTGATGCCTTGTTAGTGGAAACGTAATTCAACTTTCTGTTATAAAAAAGAAATTCAGACATATGTTTTGGGGAGAAAAAAGCAAGGGTATTTGTCATGAATATCCAGCAACATGAGCTTTAAGAGAATAATGAAAAAAATCAAACAAAAAAAATCTGAGAGTTTCCATGTATAACGGAAGGCTCACACATTCTCTTTTCATTATTTTATGTTATATAAGATGTTGTGAAATATATCAACATAATGCAATAATACATTTTCTGGGCTTGGATGAGGGTTTGAAGTTTATAATTTTTTTCCCCAAGGCTGAGCTCTGAAAGAATTTAAAAATAGCTTCTGCATATAAACTTCTTCTATTTTTCTTTCTGGATGATGGTAGGAGGTTGAGGCTTATTTTAAATAAATAGTTAAAGGAAGAGATAAAAAATGACTTTCAGAGGACTGGATTTAAATCCACTGTAGTTTTAGGTTCTCATTGTGGGTTCTGGAAGGTCAGCCTTTTTGGTAAGCCAAGATTTAAACTAATAGAAAAAAAAAATAACCACTGATATTTTTCCTACACAAAATACTGCATTTAGTGCATTCCAAAATGGAGAAAAATGGTCCTTCTTGAAGTCCTCTCTGTAGAAACCAGACAGTGCACAAAAGCCCACCCACCATGCGGCCAGGTGCCTGGAGGGACAGAGGGCTGTGGCCACCATTTGGAGAGGGACATTTTCACACCCATAGCTGGGTCTGTGCTGAGTCTCTGTAAAAAGTTTTATTTCATATTATAACTGTTATAAGTAACAGGATATAGAAGTACAGAAAAAAATATTGTATGCACGGTGTGCACGAAAGTAGTCCCAGCTACGCGGTAGGCTGAAGCAGGAGGATCGCTTGAGCCCAGGAGTTGGAGTCCAGCCTGGACAACATAGTAAGACCCTGTCTCTAAAAAAAAACAAAAAAGAAAAAAAAAGTAATACAGAAGAAAAGGGAATAAATAACAATTATTCTCAATCCCATTACTCACAGATAAAGATTACAAACATGCTCACATGTTGGTAAGAGTGTGTGCACGCTATATAATTTCAGTTTGGTTTATAAACCAAATCACATGGTTTAAAGTTCATTTTTCCCCCTACATCACAATATATGATTTGCATATTCCCATGTCATTAGGGAGGCCCACAGGGTGACTGTCTCATAAAGTATTTAATCCTATCTTTGCGGGCATCTAGACTGTTTCACAATTTTGCCTGTCTTTGCAAAGAATCCCCCAAAAATCTCTGAAATCCTGAGCTGTGGAATGGTTACAGGGAAGCGTGTGAACACGTTTGAGGCTCTTGCAAAATGTTTCCAAAATGCCCTCCAAGATGGTTTTACCAATTCATATTGCCACCCTCTTGCCTTACACAAGTATACACTTTACCTCCGTAGTTCACCCCCAAGAACGGCTGTTGTTTTAACAACTTCTAATTTTATTGCCACAAAGGGTGTGCTCTTTCTGTTCTTTCTTCTTTTCTTTTTTTAAATTAATAGTCAAACTACCTAATTTGGCCACCTCATGGAAGAATTTTATTTCTTAGTTTGTCCATATGCTTTTTTCTTTAATTTTTTTTTTTTAGTTGATACATAATAACTGTACATGTTTCTGGGGAATACAGCAGTGTTTCAATACATACGAAACAATGTATTTGTAGCAATCTGTAGCAAGCAGATCAGGGCAATTAGCATATCCATCATCTCAAACATGTATCATTTCTTTGTGCTGGGAACATTCAATATTCCCCTTGTAGCCATTTGAAACTATTATTGTTAATTAACTGCAGCCATCCTACAGTGATATAGGACACTAAAACTTATTCCTCCTGCCTAGTTGTAATTTTGTAACCTTTATCAACTGAGCTGTTTAGCCTTTGTTTTTTGAGTAGTAAGGATAATTTACTTAGCAATTCCTAAATACAGCAAATACACAATAAATCATTAATACATGTTCTAAATATAGCAAATAATTTTTTTATAGTTATCATTTTCTTTCAATTTTGTTTATAGGATTGCATTTTTTGGAATTACAATAGTGTTAAAAGTGCTTGTAGCTGTATCTCTCATTTCTTTTCATTTTTTTACCCTCTTTATGTGTAGAAAGTCCCTCTTCATTCTGACATGAGCTATTTCCACATGCATTTATAATATTTTTCATTTTTAAATATTAAAACTTAAAGCATTTGGAACTCACATGAGAGTACGGTATGAGGCAAAGATCTAACTTTGTTTTACCCAAATATTAAATTAATTATTCTAACACCACGTATTAAGTAATTTATTATTTCCTCAGCAATAAGAAATTTCACTCGCAATAAATATGAACTCAGATATTTCATGAGCACAATTGGGTCATTCTGTTCTGTGTTTTATTGTAGGGTGTTTTATAACATATGGTAATATGACAATGCATGTTTCTTAGTATTTTCCACATTGTCATGTATCCTTGCTCATTTTTGACTTTAGATAAATTTCATTTACTGAACTTCTATAACAAAAAGTCATTGAGATTTTAATTAGATTTTTAAAGCAATAGATGCATTAATGCTTGGGTATTTATCACATTCAAGGACACATGTGCTTTCATATTCTGAGGATCTTTGTAGAAATCTTGAACACATTTGCAGAACCTTCTCCAGAGGGGTCTTGTTTATCTACATACATCTTAGCTGAGCTATTGAATTAATCATATTGTTTCTGAAAAATTATAATTTTCCCTCTTCTCTGGTACTTATATCTCTTATTTCATTTTGTTGTTTTATTCTACTGACCGCGTTCCAAAGCAATGGTTGACATTTCTGACTGTGAGAGAAAGAAAATATCCCCGGAGCAGTGTTTCCTTGGTTAAGTTCAGAACGCTGCTTCTGACTGTAGCTGATGTTCTAAAAGGAAACAAGAACTTCTCTGGCTAAGAAAATGTGCACCCAGCAGGCTAAGGGAAATGTTCATTGCATTTAAGAAGAATTTTGCAAAGACTAGATTAGTAAGTGTGCATTTGTTTGTTTGTTTGAGAAGGGTGTTTAAATTTATCAAAAGCTTTTCCCACACATTTGTCCAAGAGTAATATCTTGCAACTGGCATTTGGATTATTCCAACTCTTACGAACCAACAGTTAAACATCTAGAAATTTTGTGATCCATCTGTTCAACCATTGGTAGCCTAAAATCCACAAAAGTGGGATTATTTGCACCTCAGTAACTGGTAAACACTACAAGTCAGTGTGTGTGTTTGTGTGTGTGTGTTTCAGAGCTGGTTTGCTTAACACATCACCTATTACATAGATTATCTCATTCATGCACTTAGTTCATAATTATTTGGGGGCAAATTCTATGTGCCAAACAACATGAAAAGAGCATAATAAACATTTCAGTCATGCAGGCAAAGTTTAAATGAGTAGTTGCACAAATACTCTATTGATGAACACAGTTATCATAAGTACTATCAAGGGGAACAGGTGCTATCAGTATAAAAATCAGATATGTACTGAAATGTGACACAAGATGTTCCCAGAGCAAATGACGTGTCGGCTTTGATCTTGTCACTTTCCAGGATCCTTCAGGACTCTTGATCTATCCCATCACTACACAAACAGGTGTTTCCTAACTGGATTTATCTGCATTTAGTTCAGAGAAGCCACATTTTATTTTAACAGCTTACCACAAAAAAAAAAAAAAAATAGAACCCATGTCTGTGGGTTCATCCAAGCCTTATGACTAAATAATAAAAAATTCACTCCTGTGAGGTAGATCAGAGATGGCAAAAACAGGATGTCACATTCACAGTGGAATCTCTGGGGGAGCCTTAGGTCCCACCAGAAACCGTGCCTCCCTCTCGCTAAGAAAAGATTTACAGAGGTTTAAAGATAACAGAGGATGCAGATTTTACACTGAGCTCATAGACATGACTTAAATTGCTTGCCTGTTGGCTGCAGAAAACAGCAAGGGAAATATTAGGGAGAAAGGTTAAAAAAAAAAAAGAAAAAAATTGCAGGTTTACTTTGCAGAGGTAAGGACAAGGGCAAGAGAAGACACACCCAAAATGGACAGTTTGCCTAATAACAGACAGTGCACGGTCAGTGAAATGAAGGGAATTCTCATTGGCCTTAAAGCTTCATTGGTCTTGATCCAGCCCATGTGCCAACAAAACGGCCACTCGCTACCATGTAATTTGCCAGGATAAATACAGCTCGCTGGACCCGTTCGGGCTTGGTGGTTGGCTTCCATGCTGCAGGTGGAGCCCGTGAAAGCTTGCACCTTCCCAAAATCTCTCTGAAGCTCTTTCCACGTGCCTGTAGAGTGAATCACACTGGAGCCAACATCACAATAAGCACACCCATGTATGGGTAGGCAGTTGCAAGTCCCTCGGAGTTTTTATTTTATTTTTTCCAGCAACTGTAACCATGGAAACACCAAGTCCAGGTCAGCCTGAACAAGTATCACCCTAAGTTTTGGAAAAGTCCCATGACAAAGCCCGGAGAAAGGAGACTTTGAGAATAACAGAAGGGGATCCTAGGATGAGAGTGTTTGGACAAGGTTATTAGGACAAAGATTGTCAAAATTTTACATATATATATAAAAGTATTATTGCAGCATGCAATGTTGACTTTAAAGACATAAGTTGAATGTAACTGACCACTCTACTATTTTATAGCAGATCAAAGAATAGATATCTATTCTTTGGGGAATGCAGAAATAATTTCTTTGTGTGCAATTGTACCTTGAATAATTTGTAAAGGTGATTACTGCAAAAAAGATAAGGCCACACAATATATTGTTTTTGCTCAGATGTTGTTGGAAAATGGCTAGAATAATTAGCAAGCAGAACAAGGTGCCTGAATTACGAGGATGGAAAGATAACTGCTGTGTGCGGAAGGACTGACGTTGGCTGAATGACAGGATGGTTCTTCCTCTTGGTTCTCAGGAATGACCATGCCTGGTGGAAGAGGTGTTATTTGCCAGTGTTCCAGGTGGGGATTAGGGCTCACACAAGCCAGGTGATGTGTACATACAGCTGGCGACAGCCGGTCCCCTGAGTCAGACCTGGGTAGAGCTCACCTCTGTCCCTTCCCTCCTTGGTGACATTGGATCATTGCATCTCTGTTGCACAGCCCTGGAACTCAGATCTAGAATCAGAGCTGAGGTCTTGGCAGCTGCAGATACTCAGCTCTCTCTGCTGCTCCCTGATCCCCCTGCAGAGAGAGGGCCTTGCACGGAAACAGGAAAAGTAGGCTGGACACTTTGGCGTGATACCAACATCTAACATCAACTTGCGTCTGCTTTTCCAATAAGTCACACATCTAAAAAAGCTTCCATCCATGTTGTGTCTCTGTTAGGTCAAATAGAATGCCTCCATTCTGGAATTTTCCTTAATATTCATATTCTCACGTATATTTTCTGAGATGCCCTTTAACATTACTAACAAGATTAAGGGCTCTTGACTGAGTATTTTGGGCTGGGTGCTGGGTGGGGCATTTTGCACTAAAGTCCATAGTCTTCCAGAAAGCGCTGGGGGTGTGCATGCATGCATTACATGCCCCGGAGCCCACAGTGAGGGATAGGAAGGAATTGGTTTTAGATTGCACAGCTGGGAGGAAGAATTAGTTTTAGATCGCACAGCTAGGAAGAGGAATTAGTCTTAGATCGCACAGCTAGGAAGTAGCGCAGCTGAGCTGTGAACCCAAATCTGTAGACGACAAATCTCTACAGTGTTCTTGCTCTATTGCTTAATGAATAATAACTTTTTCACCTTGGGAACACCTGGTGTGGCTCATAATGGAAACCTGCAACAACATATGTGAACTTCCAGGTGATTTGCTATGAAAGTACAATTTTCGCTCGCTTGGAAAGACAGGAACCGTGGTCCATGGCCGAAAGCACCATCGCCCCTGGTTGGGAAAGACAAGAGCCACGTGAACCAACAGATCTTGTCTTAGTGCGTTTTGTGCGGCTGTAAGAGAATACCACAGACTGCGCAGTTTGTCGTGAGCAGAGGTTTATTGGGTTCATTTTTCTGGAGGCTGGGCAGTCCAAGATTGAGGGACTATATCGGGAGAGGGCTTTCTCGCTGCATCCCCACGGGGTGGAAGGTATCACGTGGTGAGAGAGATCAAGAGATCAAACTCACAGCCTCTCAACACCTGTGAAAAGTAAGGGAAATAAGAAAAGAAAAGAAAAACAAGCACCACATGGACTCACCATCAAATTGGTATTAACTGACCAACACTTAAGTGCACAAATACTAATAACATTCATTGGGTGTTGGGCAGATGGGAGTGGGGAGGAGGGGATGGGTAAATTCACACCTAATGTGTGCGGTGTGCACTGTCTGGGGGATGGACATGCTTGAAGCCCAGACTTGGGTGGGGCAGGGGCAATATACGTATGCTAAACATTTGTACCCCTGTAATATGCTGAAATAAAAAAGAAAAATTAAAAAAAAAAAACAACTTACAGCCTCAAAACCATCTATAATCAGTATTAATCCATTCACTAGGATGGGAACCTCATGACCTAAACCCACCCCATTAGGACATCGTTGCTTTGGGGATGAAGTTCCCAACCCGTGCTTTTTTTGAGGGGGAGACACACTCAAACCATAGCAGATACTCATGAAAAACTTTCTAAACCTGCATTGATTTAATGGTATCTACATGTGTACCTCTATCCATTGATCTATCTGTTTAGAGAGAGGGAGAAGTGTTTCTTGTATGTTTCCATATAGATATAGATATCAGTACAATAAAGATACATACCAGCACAGCTAAGCAGTAAAGCAAAGCTGAATTTTGTCAAAGCTTAAATATTACATTCCCTTTCTTAAAAAGAAATGGAATGTCAATTCTTCCTTGGTTGCCACAAAGGGGAAAATTTAGTTCTTTCCCAAGAAGTATGAAGTGTGAAGACTTTCCCTCGCCCAGCCATTTGGAATTCTGTGTTCGGGTCCTTCTGAAATAAGGTCTGGGAGCCTGGTTTGCCTGTCAGTGGATACCCAGTATCAGTTCTTTCTTTCTTTCTTTTTTTTTTTTTTTCATTTTTTTAAAATTTCAGTATGTTATGGGGGTACAGAGATTTTGGTTACCTAAATTGCTTTTGTACAGTTTGAGTCAGAGTTATAAGTGTGCCCATCCCCCAGATAGTGTGCATTGTACCTGTTAGTTGTGAATTTACCCATCCCCTCCTCCCCTCCCACCTGCTTGATTTCCAATGAATGTTATTTCCATATGTGCACATAAGTGTTGACCCATTAGTTCCAATTTAACAGTGAGTACATGTGTTTGTTTTTCCATTTTTTTTAGAAAGAATGAAAAATGTTAAGAAAAACATTTCGAGCCACTAGTTAGGACTGCAATCTCTCCCACCAAATCTTATTCAAATCATGACCTGATTAATTAGCCGGCAAGAATGTGACTCATTCTGGCCCCACCTGCCTTTTTCCCTTACGGGTTCCAAGACTTGCTGTGTTTCCACGGAATGAATCAGTAGAATTCCGAAGGGAGCAGCCCACTTACGATGACACTGTGAAGATGTGAGGTAGAATGGTGGGGCTGAAAATCAAAATCCACACAGGGACTTTACCAAATTGAGACTTTACAACTCAAGGTGCATAGGTGAAATATTTCCAGGCTTTCAGAAAATCTAAGAAAATGTAAAAAACTGTATCAGAATATAATTGGGGGGAAATTCCAATGACACAAAGAAGAGGTGATGGTTAAGAATGTCTGTGATCAAATCCTGTCTTGGAAACCCCTTTTCTCTTACCCAATAAACTAGTTTCTAAACCTTCACGTGGCTTCATTCTGTGATGGACCAATAAATACATACAGCTGTATAGCAGAGTGAAGTGGCTTCCACCAATGAAAAAACACTCCACCAACCCGTTTACAACCAAGACGGCAAACCATGGCGGCATTTGTATCTATAAACTCTGAGAATCAGAACTTTCTGCCATGGTGAATGTTTTACAGCACTCCCTTTACCAAAACATAATGGAATCCACGGACAACGAACACAGCGGCGCAAATATCCACGGACAATGAACACAGCGGAGTAAATAATGTCTGCATTTCTTTACAAATACTATGCATTGCATTACCAATAATGTATTGGAGGCTGCACCTGTAATATAAAAGATAAATTAACAGGAAAGCAACTTCTGTCTGAAAATACCATGCATTTCCTTAGGTAAATGCTAAGGTAGGCCTGCAACAGCTGTTCCCGTGAAAGTGTCACAGGCTTGCTCTGGGGAGGGTCAGCGAGGTTGATACCAGAATTCCCAGCACAGGTGTGATATGTTGGTGACTCAAATACCACCAACAAGACTTCCATAGATGAGGTTTTCCAAAGGGGTGAATAGCTCTTGATCAAGCTGTGATCAAGACAATTGACAGCCATCCTCCATTCCAGCGGTTTCGCTTTCTCGTGAATTTCAGCGTTTATTAAAACCGTGCAAAAGAATTATCCATGTGCAAAATGAAGTCAAATCCTGGACTCAGATAATAAAGTAGATATTCCGTCTGCAGAGTTGCATGGCATGCGTTTAAAAACACTGTTTAAAACACGGCTCTCACGACTGAAGGCAGGCACTGCCCCTGAATCAGTGCACCAATAAAAAACTCTCCACACACATTTCCAAAACGCCACATGTGGCAAGAACCACTGTGTGAATATGTGTTGAAAGCTTAGAAAAATAGACGTCCGCAGTAGAAATTCTAATGATTTGTAATCACAACCAAGCTTATCCAGATGCGTGGGGCTCCTGCAAATGGACTTCCAGGGGTGAGTAGGATGAAGGTGTCTGTGAGTAGATCACAGAGCCCACTGAATTAACACGCTTCTACTTAATAGATTTGAATTATCACTAACTCAGTGGAGACAATTATAAAATATTTTTAAGAGCAACTATTCACTACACAATGTTTGGGTTGTTGCAATCTTCTCGTTTTCTTCCTGTCAAATCTGCTGCATATATTCATCGATCTCCTGGTCCTCCAATGAGGGAACTCTCCTTACTATGCTGGCTTTTAAGGTTTTTAAAAAATATATTTTCTTTTTCTTTTTATTTCAGAATATTACAGGGGTACAAACATGTTGGTTACATAAACTGCTTTTGTACCATTTCAGTCACGGTTGATAACAGACTTAAACCTAAGGCATGAAACTATAAGAATTCTGGAAGAAAATGTTGGAAAAACTCCTATAGACATGGGCCTAGGCAAGGAGTTTATGAGGAAGACCCCAAAAGCAATGACAGCAACAACAAAAATAAATAAATGGGACCTAATCAGATTAAAAAGCTTCTGCACAGGACACAATCATTAGACATCAAAGGACACAATCACTAGAGTAAATAGACAACCTATAGACTGGGAGAAAATATTTGCATGTCACACATCTGATAAGGGGCTGATAACTAGAATCTGTAAAGAACTCAAGCAAATCAGCAAAAAAAAAAAAATCAAACAACCCCATTACAAAGTGGGCAAAAGACATGAACAGAAAGTTTTCAAAACAAGAAAGAACAATGGCCAACAAACATATGAAAAAATGCTCAACATCTCTAATCATCAGGGAAATGCAAATCAAAACCACAATGAGATATCACCTAACTCCAGTGAGAGTGGCTTTTATCAAAAAGTCCCAAAACAACAGATGCTGGCGTGGATGCAGAGAGATAGCAACATTCCTACACTGCTGGTGGGACTGCAAACTAGCTTTTAGTTTTAAGTCGTAGGATCACCTCTGGAGTCGGCAATTGCCTTTTCTTCTGGGATCCACCATGTGGCTCTCCTTGTAGGAAAGGGTCTTCAGACCCCTTAAGAGCCCACTTAGCTGCAAGGGAGCAAATACCTGGGCAGAGGAAGAATACGGAAAAGACAGCACAGAAGAACTTGAGAGCTTACTGTGCCACATTTGTGTGTAGGAAAAGACAAATGCCAATACCAACATCCACAGCATGTCATGGAGGAATTCAATATGAATTTTGGGAGGGGACACAAACATTCAGTCCCTAGCATCCCCATATGACCTATGGAAAGGTAAGATGGCAGCCAATGTAACTCCAACCCCTGCCCATCTAACTGACATCTTCACTTGCCCGGCGTGGATTTTACACGTGCCCCGAATTAGCTACAAAGCTGTGGGGAGAAAGCTCGAAGACAGCTTGAGAGTGCTTTGGGAATCTGGCTTGCACACACACAACGGGCTTGATGGGTCTCTAATTAATGACAACCAGAGAGACCCAGGGGGTCTTCTGCACACCAGATGGGGAGAGACTTCATCCTTCCAACATGTGCTTGGATGAAGCAAACCACGCCATCCACGGGATCAAATGGGTGGGTTGTCAACGCCCGGATGCTTGGAGTCCCATCTGAGAACAAACTTTCTCATTCCCCCTTCTGGCAAGCGCCCATGCCCCCCGGACCACGCAATGATCCTAAAACACTCTTTGAGACAGTTCAGTAGCAGCTCATTTTACCCAGAGATTTGACACTTGGCATCACGGAGTGAGTGGTGAAAATCGTTCCAATCTCTCAAATACTTGGAAAGGAGGCCAGAATTGGGCCATGTTCCCAGGAAAAGGGGGAGGTGAACTAAACGCTGCCATCCATAGAAATGAGAGTGCTTTCTTGGGCAAAACTTGGCTTCATTGGGTATAGAATGTCTGCCCTCTTGGAATAACATTTCATGGTTTCAAATCACTGGAGGGTCTCCAATCTTATCCTAGTTTCTTTTTTTATTTATTTTTTATTTCAGCTTATTATGAGGGTACAAAAGTTCAGGTTATATATATTGCCCATGCCCTCCCATCCCCCCGAGTCAGAGCTTCAACCGTGTCCATTCCTCAGACAGTGCACATCACACTCATCACGTAGGTATACACCCATCCCCTCCCCCCACCCCCCATCCCCTCCGAGTCAGAACCTCAAGCGTGTCCAGAGTACTACGGGGGTACAAATGCTTTGGTTACATAAATTGCCTTTGCACTACCCAAGTCAGAGCTATGAGTGTGCCCATCCCCCAGACAGTGCACACTGCATTCTTTAGGTGTGAATTTACCCATCCCCTCCTCCCCCCTCCTACCTGCCTATGAATGTTATTTCCATATGTGCACATAAATGTTGATAGATTAGTTCCAATTTAATGGTGAGTATATGCAGTGTTTGTTTTTCCATTATTGTGATACTTCACTTAGAAGAATGGGCTCCAGCTCCACCCAGGATAATACAAGAGGTGCTGGATCACCATTGTTTTTTGTGGCTGAGTAGAACTCCATGGTGTACATAGATCACATTGTGTTAATCCACTCATGTATTGATGGGCACTTGGGCTGTTTCCACATCTTTGCAATTGTGACTTGTGCTGCTATAAACATCCAAATGCAGGTGTCTTTTTTATGGAATGTCTTTTTTTCCTTAGAGTACATAGCCAGTAGTGGGATTGCTGGATCAAATGGTAGTTCTACGTGTATCTCTTTGAGGTATCTCCATACTACTTTCCACAGAGGTTGCACTAGTTTGCAGTCCCACCAGCAGTGTATGAGTGTTCCTATCTCTCCGCATCCACACCAACATTTGTTGTTTTGTGACTTTTTGATAAAAGTCAATCTTACCCTAGTCTTAAACATCCATTGCTGTTTGGTTCTGGGTTGAGAATGCTGCTCACGGGATGAGAATGCAGCAGCACCTGTCTGCAGTGAAAATCTCGTCTCTGTGAAGATTTTCACTGACAGCTCAAAAGGACATGAAGAAAGCCACGTGTATTCTACTTGATGTCTTCAACTATTAGGGACTTCCTCTTTTCTAGAAAGCTGACATTTTCTGCGTGTGTGTGTATGTGTGTGTGTGTGTGCACTCACTAAAGATTTACAGCCCTATAATGTCTTATAGCAACTCCACATCCTGCCCACCCATAAGATCATCTGCGGTGGAAAATGTGTCCGTATCTGACATATTAACTGGTGGTCCTAGAGTGCCACATGTGCATTTCTTACAAATGCTCAATCTTCTGCCCTGTTCCCTGCGGTTGCCTTTTCTCTGCAAGTAGCAGGGCGAATGCCTGTAATTCACAGACGGTGCGAGTTCCCACAAGCACGGCTTCCCCAGGAAATTTATTGTCTGCCTCTGGTAATTAACCTCTTCCTCCTCTCAAAACATAAACACCAGGCTACTTGGAAAAGACAGGTAGAGATTGCAGGCTTCGACACGCAGGGCTGTCGACTCACTTCAGAGGCTGATGCTATTTAAGGACATTTTTAATAGAGCCATGCATGATTCAAGGATGTGTTAGAGACTCAGTTGGAAGGTATGGAATGAAAATCCTTGCAGGGATGAAATGAGTGACCTTGAATTAGGAAGAGACGTGGGCAGATAGAAGGAGTGGATATTGAGTTTGCACAAGGCTGTCTTTTGTTCTTCCATCCTAACTAACCCAGCACTTCCATGCCTGTCTCCACGACCTCACTCAGAACCCACTCGGAAACTTTGCACGCACCAGCTTGGCATGGCTCTGATAACATCATGCTAACTGGCAGGACTTGGTGCTGCCCAAGCAAAGCCAATGGGGCCATAAATTAAAGACATCACCATGAACGTTGGAAAGAGCTGTGAGGAGGAGAAGCAGATTTACCAATGTGAGAGACATCTGCAGGCACAACAGTGACATGTCAGCTTTGCACACTCCCCAGCCAGACTGAGGACACGAACAGTAAGTAGGCTTCTTACTAGATCTGTCATTCAACTCAGAGTTTTAATGTGTGACTCTTGCAAGCTCCAAGTGCCAGGGATAATTTCCCTTTGGACACGAACAATCCCATTACAAATGCAATCACTCTGGGCTTCTGCTGTAAGTCGGTTGCTACCAGTGTGACATGAAGTTCTCATTGAAAGAGAGTTGCTCATGTTCCGTGTTGGCTCTGCATGTCCTGGGAGCAGTTTGGAAAGGAGTAACTCACTGGAACTTTCTTTTATTGTTCAGATGCTATTGCAGCGATATCAGCGAATGCAAACTCCATCTACACATTCATTTGGTGGGAAATGGATGCCTTAATTGATTATTGAATCTATTCCATTTGGTTTCATGCAACGGACTCAGTTTGGTACAGAAGTTTCACGGTGAGTGAAAAAAGGAATCTACGATGTTTTAGCACAAAAAACTGAGTTCTGGGCTGAATGGAGGTGTCACCTCTGAAGGAGAATTTCCACCCTGAAAAGGAAAGTGCACAGATGCGAAGACCCCTGTTACCTAACACCTCGTGCTACTGGACAAGTGGGGAGGGGGAGCTATGAGGAAGAACCTTCCGCGCCTCTCTTGGGGTCTGGGTATTTTGGGTGAGGACTAGGAGGCTTAATTCCCATAGAAATGCTCTACCTGCAGTTTTCAGGACTCTGGGACACTAAATGGACACAGACATCATGTAAACTGATCCAATTCATACACCTGCCAAAGTCGAGATTTGTTTCAATCTGCAGACTCCACTCTCTCTGTCATACTGGAAAACACACTGTGTTGGGAGGAATATTAAAATTTAGTCATGACAGCTGCCCTCCAATGCTTATGGCAGCACAAATGGCAATTGCAAAGATATGGAATCAATCTGAGTGCTGGTCCGTTTGTAGGTGGATAAAGAAAATGAGGTGTGTATGAATATAGACCGTGGAGTACTACTCAGCCATTGAAAAGAATGAAATAATGTCTTTTGCAGCAACTTGGATGGATCTGGAGACCATTATCCTAAGTGAAGTATCTCAGGAATGGAAAACAAACACCACATGTTCTCTCTAGCGACTGGGAGTTAATTGACGGGCACATATGAGGACCAAGCAGTAAGAGTCATAGGAAAGCAAGAAGGGCAGAGGGGAATGGGTAAAACCCTACCTGTGAGGTACAATGAACCCTATCATGGTGGTGGATGCACTAAAAGCCCTGAAGTAAACATTCTAAAAGATATCCACGTACCAAAAGCATTTGTACCCCCTTAATATTTTGACATTTAAAAAAAGCAAAGTGAACCCACAAATAGGACAATAATAGCATTTTTATTGTTTTTGCTAATAAACATTTCCATTCCCTTAAAAAATTTTAGTCTTGACAGAATTATTAAGTAATTGAAAGAGTTTCTCAATCCTTCTTGCCTTGTTCTTTTTTGGTTTTGTTTTTAATTTTTAAGTTTTTATTATTTCAGAATATTATGGGTGTACCAATGTTTTGGTTATGTAAATTGCTTTTGTGCCATTTGAGTCAAAGTTGTAAGTGTGTCCATCCCCAGACAATGTGCATTGTACCTGTTAGGTGTGAATTTATCCATCCCTTCCTCCCCCTCGCACCTGCTTGATTTCCAAGGTTTCCTATTTCCATATGTGCACATTTCTCCTCTCCATCAGCATCTTGGACCTCTCAGACTACGCATGAAGCATCCACAGGCATTATAATCCAAGCTGAGACTCTCTCCGAAACCCCAAGGGCAATTATCCAGAGGTAATTGATGCATGCTTGATTTCTTCAGGAATCTACTTAATTAATTTCTGCCACTAACTGATATGAATTTGGAAGAGAAACTATCCAGTGTAGACAGATGTCCCGACGTTCATTTCGCTAGCATTTATTGAGCATCTACTACGTGCAAGGCACGCTATAAAGCCTACCTCCCTGCTTTGCAAAGCTCACATTCTTTTGGGAAGAGGCAGACAGACAGTCAATAAAGAATCTATGCAGAAAATCAGAGATGTTGTGGGGTTATAAAATAAATAAATGGCAGAATTGGGAAGAGTGACCGAGCCGCCACTTGGGTTGTGTCCCCTGGGAAGGTGTCTCTAAGGAGCAGCTAGTTGAGCTGGTCTCCAAAGGCTGAAAATGAGCCGGACATGACAAGAGCTGGTTGAACTTTGACCCCAGAGAGAGAAACCCACAGACACATAGACCAAGAGTTTGGAACGTGGTCGACCTGCTGATCTCCCAAATAGCAGGCAGGAGGTGTGGCTGGATCCACACAGAACCACGCCATATGCATAAGGAATTTGGATGCTTTTCAAGTGCAGAGAGAGGCCAGCGGAAAATAGAAAACAGGTTGGGATGACAGCTCTTCAGGAGACGAGTCCGGACTGAAAATAGAACTGAGAAGGATTCAAACACGCACTTGCCCACTCACGTTCAGGGCAGCATTATCCACAAAAGCTAGAACGTGGAAACAACCCAACTGCCCATCAACCGGGGAGAATACGTAAATAAAATGGGTTATAACCACACAACGTAATAGTATTTGGCATAAAGAGACAAAGATTTGAGAACTTTACCATATACAAGTTATGCTTCAACAAAACGGTGTAAAATTTAAAAAAAAAAAGAGAGACATAGAGTAATGAATCCTGCTATAGCACTGATGAAACTTGAGAACATCATACTCTAATGACAGAAGCTGGACACAGACGTTCACATACTGTGCGATTCCATTCACAGGGTCCAGAACGAGCAAGTCAGTAGAGAAAGAAAGATCAGTGGTTAGCGCCCTGCATTGTGAATTTAAATACACGGCAGAGAGAAAACGTTACTTGAATATGTCAGATTTCCACTCAAAGTGCCCTGACAAAACAGAATAAGGGAATCCAGGTGCCTGGTGGCTTTGGCCCAAGCTATGTGACATCACAAAGTTATTTCAGATTTCAAGCAATGGTTTTCTATCCTGTGATGTGATAAATAAGAACTTATCAACAGTTCTTAACCTTCGGAGGGTGATAAACCTCTTGGAGAACCTAATGAAAGTCACACAACTCATCCCCAGAAAATACACAAACACAACTCATCCCCAGAAAATGCACAAAACACCCACATAGATAGATAGATGGTTTGACAGATACTGCCTCATTGGCCTTGGATTCCACATTTGAAAATTCGCCTACTCTCTAAAATTTATTTCCGACCCCAGATTAATATTCTAGGTGCTTTTGTGGTCATTTTCAGACATATTCAAGACACTAAAAAAAAAACCGTGACTCACCTGACCTGTCTGTTCCCAGCTGAGCTCACATAGTATGACATTCTGCTTTCTGGTCTCAGCTCATACTGAAAATAAGTGTCCTTTGCATGGTGAATTGAATGCTATGGTTTTCACATTTTGTAGGGTATTTTTTATTGTTGTTGTTGATGATTTTGTTGTTTAAAATGTGTCCCAAGAGTAGCTGTCTAGTATCCCTAAGTGCAAGAAGGCTGTGACGTGCCTCACAGAGAAAACACATGTGTTAGAGAAGCTTCATACAGGCATGAGTGCTAGTGCTGTTGGCCGTGAGTTTAACTGTCCAGTATCCACTAATTCAGTGGTCGTGGTGACTTTGCAGAACATCACTGCCTCAAATAATGAGTGTGGATACATATGTCCTTCTCCCTCTTGCATGTTGTTGTGCCCGAAACGTTCTTGCATCATTTCTCCATCTCAATAGTCCCAATTCATCCTCTGAGGTCTGGCACAAGCATCTGTGAATTCATAGCACATGGACCCTGGTGGGTTTACTATTATTTAGAGGAAACTCTCTCTGTCTTCCCTTCTAAACAGTGAACTGCTCCGGGGTTCATGTTTTTCATTTAACTTTTTATTCCCAAAACTTGGTGGAGTTCTCATAGCTCAGTACTTTGTATTTGATAGCAACATTGAATCTGGGCATATTTACTGCCTTCCTTGGTTGGGTCAGGTATGAAGAACATGTCACACGTGTGTTCATTTGTGGTTCTGAGTAATGTTGTACAAGCCATGGCAGAAATATGTACCTCGTGTTATGAGACCACATCGTTCTTTTTTATACTGTAATCAAAGGAGACAAGGTCTTTGGAAAAAATGCAAAGTGCTCTGGAAGTGTAAAGTGAAACCAGGAAAAAGCATTGTGTCATAAAATGTATCACATCCAATGTCATGCACAACATCTGGAATCTAAGAAAGAAGGTACTGAAAAAAAAAATGTGAGTGCATCAAGTTTATGTTTTTTTCTTTTGAGACAGAATATCCCTCTGTCAGCCCAGCTAGAGTGCAGTGGCATCATCGTAGCTCACTGCAACCTCAAACTCCTGGGCTCAAGCAATCCTCCTACCTCAGCCTCCCGAGTAGCCAGGACTACAGGTGCGCACTACCATGCTCAGCTATTTTTTTCTATTTTTAGTAGAGACAGCATCTGGTACTTGCTCAGGCTGGTCTCAAACTCCTGAGCTCTAGCGATCCTCCTGCCTCAGCCTCCTAGAGTGCTGGGATTACAGGTATGAGCCACCGCTCCCAGCCTCATCAAGTGTGTTTTACGTTAGCCTTTGGTGGGATATGATATGACTGCAAGTACTAAATATTTCTCACCTGGCACAGGGTTGACCAAGTCAACCAGGTCATTGATATCTGTAGAAATGCAAAGACAGCACCTAGCAAGATCTAGCAAATTTGTTACTTTCACACTCCGAAGTAGACATGGTTTTTCACATGGCTGCTATACCCAAGAAGGTCTTCATTAGGGACCTAGAACAGGGCTGCCAATCCGTAGTTTGCAGTCCCACCAACAGCAAACTAGTACGACCTCTATGGAGAGTAGCATGGAGATACCTCAAAGAACTAAAAGTAGAAATACCATTGGGTCCAGCCAGCCCACTACTAGGTATCTACCCAATGGAACAAAAGACATTCTATAAAACAGACATCTGCACTCGAATGTTTATAGCAGCACAATTCACAATTGCAAAGATGTGGAAAGAACGTCCCCTTCTTCCTGCACAGTGGCCCAAATCTGCCCCAGCTCTGGGCCGAGACAGCCCCTTCTGCCTCCCCCCTAAAAACTTTTTGAGACGAGGCCAGATTCCAGGGTGTCTGACCTCTTTCTGAATCTTACAGCCGCTTCTCATCCATATTGGTCATTTCTTCCTGTTTACAAAACGTTGTGTGTGTTTTGGTCTCCTCTGCTAGCCCAGCCTGAAGGAGATGTGTGTGTCTATGTGTGTGCATTGGTGTGTTTCTATTCTCTCTACGATGCCTTGACAATGGTTTACAATTTTCCACAGTGTTTTACAAGGTTCCTGTACTGGAGACCCCATAATCAAATAGCACAGTGATTAGAGAGTATATTTCCTTTGGAATGCTGCAAACACGTTTTAATTATATGGTGTGTTTCTGCAGCCATATTTTATACAATTACATATTATATTTAAAAAAAAACTCTTGAGGGTTAAGGGGTGAAAAAATATCATTAGATAGTGAGAATGAACAATATTTGATAGCACAACAAAATGACTATAATGAGCAAGAAATTAGGATATACGTTAAACTAATTAAAAGAGTGGAATTGGAATGTTCCTAACACAAAGAAGTGATAAATGCCTGAGGTGATGGACACCCCAACTGCCCTGACTTGATTAATTCACCTTTTATGTCTGTATCAAAACAGCACATGTACCCTATAAACACATACAACTATTGTGTACCCACAACAATTAAAGATTTAGAAATAAATAAATAAATAAAAATGAAAGAAGTCGCTTGACCTATTATAGGCATAGATACATTGAAAACATAGGCATCTTTTACAGACTATCAAGAATATTGGTTCTGGCTGGGCGCAGTGGCTCATGCCTGTAATCCTAGCAGTGTGGGAGGCCGAAGTGGGAGGATCACTTGAGGTCAGGAGTTCGAGACCAGCCTGAGCAAGAATAAGACCCTGTCTCTATTAAAAACAGAAAAATTATCCAGGTGTGGTGGCATGTGCCTGTAGTCCAAGTTACTCTGGAGACTGAGGCAGGAGGATCGCTTGAGCCCAGGAGTTTGAGGTTGCTCAGAGCTAGGCTAACACCACTGTACTCTAGCCCGGAGGACAGATGGAAACTCTGCCTCAAAAGAAAAAAAAATGTTATTTGCACGTTTTGAGTACCAAGCCACTGACCTAAACAGAAATGGGTGTGTACGAGTAGACAGTTTCAGTTCTGCAAAATGAGAAAGTTCTGGAGATGCACAGTGGTGATGTTGTCACAATGTGAGTGGATTGAACACTACTGAATTGTACTGTTAAAAATGGTGCTAAACTTTGTGTTAGGCATATTTTAACACAATTGTTTAAAGAATACAGCATAGAGAAACGGCATATTGTAAATCAATAAATAAGTAAATGCCCTCCCCTCCACTCGAGATAATGGTACCCATATGTCAGTGCATACCTTTTGCTCTAAAGTCGCTTGCAAGATAGCTCACCAAAACATTTCGGCCCCCTCCTCCTAGCTCAAGGAGAAGCATTAAAAAGCAACCACATTCCTGCATCAGAGCAGAGAGGCGGATCGCAGCCGATTAGCATCACGGACCAGGCCCAGCAGAAAAAGCACCTGTGTCTCGTTTACTTGTCCACATAGATGTTCTACTGAAGAGTCTTTAATGGAAATCTATGTTTTTTAAAAAAAAATCATGCCCATTTCTTTTCACCTAGAAGTTTAAATGACAGAAAACACCCCTTTTCTTCACCCCTTAAGAAAGGAGGTCTGTCCAGAAAGTACTCAGCCATTGTTCACATAACGAGAAGAGTTTGTGTGACATCAGTGTAACCTGGCGGGCAAAGAGCGTGGACTGGGATATGCACATGTGAACAATGACAACATCACTGCACTAGTCACTGGGGCACTAGACGCCACGAGTGAGCACGTGTACTGTGTGGCCGTCACATTCAAAATGACTGAGTCAGTAGAGCAACGATTCTGCATCAAATTTTGCATTACGCTTGAACATTCCTCTGACGAAACTATTCAGATGATTCAGAAGGTTTTCAAAGATGATGCAATGAGTGCAGCGCGAATAAAAGTGTGGCACAAACGCTTCAATGGTGGTCAAGAATCTGTTGAAAGTGACCCACGTTCTGGAAGGCCTGCCACAAGCAGAATACCTGAGCATGTTGAACGGGCACAGGTTAGAGTAGGAGATGCTGGGAGAACTGTGTGAGGTCCCAAGATGCCTACTTTGAAGGGGACTGAGCTGTCATTGTCCTATGTACAGTGTTTCTTGTATGTTGTATCTTCTTTAATAAATGTCTCTATTTTTCGTATCACATGGCTGGATACTTTCTGGGCAGACCACATATGTGTCCCCAGGTAACCAAGTCTCGGATATGTCACTAACCATTCCAAGGGCCAACGTAGATGGAGCCCACTTAATGGGAAAGGCAGTGCTGGAGTTTGGTGCTTATGTGTTCTTATTTAATGTATAGCATCACCATGGATGAGCGACTACTGTTATCTCTGTCTTACAGCTCTGGAGACTGGTATAACCAGCCCAGGTAGGACATGTGCATTTGGGATTTGAATGCAACTAGCACATCACAGGGAGTGTCTGAAAACTCTTGCCAGCATCCTGGTACAGGTAGATAACCAGCCCTTGCTTGGTGTCCTCAGATTCTTCTTCCTCGGTTTATTTTTGCAAGTGTGCAACCTGGAATTAAGTATTTTGAACCCATGTTGCCTATTTCTGTATTTAATGTTGAATTTGAATCAATTCAACATATATTCATGGGCTCAAAGTAAATCACAATGCAGGTCAAAGCTATACACGTGTACATGCCTGCCTGTGGGGACTACACTCTGGTGGGGAAGATGCAGCCACCTGCACACAAATGTACACAGGTAACTTACATAAAGGGAGATTGGGAAGCTTTTATTTAATTCAGGCTGCTCTAACAAAACACCATAGCCTGGGTGGCTTATAAACAACAGACATGCGTTGCTCACAGCTCTGAAGGCTGGAAGTCCAAGATCCCGGCGTGGCAGAGGCTGTGTCTGGTGGGGACTCACTTCCTGGTTCATAGATGGCGCCTTCTCACTGTGTCCTCACATGGTGGAAGGGGTGAGGGAGCTCTCTGGGGTCCCTTTTATAAGGACACTGATCCCATCCATGAGACTCCACCCTCAGGACCTCATCCCCTCCCAAATGCCCCACCTCCCAACACCATCACCTTGGGGGTGAGGATTTCAACACAGGAATTTTGGAAGAACACAAACATTTAGACCATAACAGAAGTGCAATATAACAAGTGAGTAAATCACATGAACAGAAAAAGGAGAGCAGGTTTTAATTCAGTCTGAGGAATTTGTTAACATTTCAGGACTTTGAGCTGGGACCTCCAAAGCGAAGGAATTCAGCAGATAGAGATGGGGCCAGAGAAGAAAATGAAAGTGAAGTCTGGGGATAAGGGAAGGAGACAGAGGAAGCTAATGGAGAGAAAAAAGAGGAAATGCAGAATTCAGTCTGGACAAGATAATCTGGAATAGTAGACGGAGGCCATTGACCTCTTTATAACTGTTGATAACCTTTCGTGTTCGTCTGACCTGGCGTTGAGTGCCAAAACAATCACTTTGAGTTTGGGCACTTTTTCCAATTCCTCTAAGACTGATATTGTAAAATTTTTCATTTCTTTCCACAGTTGTTTTCACAATACTGTTTTTGTAAGAGTAGCAAGTATTCAGAGTGGTTTGCATAGTGGATTTTAAAAAGTCATGTAAAGCTGAGTAGTACTCCATGGTATACATATACCACATTTTGTTAATCCACTCATGGATTGATGGGCACTTGGGTTGTTTCCATATCTTTGCAATTGTGAATTGTGCTGCTATAAACTTTCGAGTGCAGGTGTCTTTTCTATAGAATGTCTTTTGTTCTTTTGAGTAGATGCCCAGTAATGGGATTGCTGGATCAAATGGTAGTTCTACTTGTATCTGTTTAAGGTATCTCCATATTGCTTTCCACAGAGGTTGCACTAGTTTGCAGTCCCACCAGCAGTGTATGAGTGATGCTTAGCCTGGTAGCTATCATATAACATGTCCTTTAGAAAATAATCAAACACAACAAAAATCTGAATCTATGGAGCTGACCAATGGCCTATAGAGTTAGTGATGTATGATTATAAAAGTTTACAAACATGAGCTCTGTCAGTCTGTGGTTGCTTTCCAAGTACCGTTGGATTCTGTATTTATGAATTCATCTACTCCATAAAACTTTGTAGCCCCCAAAATCAAGACTCACAGTATTCTGCAGTCATTTTGAGACACACACAAAGCTGGAAGAAATTTAAGTCAACCAATGCACATGTTCCCAGCTGTTTGAGCTCTCATACTGTGTAAACAAGTGTCATTTTGTAGTCCATAGAGTGCCATGTATTTTGCACATTTGTGCTTTTTTTTGGTTATTTTGCTCTTTGAAATGGCCCCAAGAACTGAGCTGAAGAGCTATTTAGTGTCCCTAAGCACTACCAGGCTGGGATGTGCCTTACAGAGAAAATCCATGTGTCAGAAAGGCTTCATTTAGACATGAGTCATGGCACCGTTGGCTGTGAGTTCAATGGGAGTGAGTCAATGATATCTATTCAATGAGGCATTTTTAAACAGAAACACACACAAAACAAGGTAATGTGTTGCTTGATGAAAACATTGTGAGCAGATACCATAGAAACCTAATCTTGTGTTTCCCCTGGGAACAATCGTTAAGGCTTTACTAATTCAGTGCTTATGGTGACTTTATAGAACATAATTACCATGGTTACTGAGACTTGAACATAATTTTAATTTTTATTTCTGCAAGTGGTGGCCTTGATCAACCCAGGAACCTGTTGTGTTGGTTCGTTGCTGCACTGTTGATGTTTATCCCAATACTGGACTTACCCTAGGCATTTGATTAACATTAGGTCAATAAATCCAGTGGGTAACCAACACACACTATTGAAGAAGAGACTGTCTCCATTACTTAATGTTGTGTGTAAAGTGTCACATTTATTAAGGAAGGTGACATAGAGAAATGAAATAAATAAAATGTCCATTCTAAATCAAGGCTGAACATAATGTAACATAGTAATGGTGGAACAAGAATTATAATTAATCTCTCAACATCATGTTCCATGGTAGCCCAGGAAGGCAGTCGTGTGTGTTATTACGGTTGACTTTGACCAAATGTCTGTTCCAGTCAGTAGACTGAATGACAACCGCAAAATCTAAAATGTGCATACACCTCCTCTATCAGTTTCTTGTGGCTGTTGTAACAAATTCCTACAATCTGGCTGGAATAAGAGCAGGGATTTGTTCTCTCACACTTCTGGAAGCGAGAAGTCCAATGTCAAGGTGTTGGCAGAGAGGAACGTCTTCTGGAGGCTGAGAGGGAGAATCTATTTTATGCCTCTTCCAGCTTCTGGTGCCTGGTGGCATTCTTTCGCTCCTGGCCACATCACCCCACTATCTGTCCCCATGATCATGTTGCCTCCTCCTCTCTGTCTGTTTTATTCCTTGTGTGTATTTTATAAGGACACTCATCATTGGATAATCCAAGATGTTGCTCACAGTTCTGGAGGCTGAGAAGACCAAGGTGTTGGCAGATCTGGTGTCTACTGAGAGCCTCCATCCTGGTTTGCAGATGGTGCCTGCTCCCCATATCCCCACATGATGGAGAGAGAGAGAGAGAGCTCTGGTGCCTCTTCTTCTCCTTATAAAGGCACTAATCCCATCATGGGGACCCACCTTCATGACCTCATCTACATTTGATCACCTCCCAAAAGCGTCATCTTCATCTCCCAACCCCATTCCATTGTGGGGGTTTGGGCTTCCATGTGTGGATTTGGAGGGGCACAGACAGGCACTTGGTAATTTAGACCAAGGATTAGAACGTGGACATGTGTTTTGAGGGCCACCATTTGAGTCACTACACTCCTATGCAGAGGACCATGGATCAGAAGAAAAAGCAGATGACATTCTGATTCCACAGGAGAGAAGAGAAAACAGCCACATATGCCTGGTAATGTGAAGCAAAGTAGATCTGAGCTTTTCCATTAGACAGCTTTGGAGGATTAGATGCCAGTGACATATCAAATTCCAGTTCTAGCCGGTTCCTAGAATTGAGTCAAAATGGCATGAATTCTACAAAAGCTCATACAATAACTGTCACAGCAAGAAGGAATGGGCTAATGTAAACATCTGAGTTAAGTTCAAACACCATGAAAAACACATGGGGGTGGTGGGGTGTGCTGGCTCACATCTGTAATCTGGGAAACCAAGGCAGGAGGATCGCTTGAGGTCAGGAGTTTGAGACCAGCTTGAGCAAGAGCGAGACCCTGTCTCTACTAAAAATAGAAAAATTTAGCCAGGTGTTGTGGTAGTCCCAGCTACTCAAGAGGCTGAGGCAGGAGGATCACTTGAGCCCAGGAGTTTGAGCTTGCAGTAAGCTGTGATGATGCCACTGCACTGTAGCTGGGGTGACAGAGCGAGACTCTGTCTCAAAACAAACAAACAAAAGAACCACACGGGATACTCTTTATATCATCCAGGCCTCAGAATTGTGGCCAACAGACAGGGAACATAAATAACAACAAATTGATCAGACAATAAATGGACCAAGTCAACTGATACAACATGAAAACAAGCTGGAATACTCTAGAAGGAAAAGAAGATGCCATCTGAACCTGTCGTTTGCTGAGTGAAGCACGCCTGGAAGGAATGAGTGTTTAGCTGTTTCAAGTGCTCCATTTCTGGGCTGAGAGCACGTTTGCATGTTTGGCTGACATGAATGCAAAGTGAATGTTCAATTTGCAATGCTAGCGGTGGCCTTGTGATGCCCTGAAGAATCTGAGTCCCGTGATGCCAAAAGCATTTGTTCCTTGATTGGTTCATTCATTTCACAGATGTTCTCGGGGCATCTGGGACATGCCAGCGTCATGCTAAGCACTGCTCAGAGATCTGCATAAACATGATATGACTCACACCCAAGGCAAGTGAGTCGTGAAGTAATTCTGCTCCCTCAAAGGTATACGGGTTCATTTTTCCTCTTTCCTCCAGGAAATGGGTGAATGTAGGATTATTATAATACTAAGGAGGAACAGCAGCGATATCTCCAAGGCCCATGCACACACAAACACACCAGCTCACGGAAGGTAG
The DNA here is from genome assembly GCF_020740605.2 of Lemur catta. NCBI lineage: Eukaryota > Metazoa > Chordata > Mammalia > Primates > Lemuridae > Lemur > Lemur catta. The sequence continues at coordinate 71,536,641 of NC_059155.1, forward strand.
GGTACCTAATGCATGGTGTCTGGGTGAGCCAAAATTTCTTCCTCTTCCTTACCTTAGGAAAAGTCAGGGCTCCTTATATTACCTGGGAGGATGTTGGCTTCTTCCCAGATCTAAAATTCAGATCCGTGGTCATTAGTTGAACTAGGTTAGTAGTCCAGGCCCATAGCTGGTCAGTCCTTAGCAAAGACGTTTAGCTACCCATTTGCTACTCTAACCTACCAACAGCCATAGATGCCTGATATTGGCAAACAGGTAATGCAGGTGGTTTTAATAAATCCATTGGTCCATTGTTGTGGTTACTGTTGCTATTGCTGTGTTTGATTTTAGTACAAGGATATTTGTAGGTGGAAAAAGAGAAAACAGTGTTACTGGTGACATAATCGAATTTGATCACTTTTAAAATAGTTGTTGGTGAATTAGCAGTGAACTAATAGGCTTTTCGCTGTGAGAAAATGAAACATGAGTAATAACACTCATACCATTTAAACATATCTTGGAAAGACACAAAAGGAGGGAGCCCCATCAGAGCTAAAGTCTTTGGAATAGATTCAGATTTAACCAGGCGAGAATCTACTCCCACCCAAAACTCAATAATCCATTGCTATTGATTAGGCAAACGTCTGGTCCCTGCTGGCAGATGCTTTTTGGAATATAAGATGTAGTCTTTTTCTAAGACGGAGTCATTTAAGTCAAGGGTGCTCTAGACACCTGCATTATAGATGAATCATACTGTGTTCTTGAGTCTTATTAGGGATTAATTAGCTCACCCATCCATCCATCCACCCATTCATTCTTTCACCCATTCATTTATTCAATAGGTACCCAAAGATCTCATGTCCAGCCTCGTCTTGGGAACAGGATGCAGAACAAGATCTCATAGAATTTATAGACCAGTGAGAAAGAGACTCATTTAAGAAAACCATAGAAAATTCATATTTAACCTTTTCCTGAGTTCAATGAAGGGAAAAAATCGCGTTCTATGGAAGGGAAGAGCATGGGGAGATGATCGAATTGGCAGGAGGGAAATACCAAGCCCAGAGTGAAAGTGATGCTGGAATTCACTGTTCCCCTGGCTTGGGCAGTGGCCAACCAGCACACCCCACCTGGTCACAGCCTCACACCACTGGGAGGATGTCATTCAGCCTCTGTAATAAGTATGCATCATCCACCCTCCTGGAAAAGATGCCCATCCCAGTTGGCGTCATGATCTGGACATGATCTATCCCAGATGCTGCCATTTCTAAGGTGAAAGAAAAGAGGGTCTTTCTGCAGACATCAGCAGGTGGACAAGATGAGTTGGACAAAAACCCAGTGACTAGCAGAGGAAAGCGTCATGCATCTCCATTGCAGGGAATTAACTTCTCACAGTTCTGCTTGGTCTTTTGCATCTTCTTTCAACAAATGGTACAACAATCGATTTATAGATCAATATGTATGGATGCTCCTATCCACATATAGAGAGTCTCAGAAAAGAGTGGACGATATTGAATACAAATGGAGTCGTGCAATATGTGGTTCTTTAGGTCTGGCTTTCTTCCACTGAGCATGATGTTTTCAGTTTTCACCCATGTTGTAGGGTGTATCAGAGCCTCATTCTTTTTCAGGGCTACATACTATTCCATTCTGCAAATGGACTATATTTCCTTCACCCACTCTTTCTTGAAAGGACATCTGGGTGGTTTGTACCTTTTAACTACGGATTTGGGGTGACAAAAAAAGTCTGGAACTAGAGAGAGGTGACGGGTGCACGACATCATGGATGGACTGAATGCCACGGGGCTGTGCACTCTAACATGGTCCCAGCGGTCGATTTGATGTGTGTGTGTGTAAAACAAAAGGTGGGGAAACTGTGAGCATTTGAATTTTAGCAGGAGAGAGCGAGAGAGCTAAGAATGAAAAGATAAAGCATTCTCTTACATGATGTCAGTCTCCCTACTAACACACTGGTCACTCAGGGAAAATAGGGAAAAAAAGAAAAAAAACAAAGGAAACAAATTTCTTAACACCCGCTGTGTCTGTCCTGATTCTTTTAATAGCTTCTCAACAGCTGGCTTGTTCACTGTCTCTCTCTCTTTGTCTCTCTCTTCTTCTCAAACACATACACACACAGAGAGACACATTCTTTCTTTCATTTTCTCTCTCCCTCATTCTCTCTCTTGCTCTCTGTTTCTCAAACATACACTCTGTCTTTTTTCTTTTTCTTCCTTTCCTTTCCTTTCCCTTCCTTCCTTCCTTCTTTCTTTCCTTCCTTCCTTCCTTCCTTCCTTCCTTCCTTCCTTCCTTCCTTCCTTCCTTCCTTCCTTCCTTCCTTCCTTCCTTCCCTCCTTCTTTTCTCTCTTTCTTTTTCTTCCTTTCTCTCTTTCTCTCTCTCTCTCTCCCTTCCTTCCTTCATTCCTTCTTTCCGTTCCTTTTCTCTCTCTTTCTCTCTCTCTCTCTTTCTCCATCAGACTCATCATCCACAACAAGATGATCTCAAACTCCCATCTCACCACCCTCAGCAAACCCCTTCACACACAGAAACCCGGCCCAGCTGTGAGCCGACCCTCCATGTCCTGCAGACCTGCTCTGGCCTGACATTCACTGTGTCAATCCCACCTTCCCTGCCAGTTTGAGTCCACCACACTGGCCACCAAGCCCTGACCCTTCATGCTCAATGTGGGCCCTCACCTTCCCTCGCCTTGCCTTCTCTGCTCCCCTCAATTTGAAGGCTCTCTGCTCTTCCCCTATTACTTAAACTTTTAATCCAACTAACCTTAGAGTTTTAATGGGTGCAAGTTCCTCCTGAAATGTCTCCTAATCTTCCTAAATCAGCACTCACCTTTTCTCCCACTCCACCCCCGTAGCGTATATGCCTGTCACCTCTCTTGCTGACCTCCCTCTTTCATCCCTTGCTGGCCGTATAAACACCTCTTTTTCCAACTAGACTTGGAGATATTGAAAAATAGGGGTCCTGTGTTCTCTCTGTGACCTCAGCTCTTACTATCCATATGTTTTTTGGTTTGAATGCATGTATTTTTAGGTACACAACTCTTGCACAGTCTTTTGCTTGGAACAACAAGCAAAGAAGACAGAAAAAATCAATTAGAAACGTTAGCAACTGGAATGAAGAGATCATTTCATCTCAACCAAAAATAAGCATGACTTCACCCCCATGGGCAGCACCATGAAGCAACTCCACAGCTAAATTTAGCGCACATCCGAGAGGAAAAGTGTTGTCATCCCCGCAGTCAGGCTCTGAGCAGACGCTGCGGGCCGCGCTTCCAGCGGGTGTCCCGGGGGGCTGGCCGCGCCGCTCCTCCTCACGGGCGTGTCTGCCTGTGCTCGTCCGGGCTCACGAAGGCACCAGCGTTGGGAACAGGCTTCGAAAAAGCGGTTTTAACACAAGTGAACACATCCAGGCTTTAGCCCTGGGTAAAACCTCAGCCAGGAAAGTATGTGGGTTTGTGGTGAGCGGAACACTGGATTGTAACAGTTATTTCAGCCCCGGGTGTTTGATGATCAGTCATGGACTAGACAAAATTATCCTCCAAATCAAAGATGGGACCAGAATCCTGATGGGTGGCCCCATAATACCCCATAATGTCGATACTGAGTTTACACATGCACACATACACACCATGCATATGGACTACATCTATACACACATCTACACACATGTGTGCCATATGCACACACAGGCACTCTACATACAGACATGTGTGTACTATATACATGCACACATACACATATATATGCACTATACACACATACACACATATACTATACACACATGTACACTACATACACATATATGTGCTAACACATACACATATATACACATGTCTATATACACACAGGCACTATATACACATAGTGTATTATACTCACATATATGTACTAGATAAACACATATAGGTGATATATACACACATATATATACACACATATGTACTATATATACACAGGCACTATATATACACACATGTATGTACTATGTATACACACACATATATCTACACATATTACTATATAGACACACAGGCACTATATATACAGATATATACATGTACTATATACACACATACGTATTATATATACACACATATGTATGATATACACACAAATATGTGCTACATATACACATATGTACTATATACACATACAATACACATATATGTGCTATATACCCATATGTGCTATATATGCATAGGTATGTACCATCTATATACACATAGGTATTTAATACTATATACTATATACACATATATACTATTGCATACAACATATATACACACATATGTACTATATATTTAAACACATATGTACATATGTGTGTACATATACGCACACAAAATATCAACTCAACACTGAACTGTACTGTTTTATATACAAACAAAACAGTATCTATATTAAACAGTGTATATACGTGTGTGCATGTATATATATGCATGTGTATACATTAATGCTTCAATGAATTTGAATTTACATTCCAATTTGTTTTTCCAAATAAAGTTCTGAAATTCTTCTCAGCAAAGATCTGTGGCTGTAGAGAATCAAAACAGCGCCCAATCATGTTAGAGGTTTAAGGGCTGCGTTCATGTCATCCCAGGTCTTAACGGGATGAAATGATGCCTGTGCAAAACCTACCCTCGGGGAACGAAAACTGACATGACCTTGTAACTTATAACTAGATCTCAACTCTTTGGGGTTCGTGGATTTTCGCTGGTTATCTCTGAGGTTATTTTCGTGCTACACCTGCCAGATGTCACATCAGTCAGGTAAAGAAAACGTGGGCTGGATTTAGGGGCCAGCCTTGCACTGGGGGAGGAGCCAACTTAAATGAATTCCACCTCTCCTTCTAGGTATGAACAAGATGAATGGGCTTCATTATCCCTGCAATATGTTCTTGCAAGACTTCTGCTTTCTTTCTAAATCTTCAGTGTGTGGAAGTGACCGCCTGTGATTAATCTTACCATAGTACAGCAGAATTTAATATCGCGTTTATTTCTATTGGCTCTTATTCAAAGGGTGTATTTACTGAAACGTCAAAGCAATTTCCTATAAGGTTGTTTTAGCCGAAAGGCAAACCCGCGACCTATGTGTAAGAGATGTTATCCTGAGACGTCCCCGTAGAGTGAGGCTGAGGCTTTTCCGCACGTAGGAGACAAGATGTTCATTCCTGTGACACCATAACTGGAGAGGGGGCGCTCTAATGACCGTCACAGGTGTGGTCCCTCCAAGTCCTGGGTAAATTCCACTCAAAGCCCCACTCTGGGCATGACGGAAAGTGGGTGCTTTCCTTGGGATTCCGGTAAATAGAAAGTGTGGAGTGGGCAAGCGTGGCTCGACTTCATGAGTTCCTTCTCCCCATCATATGTCCGACACCCACGCGCCGGCCCTCCCCTGTCCCTTGCTGCCTCAGTCATGGAAGCCTGACTCTCTAATTTCCTCCAGAAACGAATTCAGAGCTAAGGGAGGGAAAGAACAAACAACATAATTCACACAAGACGTCTTTGTGTGCATCAGGCTCTGCCAAGAGTTTGGAGAATGAGGGAGACATAAATAGCAAAGCTACACAAATGGTTAAAAATTGAATGCGAACTGTTTTCCCCCTTCAGTTTCTTTTAGCCTGTCTACGACTGACTTACGATGTGTCGCAGGCCCCACGATGCAGGGACTCCCTTGGCATCATGTCCTCAGCTATTTCCTCTAACCCCCAACCCCTGCCAAGCAGACCAAAACAAAACAAACACAAAACAAAGCCACAAGGACTTCCCACTCTATTCATGCATGTGTATATTCCTTCCTACTCTACGTATTGTATTTCTTATACCCACATGGCTCCCACAACAGGGTTTCTCAACTTTGGCAATATTGGCACTAGTGACACTGGGGGCTGGATGACTCTCTATAGTGAGGCATCCTGTGCACTGTGGGTGTGGAGCAGAGTCCCTGGGATCCACCTGCCAGATGACAGCAGCACCTCCTCCCTGTGGCCACTGGTGGTGACTAAAGATGTCTCCAGAACATTGTCAAATATTCCCTAGGGGCAGAACTGCTCCTTGTTGAGAATCACTGCCAAAGACAGAAAAAGAGGGAGAGAGAGAGAGAGAGAGAATTGATATATTAGATCTCATTAGACACATGATTGATTAGATAGATAGACAATACATACATAGGTGATAGATAAGATATATGATAATGGGTATGATTGTTAGACAGATTAGATGGAATAAATAGATGATTGATAGATAAATAAAATAGATAGAGGATTGATAGATAAAGAAAACAGCTAGATGATTGATAGATAAGTAGATAGATAAATAGACAGATAAATAGAGATAGATTAGATACAGTAGACAGATGATAGATTACATAGATAGATAATAAATACGTGATACATGGATATGACTGTTAGTAGATTAGATTAGATACAATAAATAGATGATCGACAGATAAATAGAATAGTTAGATGATTGATAGACAAATAGATGGGTCAATAGATAAATGATAGATTAGATTTCTTTACAGTAGACAGATGATGGATAGGTTAGACAGATATAGATAAATAGATGATAGATGATAGAAAAAATAGATGATGGGTGAGTATGATAGATTAGATTAGAGTAGATAGATTAATAGAATAGCTAGATAGATGATTAATAAATAAATATATACAAAGAATAGCTAGACAGATAATAGATGATAGATACATATAGATAGGTAGGTAGATAGATAGATAGATATAGATAGATAGATAGATAGATAGATAGATAGATATAGATAGATAGATAGATAGATAGATGATAGATATAGAGAATCTCTCATGCTAACACAGGGTTTCTCAACCTCAGCACCGTGGGCATTTGGGGCAGGGTGACTCTGTGCTGGGGCGTCCTGTGCCATGTGGGGTATGGAGCAGAGTCCCTTGGCTCCACTCGCCAAATGCCAATGACACTACCCAGCTGTGAAGACATCTCCACACATTGCCAAGTGTCCCCTGGGTAAGTAAAATGTCCCCTGATCGGAGGCCACTGTTGTAAAACTCACAGAGGTCTTTTAACCAGTCATAGACAGCCTTGGTCTGGTCGTTTTCATTCTGTTTCTCGAAGTTGTGACCCAAACTGTTTCCATCCTTTTGATCACATCGAGGTCTTAAGTGTCTGTGAGTGTCTCTGATCCACTTGCCATCCTAAGAACGACACAAGGTGAGCTCCCACCCTTTTTATTTTGTTGCAGTTTTCTACATTACCTGTTTTAATTTTGTATAACAGCAAGCACATCTAAATCGGGCTTTGCGTTGGAATGTGCGTTACTGACAGAATTAAAAATTTCCCCTCACCACATTGCATAAAGCCAACATGCATGACACAGCTGTGTAGGCTGATCAAAGTTCCTTAAGCATTGTTAGCTATTTGCTATCTCAGTGATGGGCACACTTATAACTTTGACTCAAACTGCACAAAAGCTATTCATGCAACTAAAACATTTGTACCTCCAAAGTATTCTGAAATTAAAAAAAAAAGAAAAGAAAATTTGCATTTATGTCAGTAAGTGAAACTGGCATATGATTTTTATGTTTCTATTACTTTCAACAGGTTTCAATACAAGATTAAACTCGTCTATTAACATAAACCTGAAAAAAAAGAAAAGAAAGAGTAGGCTAGAAGAGGAATGCAAAGCTAAAAAAAAATTGTTAACTAATCTTATAAATATATCTTCTTTTCTGCTCACCAAAGAGCAGGCTTCCAGGAGAGCCAAGCAAGCCAAACTCAGATGTCACTCCCAATGCTGAGATCGGTCTAATTTCTTCCAGGATAGAAGCAGCCTCTGCATCTGCCTCTGTCCTACAGTTCAGCCCACGTGGCAACATCTAGGCCAGATTCCTGAGCGTATTGCTAACCACAAAGTACAGTGGGCGTTGAGAAAGATACATTCAACCTACTGTGGATCACCGAACTGAGTACTATAATTCAAAGCTGAAAGGAGCTCATTCTGCAATTTACCAACTTGTGTTTATATTAATCAAATGCCTGTATATATTAAGTCTCTATTTTTATGGATATGAATTACACAAAGCTTTAATAGTTTCGGGGACATTTTTCACAAAAGAAGACCTCCAAGATGGTTGCGTCGAAAATTCAGGGGCTTTGAGAGAATAACACTCATTTTATTCCTGTGCAAATGAGGCTTAAATAAAAAAAAATCCATTGAAGAAACCCCCCCTCAAAAAAAAAAAACTGGGAAGAAATCCTATTTTTCCATTGGATTACATTCTATTGGATGCTTGCTAGGTTAAAAAAGCCTTTGATTCTCAAATAATTTTCGTGTGATATCTTTGAAAATCCATGCTCCCACCAGGTTGTTAATCCACGAAGTAAAACAGCATCCTACTCAAAACCTTGCGAATAAAGTTTTTACTATCCTTTTATTAATGTAAGAAAAAAATATATACACCCACACATATATACATTCATAGACATATACATATATTGGTAGACTAGCAAAAAGTTATCTCAACAGAGAATGGAAATTTTAAAAGGAACATAAAACTTTCCTGAGTTGTCTCCTAGGGTGAACCTAAGGCATATCCTATCGGTTGCATTGTGAGTATTAATGGTGATTAGTGGGTTGAAGTATCTGCCCCTTTTGATGTCTTTCCCCAGGATAGATGATGTTCCCTACAGCTGGCTAGCACCATGGAAGTCACGCTCAACAAATGGATCAATGACAACCTGCTCAGAACGAGACCATTAGCCCAGACCCCTTAGATGTCTCAAAGTGAACACAAACACATCTCTGCAGTATTCTCTGCTTTGGAACCTAACATTGGCTTCCAACATGGGTTCTTTTGATGATAAAACTCAAGCCAACTCTTATTAAACACACACAAGTTTGCTAAGTTTGCCAGATTGAAGAGCTGACTATAAGCGGGTAGCATCTGTTTTTATCTACGGGATGTCGCAGAATGTTTATAAATTCAGCTGTGTCTGGGGAAACCGTCAAAGTATGAATTAGAATAACGCACAGAACCAGCAATGGTCAAAAATATAAATGCTTTTATTTGGGGAAATAGCTACATAGGACCCTGATATTAAATATGTCCTGTGAGGAGGCACATATCTGGGATTATGAATGGAAAATGTATCTGATTTGGGCCAAATATAAAAGACAGAGCTCACGAGGTCTGATGGCTGATGTGGAATGCGTGTGAATGTCTTAAGTTCCTTGTGCTGTTCACAAGGCTGGCTGCCTCTGAGTTATATTTAGCCTGCAACCTATGATTAAAGTGTTGTTTTGCCTGTACATTTCTCTGCCTTGGTACCTGGTACTGCACATACACCCAGCACAGGTGCAAGGGCTCAAAACCATTCCCATTCTGCCGCCAGATTAATCTCCTAAAAATACCATTTTGATCACCTTCAGGGAAGGAAAGCCCTTAATCACCAACCTGCACCAACAGGATGAAATAAAAACGACACAGCTGGTCATTCAAAGCCCACCATAGTAAAGCCTAAATCATCTTCCTTGAATTACCCTCAGTTTTTTCCCCCAAAATAAATATCACCCTCACTGTGTTTGTCTATCATTGGCTGGTGACTGCCTCTTGTTTAACATTAGACCCGGGAGTTTTGCAAACTCACCCTCCCCTTTCACAAATGCATGAACAGTGTGGGCTTCGTTATGTCCTCGCAGATTTGTTCCCCTAAAGTTTCAATGAATGGAAGTGGCCTCGTATGATTATCTTAGCATAGCACAGCAGAATTTAATATAAGGGTTATTTACATGGGCTCTTATCCAAGAGGGTTTATTTACTGAAATGTCAAAACAATTTCCTACAAGGTTATTTCAGCTGGGAGGCAAGCCCGCAGTATATAATCACGTGGTTGCCCTCCATCCGGAGGTCTCATGGCCGGGAGGAAGCAAACGATGAGAAAGTTGCGTAAAGCATCAGGAATTGTCAGTACAGTTCAGAAAAGGAGAGTCCCCGGAGAGGCAGAGAGCACGAGTCGGAAGCTCATTCATATACCCAAGAGATCTGCAGTTGCTGAGAGTCCTGAAGGCAAAATCAGGGCTGGTGTCGAGGCGTCAGTCCACCCACATTTTAGAACACAAGGATCTTTCATTGTTCAAGCATCTTCACCCCAAAACTCAAGCCAGGACAGCACAATAAGGAGACGAGATCAGAGCCAAAAAACCCAACCAATGGGTTGCCAAACCAATGATGCATTCCATCAAGGGATAGCTTATCAACCCACAAATGCAGGCAATTTAGGACACTTGGGCTGAGAGGTGGATAGCTCGTGGTAAGGTCAATGACCCATAATGGTGCACACTCCAGGTAACACAAGCCCAAGCGTGGGCTGCCCTCTGTCCTCACTCATGGCCATTCACGTAGGGGCCATTGGACCTGCTCTCTGCCCAAAGGGAGCTCAGCTGGGCTGTGATAGGTGATGTTATCTGATCCTATTATCCCATAACCTTCATCTTGCTGTGCAGACCCCATTCTTCTAAACGTCCAGAACAAGCCCCATCTTCCCTGTGTAGTAAGCTGTGTTCTTTGAAGTCCCACCTTCCCCAAGACCCCTTAAAATACCTAGGATCAAGACCATGAGCATCAACCACTCCTTCCTGCAAGTTTGAGAGGTTCTGCTATGAGTGCAGCCATCTTGAGCCCACGGGCAGTAGCACACCATCACAGCCTGGCCGTGTGGAGTATGAGAAACGGAAATTTAATCATCTCCCAGGGCATAGAAATTTAAAAATGAATGAGGTTCTGAAGACCACCCAGATTCATTCTCTCATTTTTCTGGATGAGGGATCCAACAGCGGTGAGGTCGACATTGCTTGATCAGAGACAACCCAGGAGGAATTCTCCAGCAATCCTGACAGCCGAGTTCTTGCTCCTGAACGGCTCTCTGAAATCTGACTCTATTACACCACATGATTGGTATTTCTTCAGGACTCTCGGGGGAAAGCATACGTAAGTGGTAGGTTGAACAAGTATGACTCATTGGGTGTCATCATAAAGCAATTTTATTTTGTCTCCTACCATTCCTTCCAAATATATTCCACGGGGGTCAGGATGAGGGTCCTTTGTTAGCTTCCAGACTTTTCTCTAAGCTAGTGCATGTGCTCTCTCTCTCTCTCTCCCTTTCTCCCTGCAACAGGCATGTGTCCCCTCAGCTTCTTCCACCTCCAGGTGAGAATCGCTGACGTAGAACCAGCTGTTAAAAGAAGGCAGCTTTGAACTGCTTTGTCATCCGCCCAGCAGCATAAGGTCATTTGCAGAAGGAGAAGGGAAGCTGCCTGGGCCATGTGCCAAGCCCCCTTTCCACTCCAGCTTGACCGAAAGTCTTCATTTCTCTCCAACACCCATGTTAATTAGACTTCACCGTGGGCTCATAACCCAGTGGGGCAGGGAGGGCATGCATGAATTGGCTCCTCCACAACCTCAGAGTCACCACCTAGCAGACTCTGACAAAGACGGTGAGAAGCAACAGACTCTGAGCTATTTTGCAATATCAGGGTTCCTTGTGTGGCCAGATGGATGTTGCAGAAAGTTCTGGCCACGTGAGCCTGTGACCTAGCAGTTCTCAGCATCTTGCACCAGGACTGCAGCTACAGGCTGCATGTTCAGGGTCAACGTTGGCACTCCTGGGCCACTGAGAACCTTACACCGTGATTCCTCCGGCTGCTGGACTCGGTACCACACTTTAGCAGGGAAGGGTTCATCTCAGTGGCCAAAACAGAAGTTAAAATGGGTCTCACTGGGCTCAAACTAAGGTACCTGTAAGATTTGTTCCTTCTGGAGGCTGTGCAGAAATACCGACTTCCTTGCCTTTTCCAACTTCTGGGGTTGCCCATGTGTCTTGACTTGTGGCACCTTCTTCCGTCTTGAAAGCACATCGCTCCAATGTATCGTCACATCTACTGTCTCTCCTTTTGTGACTCTCCTGCCTCTCTCTTGCAAGGACCTCTGTGATGACATTAAACCAAGGATCATCTTCTTATCTTCTCATCTCAAGATCCTTAACATGATCACACCTGCAAAGTCCCTTTTACCCTATAAACTAACCTATTCACAGGTTTCAGGGATTAGGATGTGGACATTTTTGAGGGCCACTCTTCTGTCTGCCACACAGGGATTAAGACGTGGACACCTTTGAGTGGCTGTTATTCAGCTGCCTACAGTGGGAGAATCTCCCCTTTGAGTTCATACGTATACCTGGCGTGGGCTCACCTGTATCCTGGTGAGGTTGAACCAAGGGGATTTTCTCTTTTAAAAAATTTAAGCTAAAGACACCCTACACCTTCTACTGAGGGACAATTCTAAATGAGCCTTGAAAGGGAGCCCTAATTCCTCTCAAACACTGACTGAGCCTGCCCTAGATGAGGTGAACAAAATTTGAAACACAGGGGAAAAAACGGGTTTTAATTTCTGTGGATTTTAACAAAGATAGGATACACATTTTCAATGCTTAGTTTCTTGCAGAACTTGACACCAGAAGGGAATTCACAACAGTAAACTCAGGACATTGTCCTGTGGCTGGAATCATACCATGTACAGCAATTTATACCAACATTTGGGCCCATGACCAACCTTGAATGAGCTATATCAGACTATCTTTGGGTGTAATTTATGCAGAGAATCAGGTGATGGATTCATTTTCAGCCCAGGAAGCCAGGTAGCCTTGAGGTTGACTGAGTTCACTGTTCTGGGGACTGAAGGTGAAATTCTCAACTCCTGCTACAGAGAGATACAAAACAAAGCCACCATTAGAACTGGGGGAAATTGCTTAATAATAGTTATTTTTTCTTCTCCTCTGAGGGTCCTGTGGAATATCCCCTCCTCTGAGGGCTTACTCGTTTCACTGGCCTCAGGCCTCTCTCCACCTTGCCTGTACTGGAGTGTGTGTGTGCAGTTCTCAGAAACACAAAGGAAGTCTGTCTTGCTTTGTGTCCAAGACCTTTGCTTTTATGTTGCCTCTGCCTTTAATGAAATAGCTGTTTTAGCCATGATCCGAGTCCTGTGTAAGTCACAATTGGCCAAGCCAAGGCTCATTTTCCAGATGGTTCTGGAAGCTACCACACAGACAGCATGGAGGCTTGAGAAACAGTGGAGTCCATGTCAGCCTCTCTCTTTTTGTCAGAAACCAGGACCAAATACAGCCATCAGCTTCGGGAGTTCAGGGACAGTGCTTTGCTGAAGGACGTCACACCCAGAAGCTGAGCCAGACAGACCTTCTAGACTTATCTCTGACCCTTTGATTCTTACCATAAACATGTGGTCTATCCATACAATGAAATATTATTCAGCCTTCAAAAAGAATGAAGCTCTGATAGAGGCAAGAACATGGATGAACCCTTTTGAAAACATCACGCTCAATGAAAGAAGTCACCAGATATGAAGGACCACATATTACATCATTCCATTTGCGGGAATTCTCCAGAAAATAAAAATCCATAGAAACAGAGAGCAGATTACTGGTTTCCAGGGAAAGTGAGAAGAAGAATGGGACAGAGGAATAAAAGGGTGATAGCTAAAGAATATGGTAGCTTTTTGTTGAATTGATGAGAATGTTCTAAAGTTGATTGTGGTGACAATTGCACAACTCTGACTATACTAAAAATGGTGGAGTTGTATATTTTAAATGGGTGGAGTGTGTGACGTGTGAATTCTACCACAATACAGTTGTTACAGAAAGAAAACACCATCGGGTCTTCCTTCTCATTTGTCCACGCTGGTTCCTAGGCTCCACCTGTCTCTGAACATCATGGCTACATCTCTCCGCGATGCTCTCACACACAGAAACTCTCTGCCACAGACCACAAAACTGCCTATGATAGCCAAAGGCATGCTCCTTTATACCTACCATGCACTCCACCTACTTCCACATGGGATCAAAGGATTTGACATGGCTTATAATAAAATCACAGATGCACATGGTGGTTAAAATAAAGACTTAAGAAACACCACAAAGCAAGTGTGAAAAAGACAGATGCAATTTTTCTGGAGCCTAAAGGGATTCTCGTCGAAATCTTCTAAGCATCCTAAAACCACAGACCTGAAAACCCTGTGATTCTTCCTATATAATTGGGATCTAAAGATTTGTGTTTTTTTTTTCTGAGATGCTGGGACCCTGTCCTCTCCATGACAAAACATTTAAAATGTCCCTGAAGCTGACTTCTATATTTATATACCAAAATATGTTCAGCACCCTGGAATGCAACCTCATTTTTTCCCCTAACTCCCATCAACATATGGAACTAAATGAAAGTTCATGCAGGAAATGGGACTCAAAGTGAATCTTTCTGTGTTGCAAAAATTACAAATGCTTTTATAGCTGCTATGCATCTTAAAAGTTATGCAATGCATGCCTTCATCTTGCAGCTTAAAAGAATGGTTGCCAAGAGAAATGTGTTCCATAAGGACTCACAGCTTATAAAATACAGAATAAAATACAGAAGCAGAAATGTCAGCCTGGTTCTGCCATGCTTTCACAGAAGACCTGTGAGATATTTTAACTTTACATCAAACATTTCCTAATTTGGGTGAGGAAGACAATAAAGATAACCCTTAAAGAGCATGGGAGAGCAAATTCCATTTTGTACCTGTGCAAATTTATAGGATACAAGTGCAATTTTGTTATAGGCACAGATTGCCTAATGGTGCAGTGTGGGTTTTTAGTGCATCTGTCACCCAAATAGCATACATTTGTCCCATTAAATCATTTTTCATCACGCACCCACTTTCTACCTGTCCACTGCTTTGCGCTTTTCAGCTCTGGTCATCATAGTTAGCAATTAGATATTTGTCTAATGGAGATTGTTTTGTCAGTCTTGGATGTATAATAAGAAATGTTTGCTCTAATGTTGATAACATCAGGCAAAGTCATGGTCTAGGACCTACTTCTTAGTTCTGTGGGCTGCTATAGCACATTACCATAAGCTGAGTGGTTTATAAGCAGAAATTTATTGCTCACAGCTCTGGAGGCTGGAAGTCCAAGATCCCAGCGTGGCAGAGGCTGTGTCTGGTGGGGACTCACTTCCTGGTTCATAGATGGCGCCTTCTCGCTGTGTCCTCACATGGTGGAAGGGGCGAGGGAGCTCTCTGGGGTCCCTTTTATAAGGACACTGGTCCCATCCATGAGGCTCCACCCTCAGGACCTCATCCCCTCCCAAAGGCCCCAGCTCCTAACACCATCACATTGGGGGATAAGTTTCAACAGATGAATTTAGGGGGGACACAGGCAATCAAAAAGTTGTGAAGACACAGAAAATGGAGATGGCTTACATTCAAGAATTTTTTTCCTTTAGAAAGTTCTATGTTGGGGAGAACCTCAACCCTGTATTGTCAAGTCTAAAGAGGTGAGATGCAAAGAGGAGAGTGGGAAGCAGTTTGGGGGAAGAAAGTATAAGGACTTCACATCTTCCTCTATCAGACAGGGAAGGAAGCATCTCCTTTAAAATGCATGTTCTTTAAGAAAAAGTCGGGCCGGTTTCTATGTAGCAACATGTTTTCTGGCAGCATGCATTGTAATTAGCTGTAAAAACAAAAAGTAAGCATCCAAGAAACTACAGGGGTGACTCAACATGTAGGTAGCAAAAGCGTGCAATAATATACTATTCTTAGGTATTGCAAATGCAGAACTCCATTGAAAGAATACAGCAGCATCAAAACACGACTACAATTTAAGTCAATGTCAGATTCACTTAAAAAAACAAGTCTTTACAGAATTTGTTGTTTGGCGCGGTGAACTGAGAACATAGCTCAAGGTTATCATAGTTCAGGGAAGCAACAAACCCACAGGAAAACACAGCTCAGCTGGAAGGATGATTAAAAGGGTTTTTTTTTAATCTGGAATGTTGATAGCGTTTGCTTTCAAGTTCAGCTAAAGATGCAAGAAACAGGCTTTTCGGTGAAGACGGAAAAGCTCATTTGTGGTGCTGGAGGTTTCATCCAAGAACTTCTCAGCACCCCCCCTTTTTTTTTTAAATAATGAAACTTCAAAAGACTCTTCCCTCATGCCAAGCAAAAGTACTGCTGAGTTGCAAAGTTGCACAACCTGGGTCTGTGATTAAAAGGGTAAAATAATACTAACAAATGAATAAACCAAACACCGTACCCCGTCTGACCTTTGCAGTGAGCAAGATCCCCGTTAAGTGTCTTTCGGGACACCCCTCACTTCCTGCTCTCTGCGTCTGTCTTGTCTCCAGGTCAATCCCAGCATGAGGAGGACTTAATCCACACAGATATAGAGTATGTAGACTTCGTGTAGATGAGAGATCTAAGCTTGAACAGACACAAAATTTGCTAAAATTATCTGGACCCAAATAGGGTCACCTGCCCACCTCTGGACCAGTGATGGGACTACAGGGTGCTCACTGGCTCAGTCTAAACACATCCTTCTCTAGAGTGGGTGTGGGGCCACAGTGTGTGTGTGCGTGTGCGTGTGCGTGTGTGTGTGTGTGTGTGTGTGTGTTGAGTGTACACGAGTCAGGGCTCTACCAGGAAGGAGGGAAGAATGGCTGTTGAACAAGCAATGCACTTTCCACATAAGGTTATTTGGTTACAGTATGTTATAATTACCTGCTTTTCAGGGACCCCCTAGATAGATTTTAGGAGAACTCAAGAGGCATTATTTTAAGTCTTCAGGTGGTAGCACATGGGTGGGGCACAGTTCAAGAGGAAAATGTGATATTATGCACAACACACCTTACCTTGCTTTGGTTCAAGAAGTAAGATCCCTATAATTACATATTTTCTGCTCTGAGTACTTTCCACAGATTTCCCTAGAGGATTCCTTGCAATAAACAAAGCAGAGATTTATCAACGCAGCTTGAACATTTCTAATCTGAAAACCCAAAATCCAAAACGCTCCCAAATCCAAAACTTTTGGACCACCAATATGATGCCACAGACTGGCTGCACAGGCAGCTGAGACAGCAATGCCTTTCCTTTCTGATGGTATAAAACAATTTAGAAATATAGTATAGAATTCCCTTCAGGCTTTGTGTATAAGGTGTCTATGAAACATAAATGATTTCCATGTTTAGGTCTGGCTCCCATCCCCTAAACATCTCATTACACGTCTGCAAATATTTAAAAGTCCGAAAAGAATTTCAAAATCCAAAAGGCTTCTGGTCCCAAGCATTTTGAATAAAAGAAATTCAACCCATGATGGTAAAAACATTAGGTATAGGTGGTGGATGTCTTGGTTTTAATGAGGTAGAACATTATGAAGTGGATGCAAGCCCAGGTGGGAATCTTGGCATCTTATCATATACACCCTGTATCTTCTTTCATTTTATGTGCGTGAGAACCCGGCCTGATTGCTTTCATAGGCATGCATCCTTTGCAAATAACTCTAACAACCTCAGCTGTCTATCATCTGAGCATATGCCATCTGTCCCAGGGCAAGCTGACACACTACCTCTGCAGAGAATGCCATCCTCTTGATGCTAGAAATGGCAAAACACAAAAAAAAAAAAAAAAAAAAAAAAAAATGTCCCCAGCGTCATCTGGCCTGCAGAAGTTTTCATTTTCTTGTGGAGTCAGTTTGCTTACACTGCTTCTTCCAAGAATGCTCTTGAAAAAATGAATCAGTTGGCTGTAGGTAGATGGTTTTATCTACAGCCAACAGATCTTTGACAAAGCAGACGAAAACATACACTGGGGGAAAGAATTGCTGTTCAGTAATAAATGGTGCCGGGAGAATTGGATAGTCACATGCGGAAGACTGAAACAGGATCCATATCTCTCACTACTCATAAAAATTAACTCAAGATGGATAAAAGACTTAGATATAAGGAATGAAGGCATAAGAATTCTAAAAGAAAATGTAAGAAAAATTCTTCTAGGCAAAACATAGGAAGACACAATTTTTAAAAGCTAAGCTGGGATCAGAAGAAAAAGAGAAGCCACGTTGGTTGAAACACACAGGGGCCCCCAAGCCAGCCCAGCATGCATGTGCACGGGTATGTCAGAGAGGAAGAATTTAGGCTGTGTCTCTGTGTCAGGATCGTGGTCCCCGGGATGCTTGTCCTCATGCTGTCTGCTAACCCCAGGGGGTGTCCAGCCACAGCTATGCACCACGGGGACACTTTCCTACTGCAGTTGGGGGTCTCCCCATTGCAGTTCACTGTGATACTGAGTCCAGCCCCTAGTACCCCAGAATGCAAGTCCAAACAGCCTTGGGGTGGAGAAGACCCAGCAAGTTTGAGACTAGACCCACCTTGAGAGAAACAGACAGGCAGCGTGTCCAGCTTCCCCTCTGAGAGCTTTGCGGAGCCACGGAAAAGAAACATGGCACCCGTCTCAAAGACAGTAAATGCACGTTAGCAGGGATGCATGCGTCTTTTACAAAAAGTGCAATGCTTCGTCCGGGTGCACTCGAGGGGAAACAGAGTCACACTCTTCTGCACAGGTTTTCTAGATGGATCGATGAGAACGACGTACACCTTGCGTAATTTATCATCAAGGGAAATGAAAACAGCCGCTTTGCAGGAACATGTTCTGAACCACATCGGAGAGTCAAGAGCTCTTCAGTGAGCTTTCCCATCAGGGATTTCATAACGTCACCTTTGTCCTCACCCCAGAGAGACATCCAATGAAGCCAAACAAATTCTTGGGCTCCTAACGCAGCAAGGCAGTTGCAGAAACATGCTGGCGTAGGGTGTCCCCTTCCAGAACTTAAACAGAAATTCTTTCTTCGTTGGAAATCACCACACCCTGCACTTGCGCTGTTCTGCTGTTTCCACGTCAACTCACGTGTGTCTCTTGCAAAAGGGACCTCACTCATATATCCGTTTATCGACCTTGGAAAGCCCACCACAGATAATTTCAGCATCAGCCTCTCATGAAGGTTGCTGTGACGTATTCGAGCCTTTGTCCCAGATGAGAAATAGCGCAGGTTTTCTTTCCTGTGTGGCTTTGACTGAATTTGAGCACCATTGATTGATCATTTCTCATTTTCCACATTTAACCATAATATACGTGCTTAATAGGGCATTCTGTGTGCTATAAACATAGTCAGTTTAGAGGGATGTTGCTAGGATATATTCTTTTAATGATTTTACACCCTTGACATGCCTATATGTCTAGAGTAGCTCAGTACAAATAAAATACCGTAGAGCTACGGGGAATCAGAACATTCCAGAAGTGCATTCCTGGCTTTATGACTAATGGGTGGTTTAGCATAACGCGGAGATGATGCCATAACGGAATATGAGGTGAGAACGATGTACTCCATCCAAAACTTTTGTCACAAGCTGGTGGTTTAGCAACCTAAGTGATCAAATATCCCATTAGGACATTTCGGAATCACTTTCTTCCTTTACCCATCGGCTCTAAGCTTAAACGCCTTTGGAGAATTCTACTTACATAGACACATAGTTAGCCAATGAATCAGTAAAAGGAAAAAAAGGTTAGAAAATGTGTTCAGCATCATGGACTGTCGGCATAATAACGTCAACACCCTGTCGTCCTGCAGGCACAGAAATTCCGCCTACAAAAACACTTGGGTTCATTCTGAGCTCACAAATGTTCATTTTAAAGTCTCTGGATATCTGGGGAAAAAAAACAAACACCTCCAGTTGCACAAAAAGATCCTCACTAAGTCAAGTTTGCTGATAAAAGTGCAATCGGTTCTTTCTCCCCCACGCTGGATTCACCACAGACTTCGATAACCAAGCTCTCAGGGCAACAAAGGCTGATACTTTAAGACTGTTGTAGCTTCTCTCCTGAGCGTGTGTTTCCTGTTTCACGTGAAGAAAACCTTTCCTGCATGTTTTGAAACCAGATTTTCGTGGATTAAACAACGATTCCAGTAAAGTCCCCCAGCACTTCAAGGGGAATTCATAGGGAGGTTTCTCTGCCCAGAGATAACCTTCACAACTCATTGTTGCAAAGAATAATTCTGTACTAATGATGATGTGGTCATGGTACTCACAGATGCCACATTCAAGGAGTGAGCAAATTCGTGGGTCAGGATATAGATTCTGTTTTCGGAGAGTCCTGTAGGATCAGAAATTAGGGGAAGTACACAGTGCTGGTCTTCATATAAGATCTTCCAACCGTAGGAATTACATCTTGGCTATAAGTCTACACTTGTTTAAAGAAATTTAACACCTTGACTGCCACACTATTAAAAAAAGAATTTTTCCCTGGGGCCACGGTGTTTTTTTAAAACAAAACAATCCTTCTAATTTGTTATCTTTTATTGTTGTTTTGTGCGTGAGTTCTATGCAACACAATGCACGCTTTCAGGATTGAATTGTCAATATTCACTGTAACAATAAGAACATCAACAAGTAAGATCTTCACTGACCAATGGCAGGGTTTTGCTTCACGCGGCCCCGGGCTCAAACTAGCATGAGTGCAAGACAACTCGCATGGCAGTCAGTGTGTTAAAAACAGGAGATTCTTATGTCCAGCTGCGACCGGGAACTCAGAGAGTGGTCCTTCCCTCTGCAAAGTTGCATGTGTGAAAAGTCCCTCGTGTTCTGCTTACAGAACTGATGTCCGCCACCTGTACCGGCTCTTCTCTTGGTTTAGGTATTCTATACACAAGAACCTACCAGGAATTTTTAGAAGAGGCTCCATGGGGAGGAGAAGGCAGAGCCTTATTAACACCGGGTTTGGTAGTTGTTTCTTTCCACTTTTGCACACCACAGCAGCTGGGAGGAGATATGTTCATATCAAATCCCTGCAACCTCAGAATTGGACCTTATTTGGAAAAAAGGTCTTTACAGAGGTGATTAAGTGAAGGATCTTGAGGTGAGATCACAGTGGGTTATCTGGGGGGGGTGCTAAATGCAAGACTAGTGTCCTTATAAAGAGAAGAAACACACAGACGCAGAGGAGAAGCCCCGTGAAGACGGAGGCAGAGACTGGAGTGACGCGGCCACAAGCCAGGGGACGCCTGGAGCCCCCAGGAGCTGGGAGAGGCAGGAAGGAGCCTCCCCTGGAGCCTGCGGAGGGAGCGCGGCCCCGAGACCCCTGCCTCTCACACCCCTGGGCTCCATAATGGGGAGAAAATAAATCTCTGTGTTTAACGCCACGTGGTTTGTGGTCATTTGTTTGCAGTCCCAGGACTCTAAACCCCGCACGGATCCCAGGTGAGCCTGTAGTAGATGCAGCTAAATATATCTGCAGGCTTGGAAGGTAGCGTCGGCCATCGTTGCCGATTCACACAAGTTCGGAATTTGGAAAGTGACAAGTAACAAGTCAATCTCTGCGCTCTGGTGTATTTAGAACATCTCCCATTCCCCGTCCTCCAGGACTGCGTCCCCTGTTAGGAGCCGGGCGGCCCGGCAGGAGGTGAGCAGCAAGTGAGCGAAGCTTCGTCTGTATTTATAGCCGCTGTCTCCCATCTCCCCCGGGTGGGACCGTCTAGTTGCAGGAAAACAAGCTCAGCGCTCCCACTGATTCTGCATCATGGTGAGTTGTATAATTGTTTTACTATGCATTACAATGTAATAAGAATAGAAAGAAAGTGCACAATAAATGTAATGCATGTGAATCATCCCAAAGCCATCCCCCCACAACCCCGGTACATGGAAAAATTGTCTTCCATGAAACTGTTTTCTGGTATCAAAAAGATTGAGGACCGCTGGTCTACAGGATATACCTAAGTGTCACCTAGGGTGTCCAGGGCAGGTGGCTGAGACCTATTGGTGTCCCCGGCTGCAGCAAAAGGGAGTGAGCCCGGGAGGGCGTCCCCGAGTCACTGCCGGGGCTGGGCTTCAAAGGTACGCCCACGCCCGGCTCCTCAGATACAGTCACAAAGCGCAGTGGTGCTTTGTGGTCAGTGTAGCAGCTTCCTTGTGTTTGCCACTCTTATTTGACCACAAAATACCTTTCTTTTTCTTTCTATTTTTCTTGTTTTCCTTCATTCTTTCTTTTGCCTTCTTTTTGTTTTCTCTCTTCCTAGCTTTCTTTCCTTCTCTCTTTTTTCTTCCTTTTCTTCCTTCCCTCCTTTTCTCCATCCCTCCTTCCCTCCTTCCTTCCTTTCCTCCTTCCCTCTTCCCCACCCTCCTTCCTTCCCTCCTTCATTCCTCCTCTTTTTCCCTTTTTCCCTTCTCTCCTTCCCTCCTTCTTTCCTTCCCTCCTTCCTTCCTTCCTTCCTCCCCACCTTCCTTCCTTCCCTCCTTCCCACTCTCCTTCCTTCCTTTCCTCCTTCCCTCCTTCCTCCCCACCTTCTTCCTTCCCTCTTTCCTTCACGTGTTAAAGCCCTGACCCCCAATGTGAGACTATTTGAACCTAGAGCCTTTATGGCGTTGACGTGGTTTAGATGAAGTCGCAAGGGTGGGGTCCTTTTCCCACAGGGCTGGTGAAGGTCTAAGATGAGGGACAGACACCAGAGCCTTCCCCTCTGCAGACACACCCAGGGCGGACCACGTGAGGCTGTGTTTGGAGACGGGTCTTCAAAGAGGTGATTAAGGTAAACTGAGGTCACCAGGGTGGGCCCTGATCCAACAGGACTGATGTCCCTATAAGCAGAGGAGACGAGGACACAGACAGGCACAGAGGGACGACCCCGTGAGGACACAGGGAGAAGACGGCGTCTACACGCCCAGGAGAGAGGCCTCGGGAGGGACCAGCCCTGAGACACCTGGATCTGGGACTTCCAGCCTCCAAGACGCAAGAGAATAAATGTCTGTCCCTTAAGCCGCCCTGTCTGTGCTATTTGTTACGTTGGCCCCGAGCAGAGGAACTCACTGGTCTTTAAGCCTCTGATACGCACAAGTTTCTCCCCCCTGTCACCACCCCGGTGCAGACGTTCATCAGCGCTAACACAGCTCATAAACAGTCTGTAAATAGTCCCCCAGCTCTCCGTGGGACCCCGGCCAGGAGCAGTGGGCTGAGACGCCGAGGTTTTGCACAACTCTTCAATGATACAAGTTACGCCGAACGTCACTCAATGGCTTGGGAAGGGAACGAGGACCACTCCTTTAATCACTCCCATTTCCTTCTAGAGTTGTTGTTATGTGTTTTTTTTTTTCCTTTAAACATACTTCACCAGCCTTTTGCCAACACTTTCATCATTTTCCATTTCTGCCTGGAATCCCCCCAAATTCAAATTCTCCAGGTCTGACTTCGCTCTGGCGTGCCTCTCGGCTCTGAGTCTGCGAGCTGGCCCTTCTTGGAATCGACGTCCAAGGACACTGGAGAATTTTCAGAATCCGTGAACACATTGAAAACGTAACTCAAGCACGTACGTGGTTTGGTCTTGCTATATAAGGCACCTCCTTCTACAGGGACAGAAACACGGTCTCTAAGGAAACGTTTCAGCTCCTCAGAGTCATTTGATGTCTCTCCGGTGTTCAGTGATATTCTAAATACAGATGCTCCTCAGCTTATGACGGGATTATTTCCTGAAAAACCTGCCTTAACGTGAAAAGATGGTTCGTTGAAAATGCAGTTAATACACCAAACCTCCTAGACCTCAGAGCTTAGCATAACCCACCTTCAACGTGCCCAGAACTCTTGCGTTAGTCTACACTTGGGCGAAATCAGCTCACACAAAGCTTATTTTACAATGAAGTGTTGAATGTCTCATGTAATTTATTGAATGCTGTACTGAAAGTGGAAGAGAGAGAGAGTGAGCTAGCATAGATAAGTGTGTGTTTGTACTGTAGATACAATTTATATACAATGTATATATATGATTTTACACTGAGCTCCCTCAGAAGCACACCCTGACACAAGGATCCTAGTGAGTTTATTTGGGTGTGGAGCCAGGAAGCACCCACAGCAGGTGGAGAAACGAGGTAGAGAGAGGAAGAGCCCGTGAACAGATGTCTATTGTGAACAGGTGACTATTGTGAACAGGTGTTTATTGAGCAGGTGACCACTGTGGACACCCAGCATCCCACCTGCTGACAGCCTTGGCCAGAGTGCAGCCTGCACCTTGGCCGTCCCCCAGCTGCAGGATGGCGAGCGGAAGAACTTGCTGGTCACCTCGGGTCATTCCGCAGGTGAGGGTTGTTCTTTGGGGGCCCGGGTTTCCCAGAACTCCGGCTACCTCAGGCACACCTACCTCTTGGGCTCCAGTGGTCAGGTAAACACCTCAGGCACAGCATCGCAGGGGCACCTGCTGGGTGCATTTCCATCAGCATATGCCGTAAGGTAGGATATCGGAGACATTACTCAACAGAGAGTAAATGAGGAACTATTCAATAAATAGCGCCGGGACAATTGGTTTTCCATCCGGAAAAAATGGAAACCATACGTACACACACACACACACACACACACAAACACACACACACGCATGCATAATTCCAGATGGATTAACGTTAAACTTCTGGAAGGAAATATAGGAAAAATCTCTCTCTCTTCTTGGACACCAGAAGGATTCTTATAAAAACACAAAGAAATATTAACCACTGAAAGAGCTGCCATGCTAACTACCTTATTGATAAGAACTTTTGTTTCTCGAAAAGACTCCATAAATAAAATGAAAAGGAAAGAGCAATTTAGGAGGAAGAACTTTGCACAGTCTTCTGAAAAAAAGCATTCAGATGATTCATCGTCAAGACATGTAGCGAGCTTTGAATAATAAGAAAGACAGAAGCCACTGGCAAACTCTGAAATCAGTGAGGAAGAATTTCTTGCAAAACGCCCCCAAACATTTGAAATGATGATTGACGTTATCAATTCATGGAAACATAAATTCAGACCACAATGTGATAAACATCTCTATTTCCATTGAATCAGCAGAAATTTAAACGTTCTGAAAATGTCAAGCATCAGAGAGAACACTTAGACAATGACCCTGGATGTGCAAATTAATGCAACCTGTTTGGAAAACTATCTTTGCATAATCTATCATCTGTAATCACATGCCTGTGTATATGCACTGCCTCTCCTGGGGGAGCATCCCAGGTAAAATCTTGCAGGCATGCCTCCAAACACACGCACCTGAAAGTTCACTGTGTCCCTGTCAGTAACAGCCAACCGTGGGAGGAATCCAGATATCCATCAGCAGGAAAACATAGAAATATACTGTGGTCCACTCAGTCAATGGGGCATTTCATAGCAGGAAAAGGAAAAAGAATGAAATACAAATGCATGCGACAATACGAATAAATCTAAGCAACAGAAAACTGAGTGAAAAAGGAAGTTCACAAAACGATTATAAAGTATGATACAATTTTTTAAAGCTCCAAATCCAGCAAACTATCACATGTTTATGGAATGTATGTCTACTCAAATATCGAACCTCTGTATCTATGCAAATACACACACATATGTCTCAGAATTACTTGGATCTGTATTAATATAATCTTTTTTGAGACAGAGTCTCACTCTGTTGCCTGGGCTAGAGTGCCATGGCGTCAGCCTAGCTCACAGTAACCTCAAACTCCTGGGCTCAAGTGATCCTCCTGCCTCAGCCTCCCGAGTAGCTGGGATTACAGGCATGTGCCACCATGCCCGGCTAATTTTTTCTATATATTTTTAGTTGTCCAGCTGATTTCTTTCTATTTTTAGTAGAGACTGGGTCTCGCTCTTGCTCAGGCTGGTCTCTAATTCCAGAGCTCAAATGATCCTCCTGCCTCAGCCTCCCAGAGTGCTGGGATTACAGGCATGAGCCACCTTGCCTGGCTGATATAATTTTTAAAATAAGGAAATGACAAAATCTAAATTCAGGATAGTAGTTAATAGTAGGTAGAAATATCGGACCAGACAGAGGAAAACACAGATACACACAAGGTATTGCTAAAGATAGAATTCTCGTGTTGGATAGTGGGTATTTTGTTGTTCATTTTATTATCATGCCTGACATAGCTCATATTTTATATATGACAAATATTGCATTTAAAATATAACCAATTATGCATTTGCAAGGGTGAATAACTATTATTATCCTTGCAAGCTTTCATTGTCTTACATGTTTGCATCTTACATAATGACCTGGGTCATTATCTGGTCAAGTCCAATTATGTTGAAGAAAGTCTTTCCAAAGTGGACAACAATTGGAAAATTTTTGTTCTATTGAAATTCTGTTTATTCTGGTGCAATCTTCAGTATGAATCTTAACTGAATATTTTTGCAAAATAATGCATTTTCTCATTACTAAGCACTTGGACGATTTATTTTTAGAATAAATGTGTTGAAATGTAGACTACTTGATGTTCCTTATCTACCTAGCCAACATTAAGCCGAGAGAATGACAACCATTGCATGTAAGATGTCTTCGCCCATTAAAAACTTGGGGAAGAGTTTCCATATGTCAAAAAAGGCATTGGCTTCAAATCACCTTTAGAAATACCTGCCCAAATATTGCATACACATCAGCAGGAAACTTCCACATGCATTTGGGGGTCGGGTTTCCCATTTACCATAATCCTCCCAGCTGCCTATTTACGTTCCTAAATAGACTGGGATGGATGCAGGCAGGAACCTTCGGGAGACCTGACACAGTTCTCTTTGTTGACAAACTGGTGGTTCCCATTTTGTCTGCCTTCTGAAAACTCACTAACCCACACTGTGTTTTTCTATAGCTCCCTTTTACTTAAGAATATAAACTGGTGGTAAAATGAAGACATTTTTAGAAAACTAATAATGAAAATTTAAGCACTAATTCACATTCTATACTCATTATATGGCTTCAGAGTTAAGAAAGTACATAAACTGGCTTATCCCAGAATACTTCAGAGAGGGAAACTCTAAAGGGGTTTAATCTAGTACAACCTCTATAGAAAGTAGTATGGAGATACCTTAAACAGATACAAGTAGAACTACCATTTGGTCTAGCAATCCCAGTACTGGGCATCTACCCAAAAGAACAAAAGATATTCTATAAAAAAGACACCTGCACTCGAATGTTTATAGCAGCACAATTCACAATTGTGAAGATGTGGAAACAACTCAAATGCCCATCAATCCATGAGTGGATTAATAAAATGTGGTATGTGTATACCATGGAGTTCTACTGAGCCACAAAAAACAATGGTATCTAGCACCTCTTGTATTATTCTGAATGGAGCTGGAGCCCATTCTACTAAGTGAAGTATCCTAAGAATGGAAAAACAAGCAACCATATGGACTCACCATCAAATTGGTTTTAACTGATCAACACGTAAGTGCACACATGGGAAATAACATTCATGGGGTGTCGGGCAGATGGGAGGGGGAGGAGGCAATGGGTAAATTCATACCTAATGGGTGGGGTGCTCACTGTCTGGGGGATGGACATGCTTGAATCTCTGACTTAGGTGAGGCAAAGGCAATATACGTAACCTAAACATTTGTACCCCTGTAACATGCTGAAATTAAAAAAAAATGTGGTATATGTATCCCCTGGACTACTACTTCACCATAAAAATTGATGGACTGATATCTCTTGTATTAACCTAGATGAATGGATTGATAGATGGATGGTTGGGTGGGTGGATGGATGGATGGATGGATGGTTGGGTAAAGGAAGGATGGATGGATGGTGGATGGATAGATGGATGGATGGGCAGATGGGTAGACGGATGGATGAATGAGTGGATGGATGAATGGATGGTTGGGTGGGTGGGTGGATGGATGGATGGTTGGGTAAAGGAAGGATGGATGGATGGTGGGTGGATGGATGGATGGATGGATGGGTAGATGGATGAACGGATGATTGGGTAGGTGAATAGATGGATGGGTGGATGGATGAATGGATGGTTGGCTGATTAGGTAGAAGTACAGGTAGATGGGTCGATGGATGATGGAGAGAATGAGAGATACAGATAGATAGGTAGACACATAGCTGGATAGATGTGGAGCTACATACAGCTATATCATATGTATGTCATTAGGAAAGAGCTTACACTACTGCTGGTTCTCATGGCTGGGCTCTTCTTTTCATTTCCTTGGTGAAGTTCCCTCTGCTAAAATACAAGAAGTCCAAATCGACAGAATCAAATGCAGAATGAGGCCAAGCTATGTAGTCAGAGGCAACTCACCATTCCATCATCAATTTCCTGCAAGAAAAGAAAAGAAAACCCCACCCTTCTTGTTACTCACCCTTGAAACTCTTATTCCATGTGTCAAAGCTCTTTTTCAAGTCAAGGAACGCACCCTCAGCAATCATGCAAACTTCAGTGAGACTTCATCATCAGAACGGCTGCAATGAGCACGTGGCTGGAGCTGGTTTTGGATGGAGAAGGCACCTGGGGTTTGGGGATTGGGCATGAAAGAGGAAGGGGACCCAGGGAGGAGTGAGGGCATCATGGTGAGATCAGGGTCCACGAGTCATCCACTTGGGCATCCTTCCTCCTCCTTGGCGAAGTGCATCTGAGGTCTTTTGGGAGATCAAGAGCTCTGGGAGGAAACCTTGGCAAGGACGAGTGTGCCTGGGCTCAGGATGATGGGTCAGCGTGGTGGAGGTTCTCGGGAAGCAGGAACAAGGCACTGGGCGGCCATGGTGGAGCCGGCAGATGGAAAGAGTGTGGCTTGGCTGGGGCTCATGTGTGCAGACCGTGAGCTGCCTTCTGGGTGGCAATGGATGGAGCAAGGTCGGAATTGGAACGGCTCTGGGGCAACGCCTCATTCCCTCTTTCGTTCCCCCCCAGGGAACAGTGAAAGAGAAACTGGCCGGAGCAGCAGAGTGTTCCCCAACCGGCTTTCCGAATTTATCTTGCATGAAGTGGAGGTGTCGTTCTTAGTGGCATCGTACGTGTGACTGAGTTAACTAACCAGTGAACTCCTCTTTCAGAAGGAGAAATAGTGCATTGTTCCAGAGAGAAAAAAGAAATAGGATAAATCACTTAACGTACTGAATCTAGCATTAAATTCTTCAATCTGTGTGTGTGTGTGTGTGTGTGTGTGTGTGTGTGTGTGTGTGTGTGTGTGTGTCTACCCTTTAAGATATTAATACATGGCAACTAACAAAATAATTCCCTCAGACTAATCTGGGAAAAAGAATTATGAATCTGGCAGGGAGATTTTGTAGTTGCTATCGAACCATATGGACAAACATAAATATCAGTCAAAGAAAAGGAAAAACAAGGAAAGGATTTGTTATACAGTCGGCCCTCCACATCCAAGCATTCAACCACCTGTGCACTGGAAATATTTGGAAAAATAAAATGCATTTCTACCAAACATGTACGGATTTTCTTTTTCTTGTCATTATTCTGTGAACAATGCAATTATATATGTAGCATTTACATTGTATTTGGTGTTATAAGTAATTTAGAGATGATTTAAAGTGTGTGGGAGGGTGTGTATAGGTTTTGTGCAAATATTATGCTATGTTGTAACAGGGAGATTTAAGCATCCACAGATTTTGGTATCTGTGGGAAGTCGTGGAGCCAGCCCCCATGGACATCAAGAGATGACTGTATTTAACAAGGAAATCTCTCTGTTTCTGACTGTTGGGTGTGGATTATATAAAAGCTATAGTTGGTCACTTTCTTTCTTCCTTGTTGTTTTTTTTTTTTTTTTTTTTTGTTTGTTTGAGACAAATTCTCACTCTGTCACTCACCATGCTGGCCTTGAACTCCTGGCCTCAAGCGATCCTACTGCCTCAGCTTCCTGGGTAGCTGGGACTACAGGTGCACACTACCACACTTGGCTATTTAAAAAAAAAAAATTGTAGAAATGGGGTCTTGCTATGATGCCCAGGCTGGTCTCAACCTCCTGGTTTCAAGCGAACCTCCCACCTTAGCCTCCCAAAATGCAAGGACTATAGGCATGAGCCACCGCACGTATCCAGTGGTCTGTCACTTTCGAAACAGCTCTCCCTACCTGTACAGCAGGTGGAGAGTCGATTTCTTGCGGCCGTTAGTGTCCAAGGTATGGAAAATGTCTCTAGCCCAAGTTTGAGTTTTGTCCCTATGGAAGCGCGTTGGCTGGTGGCTAAATCTCTGGGTCCAGTTATAGTCATGAATCTATCCTCAAATATAATATGCCTCCTACCCAGGTTTATTAAAAGTCAGTTCAAGACTGTCTCCTAGCCCCAGGGCAGCAGGCATATGGTGACGGCAGGTAGGGCAAGAGGCGTCTCCCAGATTCATTCTTCCCAAGAGGGAGGCAGAGGAACCACTGATTTGGAGACCGCATGATCAGGACTTTTGAGGTCAGCCCCTACTCAAAATCTTCTTTCATTTTACCCATGTGGAGAAAGAAAAGGAAGAGATGGGAGTTGCTCATAGGAGAGAAAGAAAGATGGGGTAGGGAGAGAAAGGAAAGGATGAAGACCAACGTGGATTGAACCCTGAGTCATCACCAACCTCACAATGAAAAGTAGATCTTGCCTAGAGTCATTGCCACTCTGCAGATGAGGAGAGGCTGGTTTAGGAGGCTATTAAAGAGTGAAGGGCATTGAAATTAAAGGCTAATTCCAGGACCAGAGCTCCAGCATGAGCCTTCCTGGCATCAACATCTGTCTTTCTCCCCACGGCCTCCTCCCTGTCCGCACTCTGGCCTGTGGTCTCCGTCTGGTTGGGGAAATATGGGGACCATATTCTCGGGCACAAAATCAAAGATGAATTGTACCAACACCAAGAGAGTATGAGTCACTCCGCATTTTTTTTTCCTCTTGAGTTTAAACACTCAATGCTTTCATTTAAGATGACAAATTAATTTCTTTTTTCAGAGAGAAAAGAAACCAAAAATATTACTGTCCTGGCTCTATAAACCAAACATTATAGAAGGGTAGCTCAAAGAGAAGTATTATTAAGGGAGAACTTAGAAGTGGAGAGCTTCAATTGCCCTCTAATTATTTCTTTTAATGGGAGAGCACAACACAAGGCAACCGACCGACCAACAACCAGCTGACGACGTCCCTATGGTGGTTCTGGGTCTTGGATACACCACATGACTCTGCCAGAAACCACATGTATCTCATGGGGCAACCTGAGTGGATGACGGAAAACTCATTGATTCCAACATATTCACAGCAATATTGATTGCTAAAAATAAAGGATGTGGACCAGCCTGAGCAACAGAGAGACCCCATATCTACCAAAAATGGAAAAATAAGCTGGGCATGGTGGTGTGCACCTGTAGTCCCAGCTATTAGGGAGGCTGAGGCAGGAGGATCGCTTGAGTCCAGGAGTTGGAGGCTGCAGTAAGCTAGGCTGATGCCACTGTACTCTAGCTTGAGTGACAGTGCAAGACCCTGTCTCAGAAAAATATATAAAGAAATAAAAAATAAAGGATGTACATTAAGAAAAAACTAGCTTTCACCCACAGTGGGACCAACAGAAATATCAGTATGTCACAATCTCTGATTTTTGCATATTTAATTATTTCTACTGTAAATTAGCTAGGGATACATTGCAGACCTAGGGATATTGATTTATATATAACAATAGTCTTCTTCCAATGATCAGAATGTTACAGGCAAGATGTCACTTGCTAGGAGAGGTGGAAAAAAAAAGAAGAATGTTACAGGCAAGAAAACTGACTGCCAATTTTCATGTCCCCAGAGTCTGTAGTATAAACATGTATATATTTAAATTTGTTCAAAGGTGATGCAGAGAAATTTAAATCAGGCAGTGCAAAGGTAATTTATGCAACCAAAGCATTTGTACCCCAGTAATATTCTGAAATTTTAAAAAAATTCAAATAAATAAATAAATCCATAAATCAATGACTAAAAAACATACAAAATTTTGATCAAAGAACCAATGAAGAAAAACCTTATAAAGTATTCTCACTCGAGATGCAAGGAGAACTAAGTTTAAAGATAACAATGGACATTTAAAATATGACATGATATAAGGCATAAGGCCACAGGTATTAATTATTATTATACTCTATTATACTCTTAATTACATCTGGTATGTATCTTATGCTTAATTTTACCAGGAGTTGTTGGGAAAACAATTAACCCACAAGTACCTAGTGCGTACAGACTCTGATTCAGAATTTGGGAGAATTATAAAATACAACCCACAGTCTCAGAGAATTAAAATATTACAGCTTATTTTTAAAATATTTCAGATTGTATTTTTAGGGTCTAATGTAAAACACATATGACCACCTATGTGACGTAAGAGAGAGATTATGTCAGTGTATCGACTAACTTTATACATTGTAGACCAACAAGTATGATTGGCAACAGCAGAATGAAATTTTTTCTTCCATTCATTTTTAAACTTGAAATATCCAAATAATTGCAACATTTCACATCAAACTCTGACACACAAATAGAGCTGGGATTCCTTGCAGGGTTTCTGGTCCTGTGACACTCTGCCCATGTGTTGTTATGTGTGATCAAGCCATTCCTATCCTTCAACAGGAATTTTCATTCCCAAGTAGAAAATTATTTTCTTTCACACCTTGAAACAATAAATCCTCCTCTGTTCTAACCCAAAGATATCATCAACAGGAATCATACGGATGCTTCTTCAACGCTGCTTTGTTAAAAAAGACTTCATAAAACAGGAATTGGAATCTCTGTTCTCTGGGATCTTTGCACCCAAGTCTGACCTCAGAGCTGGGCTGGCCGCCTGAACTTCAGTTCTGTCAAATGTTAGCGGCTACTCTCAAAACCAAACGGATTTCAAGATCCAAGAACTGTAAACACAAGATTCAGGAGAATCACGGGACCACTGTCACCTCTGTGTGTGAGCCACCATTATCCAAGCGAGTGTGAACTGCGATTTCCACGATGTTGGGTGCACGGGAATTTTAAATCATCCAGTGCAAGTGCTCTGACAGACCGGCTGGCTAATCTTAACATGTTATGCAAGAAAGGAAATCGAAATAGGTCTAAGGATTTCCAAAGAGAGAAGAAAAGAAGGAAAGAGAGAAAGAGAGAGAGAGAGAGAAGAAAGAAAGAAAGAAAGAAAGAAAGAAAGAAAGAAAGAAAGAAGGAAGGAAGGAAGGAAGGAAGGAAGGAAGGAAGGAAGGAAGGAAGGAAGGAAGGAAGGAAGGAAGGAAGGAAGGAAAGAAAGAAGGAAGGAAGGAAGGAAGGAAGGAAGGAAGGAAGGAAAGAAAGAAAGGGAGAGAGAAAGAATGGGAGAGAGAGAGAAAGAAAGGAAAGGAAAAGAAAAGAAAAGGAAAGAAGGAAGGAAGGAAGGAAGCAGGAAAGAAAGAAGAAAGGAAGGAAGGAAGGGGGGAGGAAGGAAAGGAAGGAAGAAAGAAAGAAGTAGAAAGAAAGAAAGAAAGAAAGAAAGAAAGAAAGAAAGAAAGAGAGAGAGAGAGAGAGAGAGAGAGAGAGAAAGGAAGGAAGGAAGGAGGGAGGGAGGGAGGGAAGGAGGGAAGGAAGGAGGGAAGAAAAATAAAGAAAGAAAAGAAAGAAAGGAAGGAAGGAAGAAACAAAGAAAGAAAGAAAGAAAGAAAAGAAAAGAAAAGAAAAGAAAAGAAAAGAAAAGAAAAGAAAAGAAAAGAAAAGAAAAGAAAAGAAAAAAAAAGAAAAGAGAGAGAAGGGAAGCTCTGTTGACTCTTCATAATCAAAAGAAAAAGAAAAAGCTCGGATATTCCAGTCCTCACGGGCACTCGATAAAACGAATGCAGATGACGATGTGTTTTAGGACATAGGTACTCTACAAATTCAGCAAACCCTGAATGAGCCCCTGACGCCACCGGGTATCCAGTTGCCACATAATTGTTGCTGGCAGGCCTCCAGTGCAGTCAGAGATCCCAAGGGAGGCTTCCGTTCAGATGCAAATCGTGAGTGTTTCCACTCCCTGCACCGTGTGTGGAGAACCAGGACCAGAGCACCACTTTTTTAAAGACCCACAAGATTAGATTTTCTGATTTTCTGCCATAAGAAAAGTTTCCCTTTCACTTGAAAGGAGCCGCAGTCTGTGTCCTTTCAGCTACCTCCAGACTTTGTCGGGCCTAGCTGGGACATGTGGGCTCCCTCTACAGACTGTTGGAAAAGCTATCGCAGCTCGGAGATAAACGCAATTTAGGAGGAGGGTGGAACCTTGTCGTTCCACGCCTAGAACTTTTCATCATGTGCAATGACATATTTTTCTTTTAATGTGAACTCCTTAGGCTGATATTTTGTATGAGTTTCAGCTGGTGGAAGGAATTCAAGTCACCCCGAACACAATCTTTGTTGGTGGGGACCCTCTAGTCTGGAATGGGACACAGGCACCCCCAGCAGTAAACACTGCAGCGACCACAATGATTGTACGCACTGCGGTACCAAATTCATTTGTAGAGTTCCTATTCTGTCTGCAGCTTTTAGGGTCGATGTTCAGTCTGTCCATGGCATGCTCACTGTCAGATAGAAACAAAAGGTCTAAATGCATTTAGTGGCAGAGATGTGGCTATTGGGAGATCAGGACAGAAAAGACATGCCTTGGAATGCAAGTCACACGGCAAGACTTTCTTGAGAACAGACAAGACAGTTATGATTGATGACTGCATGAGAGAACTCAAGAACAGTGAGTTTGGGAGGGACCCCTGGACTTGGAAATCATTC
The DNA here is from genome assembly GCF_020740605.2 of Lemur catta. Classification (NCBI taxonomy): domain Eukaryota; kingdom Metazoa; phylum Chordata; class Mammalia; order Primates; family Lemuridae; genus Lemur; species Lemur catta. The sequence goes on from NC_059155.1 coordinate 71,570,996, forward strand.
ATTATTAGTCATTGTTGTAAACAAAGGACATGAACAGAAACTTTTCAAAAGAAGACAGACTAATAGCCAATAAATATATGAAAAAATGCTCAACATCTCTAATCATCAGGAAAATACAAATCAAAATCACAATGAGATATCACTTAACTCCAGTGAGAATGGTTTTTATGAAAAAGTCCCGAAACAACAAATGCTGGTGTGGATGTGGAGAGATAGGAACACTCACACACTGCTGGTGGGACTGCAAACTAGTGCAACCTATGTGGAGATTAACATGGAGATACCTCAAAGAACTAAAAGTAGAACTACCATTTGATCCAGCAATCCCACTCCTGGGCATCTACCCAAACGAAAAAAAGACATTCTATAAAAAAGACATCTGCACTCGAATGTTTATAGCAGCACAATTCACAATTGCAAAGATGAGGAAACAACCCAAGTGCCCATCAATGCATGAGTGGATTAATAAAATGTGGTCTATGTACACCACGGAGTTCTACTCAGGCACAGAAAACAATGGTGATCTAGCACCTCTTGTATCATCCTGGATGGTGCTGGAGCCCATTCTACTAAGTGAAGTATCCCAGTGGAAAAACAAGCACCACATGGACTCACCATCAAATTGGTATTAACTGATCAACACTTAGTGCACATATGGAAATAACATTCATCAGGTGTCAGGCAGGTGGGAGGGGGAGGAGGGGATGGGTATATTCACACCTAATGGGTGTGGTGCACACTGTCTGGGGGATGGACACGCTTGTGGTTCTGACTCGGGTGGGGCAAAGGCAATACATGTAACCAAAGCGTTCGTACCCCTGCAATATTCTGAAGTAAAAAAAAAAAAAAAAAAAAAAAACAGTCTTCTTACTAAAAGATGAAAACAGAAATGAGATTATAGACAATATTGATGGTCTAGTTGAGACAATGAAGCCAGGAAGCAGAGAGACAACTTGTCACAGAAATCTGAGTGGAGCAGGATTTAGTAAATCGTGTGGAACCTCCAAGAGTAGAAGCAACAGTTATGACGTTGTTGACATCGTTAAGAACAGGCTCCAGGCAAAGTCCACTGAGAGTTCGAACCCCTTCACACTGCATCTGTGTTTCAAAAGAGAGACAGACACATGCTTAATGCGAAGCTTGTATTTAACCAACGTGAAATTAGATGTCAGTTTCACAAAATGGAAATCAGAATTTGTCCCAAAGGTAAACCCAAGTATCCCCCTCTCAGAGCACGGAAGCATTTGCCAGTGTCATTTTAATTATTTATTTTTCTAGGCATAAAATAATAAATTAAAGAAATTGAAAAGTATAAGATGAAAACAAAAATTGTCCCTGATTGTCTCACTTGGAGATTATGACTGTTAATGTTTCTTTTTTTTCTTTCATTTTAAAAGAAAATAAATTTTAATCAATGGAAAAAAAAATACCTGAACTGAATATGAAAAATATCACAAAATGGGATATTATGTACTAAACAATATTGCTAAGGAAAACAGCCACTACTACAATGCTACTAAGAAAAAATAATAATAAAAGAATCTGAAAATATTCAGTATTTTAAAACTATATAATGTTCTACAAGCTTAGCATTTCAAAGAGCAAAAACATGATTTTTCTTCTTTGATAAGAAAACTGTGAGACTAAATTGATACCAAAATAAACAACTCAATAGGCACAGTGTTTTTAAAATAAAAAATTAAAATTTAAAAGTAAATTTAATAATTTGAAATAATAACTTAATAATTTAAAATAAAATTTAAAAATAAAATTTAAAAAACAAAATAAAAAGCAATTTAAGGCATAAACCAGTTTCAAGATGATCCTCTAAGAAAAACTATTCTATCTAGCAGAGTGGAAAATCATTTTGAAAGGAAAAGAAAACTACACCCAACATGAGGAAATTATTTTAATTGGAACTTACTATGATGAATCCAAAGAGAATTTAATAAATTCACAAGAGTCTTTTCTTCCTTTGGGAAATGCCTGGCAATGTGGAATTTTCTCTGTTTTGTTTTTCCTAGGAAAACAAAATAATAAATTCTTATATTTCATTAATCATGAAAATGAAAAAGAGCTTCCACATTTTGGGTTGCTTCTTGAACAGCAAGTCGTTTTTCCCAGAGATTATTTTCCTTTTGTTGAAGAAGCGTAGACTTTCATCTCTATGTTAAATACATCTGAATCCACCTCTGGGATAGGGCTAGGTAATTCCTTCCTGCCAACATTTTTCTGGGTGACCTTTGACTTCTCGTTCTACCTTAATCCAAGTGGATTTCTCGTACTTGTTCTTGGAGCCCACTACTCTTCCCTCTCCGTCTGGAATACATCAAGTATTTGCTGTTTGTTTTGTCTTGTTTTCAGAAAGGAGGTCTGGAATGCCAATTTTCTGACTTTTTGCATATGAAACACTCTTCCTCCCCCACACTGCCCCTTCACACTAATTCACAAGTTTGGCCAAGTTTGGAATTCCAGAAGAAAAAAACAAATTCTCACAGAAAGTCGAATGCATTGGTGCATGGTCTCTCAGGACTCAATATTACTGTTGGGAAGTTTAATGGTATCTGGCCATCCTTGAAATTTCGATAACTTAGTTTTCTCTTTGTCTTGGAGGATAGGGTTCTTCATGTGTACCAATGCAACAACTAGCTCTTGCTGAGTAACAAACCACTCTGAATTGGAGCTGCTTAAAACAACACCAAGTTGTTTAGCTTACAGTTCTGTGGGTTGGTGATTTGTAGGGGGCTCCATGGGGCTCTCACTCCTCTGGGGTCAGCAGCTCTGCCCATGGTGGGCGGCTGACCACTGGCTGGGGAAATGGGGCTACTCACCTGTCATCACACAGCAGGCTGGGGTGCACCTCCTCGCCTGGTGGCTAGACTCCAAAAGCAGCAAGAAACGAAGATGCAAACCGATTGCACCAAGGCTTGGTATGGAAAAGAGCTTGATTTCTCTAGAATTCACAATTTGATGACTCTTACAAACCTCGTCTAAGTAGAACCATACAGTATCTGTCCTTCTGTGTTTGGCTTATTTCACTAAGCATAATGTCCTCAAGGTTAATCCATGTCATAGTGGATGTCAGAATCTCCTTCCTTTTCGTGGCTGCATAATATTCCATTGTACGGATGGACTACATTTTGTCTATCTTTTCATCCATCCATGGATACTTGACTTGTTTCTACTTTTTGACTATTGTGAACAATGCTGTTATGAACTTGAATGTACAGCACTATCATATCTTAAATGATATTTTCTGCCATGTGGATACATGATTTTCTTATTTTTGCCCATCCTCCCTCCTCTAATCCATGTTCCTGGCCCTCTGCAGAGCAACTTCCTGTCCCCAGTGAAGCAGAGGCTGGAACATGTGTAGAAATTGCCTCTTGCGGCTGCCTGATCCTGTGGTCTAAGACGTCAAGTTAAGGCATCAGGTAAAACATGTTGGTTCCATTGGCGTCATGGTACCACTGGTGACCAGCACCTCCCATGATAAGGAATGTAGTTTTATTCATCGTTCTTATGCTAATAGGGTTTCTTTCCTCTTCTCTTTCACATTATGTCCAACCTTTCTTCCTTCATTCCTTCCTTCTCTCCCTCCTTCTGTACCTCCTTCCTTCCCTCCTTCCCTCCCTCCTTCCTTCCCTCCTTCTTTCCTTCATTCCTTCCTTCTTTCATTTTTTTCCTTCTTCTAATTGTAAACTCCTTTGCCACATAATAATTTCAGCATATTACTTTTAGATGAAATAATGCATGCTAACATCGAATAAGAGATTTTCAAACACTTAAATTAAAAGCATTTCAGAGTAAAGACTTGTAACCAGGGAATATAAATTCCTGACCAATACCTTAACTTTATAGCTTCCTTTATGGAATCATTCTACATCTTAGAGAAAAAGAATCAGCTTTCAAACAAATAAGACATTTCCAAATCACAGGGGGAAAGAAAGTACTCAAAAAAAAAAAAAAAGAAAGAAAACTGTGCAAGAACTAAGGTTTCATAAATATGACAATTTTTAAAATTTCACCTCAATCTCAGTAATCGTTTGCATAAAAGACAACATAAGCATGAGCTGAAGCTGGGCAGTTGAAGGACTGAAATAATTTTCTAGGCCCTTAGTTGAAATAGCATGTGACATCCTAATCATGGAAACAGAGGCCGAGAGGAGAGAGGAAAGGTAGCTTTGGGATGTTGTGATCAGTTCTAGGAGCCGTTGTTTTTGGCATCCCTGGCTGTATCCCCCAACTAACTGTAAAGGTGGTCTTCTGCCCAGCCACCTTACAGAAAGCCTTCCTCATTTAATGCCATGCCCTCTTCATGAAGTCTTGTACTATCTCTGCTCATTCCTGAGAACACCACTTGGGTTGCATCCCTTCGTTAACGGTTTTCTGGTGTCTAGCACCTCTAGCTGTGCAATTAGCCCTCTAACTTCTTCTTTTGTTTTTGTTTTTCTTGATTGCAAATAGTTTGTGTGAGTCTATATATATTCTTTTTTAGTTTAATGGATTTATAGGATATAAGTTGAATTCCGTTACATGTATACATTGCACAGTGGCGAAGCTGGGCTTTTAGTGTACCCATCACCTGAATAGTGTACAAAGTAGATAATTTTCCATCCTTCACTCCTTCCCTCCTCGCACCTTTGAATTCTTCACTGTCTATTATTCCGCTCTTCATAGCCATAAGTGACCTCCCACTTACAAGGAAGAACACGCAGTATTTGTTTTTCAATTCCTGAATTAGTTCCCTTAGGACCGTGACATTCAGTTCCAAACATTTTGCTGCAAAAGACACTATTTCATTCTTTCTTAGGGCTGAGTAGTAGTATTCCATGGCATGTATGTATGTATGTGTGTGCATGTGTGTGTGTGTGGATGTATATCATATTTTCTTTATCCACTTATCAGGTGACAGGTACTTAGGTTGATTCCATATCTTTGCCATTGGGAATTGGGCCCCAATAAACATACAAGTGCAGGGGACTTCTTGGTATAAGGATTTCTATTCCTTGGAGTAGATACCCAGCAGTGGGACTGCAGGATTGAATGGTGGGTCTACTTTTAGTTGTTTGAGGAATCTCCGTACTGATTTCCAGAGAGGTTGCACTAACTTCCATTCCCTCCAGCAGTGTATGAGCTGCTCTCTTTGCATGAATGTCCCGTCTCCGCAAGTCATTTGCAAGAACCCTGGAGGCATATATGCCCTCCTGCAGCAAGTAATCCACCTCCGCTGCCTACAGAATCCCAAAATCAGTGGTTGCTCAATTAACATCATAAGCCAGGGGTCAGCAAACGTCTCAGGGCCAGAGAGTAAGCATTTTTGGCTCTGTTGGCCATATGGTCTGTTAAAATGAATGATTCAACTCTGCCGTTGTAGGAAGAATGCAGCCGTAGGCAATACATAAATTAATTAGCCTGGCTGATTGCCAATAAGACTTTGCGTGCTAATACATATAACAACATAGTATCCTTCCGTTGAACTTTTCAAAATATTTAAAAATATGAAAACTGTTCTTAACTCACAGCCATACAATAATGGGGGCCTGGTTAGACTTGGCTTGAACCAACATGTCCCAACCGCAGTAATAAATCGATGAAGTTTAAAACATTGAAAAAGTCATTCAAAACCTCCGAAGATGAATGACATCTGTTGTGTTTAGATTTTCTTTCCAACCGTGCTATTGTTTTGGAAGACGCATTTTATTATTGTTTTCCTTTCCTTAAATCGTAATAAAAACACAATCCTATTTGTGGTTAATAGGGTCTGCTCCAAACCCATGTTAGCTTTTTAGATGCACTTTTGAGAAATCAAATCCGGCTTCAGATTTATTGGCGGAAAATTCCGTAATCCGTTTCTGCATGCCAAAATGTTGCATCGATGACTTGCGTGAGAGTTGAGAGAGTATTTATTTATGCCAATAAGTCATTCCTTCCAAGACTGAAGAATAAGTAACCTTGTAGAAGTGCTAGCTTTGCATCTGGGCAGCCACTTGCTTTTGGGGAAACAATGTGTTTGGTTACTGTATCTGATATTGGAAGGACGTAGAAACTGTAATAAATTCATCAGTTAGTAAAACAGCTACACAGATCCCCAAGGCTCCTTTCCAAGCATCATATACTGTTATAAGAGCAGAATCAAACAAGAGGTCTTTGTTGAGAGACAAACTCAGAAGCCAGGACAAATATAAAAGACACACACTGTCTTGAAATTGTCCCCCTTGCCACTGTGAAAACAAATACGTCATCATTATTTTTAACCTGGTGAGATATTTTTGAATTAAAAAAAGGACACTTTTCAAATATCCTGCACTCTTTTAATTCCGAGGCTCAGGGTTTCTATGGCTGGATCAAGCAGGTTCTTCGACGGCAAAATCGCCACATCCTCTGGGATTCTGTTTTGTAGGTAAAACTACTTGGGTTTATGGAGCATAAAAATGATGCCAGCTGAACATTGAGTCTTTTAAAACGTGGTAACTCTGCCACAGTTGCAACTTGTCACCTACTCACCACGCACTTTTGAACTATTTGCCTAGGTTCATAAAAAGGATGGTGTTGGAGTGGATGTGTGTGTCTGTCCCAGGGCAGCTAATTAAAAAATGGACCTGGAGCCCATTCTTCCAAGTGCAGTATCCCAAGAATGGAAAAACAAGCACCACATGGACTCACCATCCAACTGGAACTAATCCATCAACGCTCACGTGCACATATGGAAATAACATTCATCAGAAATCAAGCAGGTAAGAGGCGGAGGAGGAGATGGGTAAATTTACACCTAATGGGTACAATGCACACTGTCTGGGGGATGGACACTCTTATAACTTTGACTCAAACGGTACAAAAGCAATTTATTTGTTATTTTATTTTATTTTTATTGAGATAGAGTCTCACTCTGTTGCCACGGCTAGACTGCAGTGGCATCAGCCCAGCTCACAGCAACCTCAAACTCCTGGGCTCAAGCAATCCTCCTTCCTCAGCCTCTCAAGTAGCTGGGACTACAGGCATGCGCCACCATGCCCGGCTAACTTTTTCTATTTTTAGTAGAGACGGGGTCTCGCTCTTGCTCAGGCTGGTCTCGAACTCCTGAGCTCAAGCCATCCTCCTGCCTCAGCCTCTCAGAGTACTAAGATTACAGGCGTGAGCCACCGCGCCCAGCCCAAAAGCAATTTATGTAACCGAAATATTTGTAGCCCCATAATATTCTGAAATAATAATAAAAAATAAGATAACATAAAATAAAACAGAACAACATAAAATAAAATGAAGCAAAATAAATAAAATAAAATAAAATAAAATAAAATAAAATAAAATAAAATAAAATAAATCACATATCCCTGCTGCTAGAGGACTCCAAGTGCAGGGACAGCAGAAACAAATCAGCTGATGAGCCTCATTCTTTCCCTGTGACAGCTGCTGTCAGGTTGTCAATTAGACCCAGCCTCCAGGAAGCCGTCCCTTGGGTCAGTCGAATGACTAGCCTCGTGTAAGAAATGGCTATTTTGGTGGCACCAATGACCTTCTTAGAACCCACAAGAGTTGTTAATGCTGAAGGTATTCACAACCTTGCACTTGGAGAAAATGTTGCTAGCTAAGCCTTATTTGAAATTGGATAATTAATATTGACTGTTTCTGGTTAATAAATTCATTAATTAGTTGAAAGGTTTATTTTGGTGACCCAAGGCAGTCACCAGCCCCCAGTCGGCCCCCGCCTGCCCCCAGGACGAGGATAGACGGTGCTGTGGCCTTTGCCGACAGCATCACCCACAAAAATCTCGTATGTGACAATGTTCTGTAGATTCCGACCCCTGTTTTTCTTGGGAAGCCGGAACCACAGCCCCACCTTACCTGCTATGTCTGATTTCATCCAGCGCAAAGCAGACAGAAGACTACAGAGGGAACGGTCTAAACTTTCGGAAGTTTGCAATCAGTTTGCTTTTGATTAAATAAAAAAAAAAAAAAAGCTCTCTTTGCTTTTTTTTTTAATTTTATTTTTATTTCAGCATATTACGGGGGTACAAATGTTTAGACTACATATATTGCCTTTGCCCCACCTGAGTCGGAGCTACAAGTGTGTCCATCCCCCAGACAGTGCACGCCACACCCATTAGGTGTGAATAGACCCATCCCCTCCTCCCCTCCCACCTGCCCCAACACCCGATGAATGTTAACGACTATATGTGTACTTAGGTGTTGATCAGTTAATACCATTTAACGGTGAGTCCATGTAGTGCTTGTTTTTCTTTTCTTGGGATACTTCACTTAGTATAATGGGCTCCTCCTCACTGTTTAAAACCATTTGCATCAAACTACACGAAAGGGTTATAGCAGCTTATCACTTCTCTTGCAAAACATCGAAGCCAGGTTGGGCTCGAAGTCCATTTGGAAACAAACTTGATTGATGACAAAAATGTCTACGTGCAGGTGTGGGGTGCTCACAGATGGGAACTGATGTAAATTCGTGGGGGCGTTGGTTCACGTCCCAGTTCCCGCACAAAAAATAAATTACAGCCTCCCCATGTTTGTTCATTTAGAGCTAAACAGAAACAGATGTGTGGGTATGAGGACGTAAAGAGGAGAAGTCTCCAGAAAATATGAAAACCGAAGGCTGTGGTGCATGCCATAAGCTTCAAGGCTGAAGGTTTAAATTCCATTAATACCACAAAGTTATTATTAGCATCTTATTAGACGGCTCCAAATCACACAGAAATGACATGGGCTCTCTCGTGCTTAATCTTTCTCTCTTTCTTTCTTTCTTTTCTTTTCTTTTTTCTTTCTTTCTTTTCTTCCCTTCCCTTCCCTTTCCTTTCCTTCCCTCCCCTCCTTTCTTCCTCCCTCCCTCCCTCCTTCCTTTCTTTCTTTTTTCCTTCCTTCCTTCCTTCCTTCCTTCCTTCCTTCCTTCCTTCCTTCCTTTCTTTCTTTCTTTTTCTTTCTTTCTTTCTTTCTTTCTTCCTCTCTCTCTCTCTCTCTCCTTCTCTCCCTCCTGCCTTCCTTCCTTTCTTCCTTTTTTCCTTTCTGTATTTCTTTCTTTTTCTTTCTTTCTTTCTCTCTCTCTCCCCCTCCCTCCCTCCCTCCTTCCTTCCTTCCCTTTCTTTTTCTTTCTTTCTGTTTCTTTCTTTCTCTCTCTCTCCCTCCCCCTCTTCTTTCTCTCTTTCCCTTCCTTCCTTCCTTTCTTTTTTCTTTCTTTCTTTCTCTTCCTTCCTTCCTTCCTTCCTTCCTTCCTTCCTTCCTTCCTTCCTTCCTTTCTTTTCTCTTTATTTCATCTTGACTATTTGTCAGTACCCTGACTCTTTCTCTCTCTCTCTTTGTGGCTGTTTCTCTTGCACACATACACACACATATTTGTGAAGAAAAGCAGTAAAGATTTGGTTTCGATGAAACCCAAGACAGAAAGGAACCTCCAAAACTCCTTTTCATTCATGCTAACTGGGACAGGGTAGGTAAAGAGTTCATGCAATTCAAAGTTAGAGAGGCAAGCTGGGCAATCTAGTGAGACCCCGTCTCTACAAAAAAAAATTTTTTTTTAATTAGCTGAGCATGGAGGCTCATGCCTGTAGTCCCAGCTACTCAGGAGGCTGAGGCAGGAGGATCGCTTGAGCCCAGGAGAGTCTGAGGTTACAGTGAGCTGCCATCCTACCAGTGCACTCCAGCCTGAGTGACAGAAAAAGACTTCATCTCTCAAAAACACAAAAGAACAAAAGAAACAAAGTTTGATGAGAGCATCCCCATATGACTACCCTCATGTCTGGCACCAACTGCAAGTGAGGTTTCCAAGACCACCCTCAGATTTGATCATTGCCTAGGAAGACCCCAGACCTCACTGGAAGTGCTTGCGCTCACGGTTATGGTTTCTTAGGTGGGAAGGGTACACATTCACAGGCCAACCAAGGGAAGAGGGGCACGGGGCAGAGTCCACGGAAACAGCAGACCCGGAGCTCCTCTTGTCCTCTCCCTGTGGGGGTGCAGAGAGCACTGACCCCTCACGGGAATGGTGTGTGGCGTGCACAAGCAGCTTTGCCGACCAGGGAAGCCCACCTGAGCCTCAGTGTTCAAGGTCTTTACTGGGGGCTGCACGGTCAACCTTAATCTCCAGCCCCTCTGGACGTCTGAGCTGATACAGCAAGACCCAAACTCCCCACATTTGACCGCCTGGTGTGGGCAGCCCACAGCCCAATACTGTCTGCTACAAACAGCCCCCTCCATGCTAAATCACTGATACACTAAGCAGCGACCCAAGGCCCCCCGGTCAACAAGCACCTATCAGACACTCCATGAGGTTAGAGCTCACCTGCCCTAGGGGTCAAGGGCAAAGGCCTGACCAGCCCCTCCCTGAGCGAGGTTAACCCTTTACTTTCATAGCACGGCTCATTGCAAACATTCTGTCTACTTTATGGGAAAAAAAAAGCTATGGTTTCTGAGTACTATGTGTGTGCGTGCATAATTAAAATATTATATATTTGATTACATATATCTTGATTAATTGTCCATATGCTGACTACTGACTTCAGTTTTTTGGTACCGCCTGAAATTTTGTGCCTGATAAAGTTGCCTTACTAAACTCATTTTAGACCTGCTGTAGGTTGCACAGCTGATAATTGTATAAAAATATTATATGTACGTATAAAATTTTAACCAACTATATAATGTGCACAGATGTACCTACATAAATACATATATGTAATCTTAAATGCATAACACACACTATAGATGGATATAATTTTTAACCAGCTATATGTACGCATATGTGCACACACATGTTCCTGGAATTGCAATGCGGTTACATCCTTGCAAAACCATTGTAAAGTAGAAAAATCATAGGTTGAACCATCCTTAGGTCCAGATGCTCTTTAACTTACGAGGTTACACCGTGATAAAAGCATCATCAAGTCAAAAAATCACAAGTTGAACCATCTTAAGTGGGGAATCACCTATATATGTATATACCTATCTATATAATTTTCATATGTATAAATGTTATTCATACACGTCTAAAAATATAATATCTACACACATGCATAGATGTAATTTTTAGCCAGCTGTGGTGCCCAGGACAGGGCTCCGGTGGGGTGTTTGATTCGACCTCCTTGAGTGCAAAATTTCAGTGCACACCAACATCTCAGTAGGCAAGATATGGAATATTTTAATTTAATGTTAGGAAAAATCAAAATGAATGCAAAAAAAAAAAAAGCCATGATGAACAAAATATCCAAATTTTAATTGAAGAGAAATGATTCTATTCTGAAAGAGGCTACTTTCATGTCCACTCGGTGGCCCCTTCTGAAGGCTAAAAAAAAATAGCCATGGACGCCCAAAAAAACCAATACACCTTTCTCCCTGTTCTGCCTGAACTTCATTGTAGGACTAAAATGCTGATGTGAAGCAAAGGGACCACGGGTGGAATAGCAGGTTGGCTGTGCGCTATTGCTTTGAAACTGCAGCAAGTTGTCCCTGTAATAGCCACCTTCCTTGTCATTTTCAGTGGCTATTCACGGGCTGGACCTACACCAAGAGGACTGTTTCCCAGAGTGGTTGACTGTTTGCAGGAAACTGGTTCCCAGTGTGTAGTCCTAAGAGACCTTGTTGGGTTCCATTGGCCCAGGAAACAATGGCGCATTCCACGCCAAGGCTGGTGAAATAGCACGGTCAGAAATGCAAAAGCCCGCAGGAGCCGCTAGCAGAATTTAACTCAGATCAGGAGCCTTGGAAAAAGGATATTTTTTTTCCCCTAGGAACTTCGCAAATAAATCCAGAGAAGCCATCACTGTGTCACTCAGAAAGCTGCAGGGAGCTCCACTCAGGTTAGAAACCATGGTGAACGTGGAACCAGGTGGGTTGTGGTTGTAATTCCTCAAAACCAACCTTATGCACAGACAGACCCCGACTGTCTCAGCGAGAACCATGTCGGACTTTTACGATCACAGTTTTGTATTCAGAAGTGTCAAACCTACCAATGCTATAAATCTATAATCTGCTTATAAACGCGAAGTTTGTAAGCCGAGATCTACATGCGAGTGTGTGCTGTGCTCACACAGTAGCCCCTGCCTTCTCTGTTCATTTCTTTTATTGTTTCAGAATATTACGGGAGTACCAATGTTTAGGTTACATAAATTGATTTTGTACAGTTTGAGTCAAAGTTGTAAGTGTGCCCATCCCCTAGACAGTGTGCATTGTACCCGTTAGGTGTGAATTTACCCATCCCCTCCTCCTCCTTCCCACCTGCTTGGTTTCCAATGAATGTTACTTCCATATGTGCACATAAGTATTGATCAATTATTTGCAATTTGATGGTGAGTACATGTGGTGCTTATTTTTCCATTCTTGGGATGCTTCACTTAGTAGAATGGGCTCTGCTCTATCCAGGATAATACAAGAGGTGCTAGATCACCATTGTTTTTTGTGGCTGAGTAGAACTCCATGGTGTACATAGACCACATTTTATTAATCCACCCATGGATTGATGGGCACTTGAGTTGTTTCCTCATCTTTGTGATTGTAAATTGTGCTACTATAAACATTCGAATGCAGGTGTCTTTTTCATAGAATGTCTTTGTTTCCTTTAGGTAAATACCTGGTAGTGGGATTTCTGGATCCAAGGGTAGTTCTACTTTTAGTTCTTTGAGGTATCTCCATACTACTTTCCACAGAGGTTGTACGGGTTTGCAGTCCCACCAGCAGTGTACGAGTGTTCCTATCTCCCTGCATCCATGCTTACATTTGTTGTTTTGGGACTTTTTGATAAAAGCCATCATCATTGGAGTTAGGTGACGTGTCCTTGTGATTTTATTTGCATTTGCCTGATGATTAGAGACGTTGAGCAATTTTGCATGTGTTTGTTGGCCATTAGTCCAGCTGCTCAACTCTGTTCATTTTCACAGGAACCAGAAAAAGAAGGAGGAAATATGGAGCCCACCCAGACAGAGGACGAAGGCTCCTGCTGGCAGGGGTCCTGTCGTGAGGACCGCCACCAGATGTCAAGTGCAGATGATTCATGTTCTTCTTCATGTGACAATGCAAGGGACACATATGTCCGATGTAGCAACCATAACCTTATGACACACCCAACCCCCTCCAAAGCTAGTTCTAATTTATTTCTAGAGACAACAACGTCTTGGTTACTTTGAAGCAGGGAATGACAACTTTGACCCTGAAAAATTAATTCTCTAAAATCATCATAGAAAGAAAACCATAATATACCCGTTTTCTAAACCTCCCTACGGTAACTTCTTCCAGCCTCCAGGGCCTTTCATTTGGCAAACACCAGCCAGAGATGATTTCTCTGCCAAAGAGAACTCTTTCTTTGAGAAAACACACCGTATTTAGTTATTTGTGGTTTCCCCGTTCAATAAACCATGAGAATCTGATCTTTTCTTTTTCCAACCACAACCTAACGTACTCTAAACAATTGTGTATAAATATATACATCGTTTGGGAAAGTATTCCCTTCACCCTTCTCCCTTTCTTTTTATTTTCTTTTTTTCCTTTTTTTCTTACCACTAGACCACCAGGGATCTTTTCCTTAAAACAAAAAAGAAATCAACCAAGTGCCAAGACACATGGAAATTCAATACATCACTTTCAACTTATTCAACAGTCTTAGTTTCCCATGGTACCCAAAAGTGACTCTTAGATATTTATATATTTTTTAATGCATAATGGTTTGTGTTTGGGTCTTATGCAATTTTTCTGGTAAAGTTGACTGTGAGGTCTCTTACATAGACAGGTAAACAGATGGGATGTGAGCAAGTTCTCTTCACAGCAAGAGTGAGTAGGAACAGTTGCAGTGAGGTTTCTTAAGACAATTATTTCACAATCAAATACACCATCCTTCAGCGTACAACCACACCGGTTCTTATTTTACAGAAAACGGAGGGACTCTTTTGTTCAGAAAATACTCAGGTTTGTGAAAAAGGAAAAGAATCTCTCGCCAGTTTTGCAATACTCTGCTCTGACATCTTCTCCTAACCACCCCCCCAAACACCAATAAACTCCTCACCAATAATTTATCAAATGAAACATGTAATTCTTGTGCCCCAAGCTCCCCTGGAAAAACACATACGCTGTTTCCATGTGAGAGAAGCTACAAGAACATGGATGTGTACTTGTACCTCTGGAGCCACGGAGATCCAAAATCAAAGGGAAACAACCAAATGGCAACCTCTTAACCCTCACTCCCTTTCTCGATAAACACAACAGAGGCATTTGGAATCCTCTGTGCTTACCATTTGAAAACAAAATGAAATGCAGCTCTCGGGAGTAACCAGTGTGTAACTGGTTTCCATTGGCTCCCATGTCAGTTTTAGTTTTGGCTGCCTTTTTTTTTTGTTTGTCCACTGTAAGACCAGGACCTCTGTAAAAATACTCATTGAGAAGTTGATTGTGGCTTATTTCCCTATATATGGTTTAAAATCTTTTTTTTTAAGACTCGCTACAGAGTTCAAAGTAAACATGCAGTCTGCAGTGTGGGTCTGCAGAATATATCCCAGGAAAAGAGGGTTTGCTTAAATAGCCACCAACGATGGTCTAAATACAGAGTCGCAATGTGGGCTACCTTTGGAGAGAAAGAAGTAGTGTCCAGGATGGGATATGAGAGAGTTTTTCAGGGGGTAGTGATAATATTTTCCTTTTTTTATCTGGATGGTGGTAGCTTGTGATAATTCATAAAGCTGAATATTATCCTTTGTGCATTTTCTCTGCATATATCATAGTTCATTCTAAAAGTTAAAAATAAGTTGGCAATTATCACGTTTTTTTTTTTGTGTTTTTGTATTTTGTATTTTTTGAATGCAAAAAAAATATATATGATGACGACAAAGGCATCACTAGCAGTTCTGTGGTGGCCAGGTGTGCTGAGCACCAGCTGTTTCCTGCTCTGTGCATTAGGCACATGGTGTGAGCCCCCTTGAGGCGGGGCAGGGTGATGTCACTCAGTGATGTCACTTGGCCTGGCCAATCAGCTGCAAGCAGAAAGGGTGGAGCATTTAAGTGCTGGTGCAAGATGGCCCGGACCTCTCTTTTCCCCTATGGAGAGGTGGTTCCCAATTTTGAAGATGGGGACGCCCCACCAGCTGGGGCCAAAAGTGAATTCAGAGAGCAGAGCCCCAGCTAGTGCTTCATGTACACATGGTGACATGAAGGAAATGAACCTCTGTTGACTTCTATGTTGATATTTGGGAGATTGAATCACCTAATGTCCCTTGGCTGGCACAGCTGGCACCATGGCAGGTGTTACTCTCTCTACCTGTGAAGAAACTTGAGCTCAGAGAGGTGCAATGACTTACTCAGGGTCTGAGAACTGGTGGTCAGGTGGTAGAAATTGAACCTGATTTTTTTCTCATATACCTTTGCATAATTACGTAATTTTGTCTTCTCTTACAAGGAACTACGATGAGGATGACGAGGGAAGTGTGGAACCATGGAGGGCGTTTTCCTCACACGCTTTTTCTGCTGGTTTGCTTCATTTAAAAACGCTCAAACGTGCTAAAACAGCCCAGAAGTTATACCCCTGTGACATAACTCAGCCACAGCAAGGACAAGTCATGCTAAGTTGATGTTTTCTTTCCAGACAGCCATGCATACTTCACGGGGTCCCCTGAGGGCACAGCTTCCCCTGGCTCCAGGTCTTCTAATTACCGCGCTCCTTCCAGAGAAAATTGATTATTCCACCTTGACTGAGTCCATCAACATCAAAAAAAAAGTCTGTCTGCCGCATCCTGCTGAAATTGCTAAAATAATTTTAAAAGCAGCGCTGTGCATCATTGCCTACAATTGTTTAAAGATACAATATAGATTGTTTATATACTTCCGGTGTATAACTGACCCCAAAATATATTTTAAACACTTCCCATTGTAAGACAGGAAAAATAATTTTCTCTCTACCCTTATTGAGTTCTTACTTGGGTACCTCCCGTAACAAAAGAAGGATTTACAAGGCAAAGAAAAATAGAAGTTTTTGTGTGTGGACTTCATATATCCATGGGAGAGACCCCAGAGAAAAATGAGTATATCTTGAATTCAGGCTTAAATAACACCTTCCCGTGGAATAAAGAAATAACAGAGTTGGGGCAGGGGTGCAGTTGGGGGGAGGTACCCCAGAAAATCAGAATGAAGCAGCACCTTGGTCGACATCTCTGCCTTCCCCATGGCCAAGAGTCTCTGGTGGTTTAGAGTCATTCTTCTGTGCTGGGTACAGAAAGGGAGACACTCTTACAAATGCAGATTTCCTTTAGAGATGGAAATTTCCCTCACAAAAGCACAATTGTAGAAATTGTTTTTGGAGCTTCTCCTGTTGTTTCTCAAAATAATCAGTTCAAGCTAATTCTGTGCCAAAGAGGTGTATTTTGGGGTAGTATATCCTGATCTCCTATACCTCAGAGAGCCAGTGCCCCCACCATTTTATTTTTTTAATTGGTGAATTTCATTAAAATGTTTAGTACAGGATGAAATAGTATCGTCACAAACATGTCAACTAATTTGCATGGAAAAGAGTGATCTTATCTCCTTAATAAGTTTGCAAACGCTGTGAAAAGTAACCCATGGGTACAAGAAATAACTTGGGGAAAAGCAATATAAATATCTTAAAATCTTGCTGTTTCTATTTCTGCCTCTAATGCGCTGTTAAAAGTCAAATAGCCAGTTTAATATCACTTGAGTTTTAATTACCTTTCCTTTCTCTTTCTGATGGGTAAAAATTTCAGGTACCATTGCGTCTATTCCTGAGATCATTTACAAATTGGAATAAGAACTCCAAATGTTTGGCAGCATGAATAGAAGCATAGAATATAAATGATTTACACATTCAGTTACAGAGTCCTTGGTAAACCTAAACTGATATCACAGAACCCCACTGTTTTATTTAACCTTCTGCGTCTCAAACCTCTCTTCTTTTAACCAGTTTTGAAACGTTATTATTTGATCTTACACTTTTGAAAAACTTACCTTCCTCAAATATTTTAAATTCCAATTGCACATAATATTTTTTCTCCCACACACGTTCAACATAGGTAAGAAAGTAAAGACAGGGTTCGAGGTAGAAAGAAGTATAAAAGTTTTTTAACTCACCATATATGAGTGGTTTCATAACATATTCTGGGGATTTCATAGCATAAACTATTTATTTCAAATAATAATGTGCCAGAAGTAACTGAAAATGAAACTAATGCGTATATCTGGCCTTTTAAAACTTTTGAATGAATTGTTGGTAGTTGAAACAAAAGATTTAGTCCTTAAATTAATATACAGTTGACCCCTGACCAAGGAGGGAGTTGGAGGCACCAACCCCTGTGTGTCAAAAATCCATGCACAACTTTTGCCTTGCCCCAAAACTTAGCTGCTAATTGCCTACTGACCACCAGAAGCCTTCTTGATAACAGTTGATTAACACATAGTTTGTATGTTATTGTGTATTATATACTATATTCTTACAATACAGTAAGCTAGAGAAAAGAAAATGTTACTAAGAACATTATAAGGAAAGAAGATAGGTTTACTCTTCATTAAGTGGAATTGGATCATCACAAAGGTCTTCATCCTCCTCATCCTCACATTGGATAGGCTGAGGAAGAGGAGGAGGAGGAAGAAGACGGGTGGGTCTTGCTGTCTCCTGCGTGGCAGAGGAAGAGAAGAAATTCCACATAGACGTGAACCCACAGAGCTCAAGCCCTTGGTATTCAAGGGTCAACCGTATGTGCATTTATATTTCATGCTAATCAGTAACCCCAAGCTCTGTAGTCAGACAACAGAGACCCGGGGCAGAACTTGGGTGTGTGTTCAACAGTAACAATATTAACTTCAATAAGAACGACAGATTTTTACAATTACAAGTCTGCTACAGTTTGCAGATACTTTCTATATATGGAATCCTCTCAGTGACCCTGAAATATTAGTGTTGTCACCCACGTTGACCGATGAGGACCCTTTCCAACATTTTGCTCAGAGTCAGATACCTATAAACGCAAAGCTGTCAATCCCAATCCAGGTCTTCCACGGCTAAATGGGTGCCTGTGTTTATTCTGTCCAAGAGCCGAGCTAAACTGAAGATGCATTTGTTAACAGAGCTGCCAATCAGACACCAGATCCAAGACTCAGTTCTAAAACTGAACAGCCCAGTTTCTGCATTATTTTATTATTTCTATACAGGACTAGATCACAAAGAGAGGAAGCTCTGTGGGTGTAATATTTTGGCTTACTCGAAATAGGTTCCAACATTTTTTATTTTAATAATGACCGATTTTTTTAATTTTTAAAATTTTACTCAAGACTCTAGAAAACCATGAATATATTGAGAATATCTAAATCCCAACTACATTCTTTCTCTCTCTTTCTTTCTTTTTCTTTTTTCTTTCTTCTTTCTTTCTCTCCCTCTTTCTCTTTCTTTCTTTCTTTCCTTTCTTCCTTCCTGACTTCTCTCTTTTCTTCTTCTTCCTTCCCTCCTTCCTTCCCTCCCTTCTTCCTTCCTTCCCTCTTTCCCTCTTTCCTGTCTTCCTTTCTTGTTTTTTTTTTCTTTGAAACTTACTTTTCCTCGGATAGAATGAACTACCCCTATGATGATAAGTTTTAGACTACTTCTATCACCTCAATAAATCCCCAAATATTCATATACACCTAATCCACTTTCTCACACCCCTTTGCCCCAGGGCATCCATTTCTGTCTGTATAGATTTGCCTTTTCTGTACATTTCATATAAATGGAACCCACAACATGTGTCTTTGGTGATTGGCCTCTTTCACCTGGAATTATGTTTTTGAGATCACTCACTCATGCTGTACCGTGTATCTATATAGTTTTCCTCTTTTTTATCCTTTCTTTTTTCAAAGGCTTTATTTTTTTTAGAGCCATTTTAGGTTCACAGCAAATCTGAGAGGAATGGGCCAAGATTTCCTGTTACTCCCACCCTCCCCTCTGAACAGCCTCCCCCACTATCCACATCCGGCACCACACCTGTTACAACCCCTGAACCTACCCTGACACGTCGCAGTCACCTGAGGTCCCCAGTCTACACTGGGGTTCACCGTCGGTGTTGTGCATTCTGTGGGTTTTGACAAATACGGAACGTCATGTACCTACCACAATAGTGCCATGCGGAATTGTTTCCCTGCCCTAAACATCCTCTGTGGTTCTGCCTGTTCCATCTCCCGATGCCCTGGCAACCACTGATCTTTTTATTGTCTCCATAGTTTTCCCTTTTCTAGAATGTTCTAGAGTGGAATTCCACAGTCTGTAGCCTTTTCAGATTGGCTTCTTTAACTCAGCAATATGCATCGCAGCCTGTCCATGTCTCATTGCGTTTAGTGCTGAAGAGTATTCCATTTTCTAGATGCAACACTGTTTATGTATCCATTTTCATGCTCAACGACATCTCAGTTGCTTCCCCTGTGTTCCTGGTCATTCCCGAATAGACTTCCATTGCATGGATAGAATGCATCGTGTGCGTCTTGCATTCATCATTGACTTTGGGTCTGGGGTTCCTCGCAAACTTCCCTTGGCCCTATCGCGGCCAGCAGGGTCCAGCGTGCATGCCCTACGGGAGAACTAAACTCTCTCTAATCCTCTCCTTGCAGATCAGCAATCACTTTTGACCTTGTTGCTTTTTTATTACAGCACTGGGACTGCTGCTTCTGACTGGGGAGGGAAGAAAACAGCCTGCAGCCGAAGTACTGCCACGGAAACCTCCGGGAACTTCTTGGTTTCCTCCGAATTCCTCCCTAAGTGTATCTGGCAAGCAGACCTCACATGAGCCTGCACCCACATCAAAGTCTCCGGCCCTGGTATACAAGCCTCCAGCACTTTTTAAAGCCTCTCCCTCCCTGCTCTCTCCCTCCAACTATTTGTGGGCTCAACGACGTTGCCTTTCCCTACTTATTAATCCGTTGTGTTTCTTCATCAGTTTGCAAAGCTACTGCCATCCTGCTGCCTGGTAGGATCATCTTGCTAAGTCCCCTAAGCAGCAGAATGGCTCCGGGAGGGCCAGTCACCCCTGTGGAATGTCAAGACACCGGACAGGAAATCCACGCTGTAAACAGACTGAACCTTCGTGAATTCCGCTGCAAGCCTTCTGCACTCTCCCGGGCTGGGGATTTTGCAATAGCCCACATTCAAAGTGAAACCATTCATCACAGGCTCACGGGCTGTGGGAGGGAAAGGGTGGTTTTTGCAAAGGAGGGCATGGCTATTTTTACTCCCCAGGGGGAAAAGTGTGAAGGAAAACCTTCCACCTCCCATGCCCACTTTTTCCTCCTTCCGAAGGAGAAGCGATGACTTGCTCTCTTGGAAAAGCTGGGCTGAGAACTGAGCAAGTCCTCTTTCTGAACTGTCCCCAGGGAAGGACCTCTGCCTCTCTTCCCTTCTGCTTCAATCTTGACAGTTGCATGTTCTGCCTTGATACTCGGGATTGCCTTTTCAAAACAAAGCCAGGAAGACGGGTTGAGTCACTTGCACAATTTCCAACGCCCGGGCTGTGTTACAAGCAGAACAGTCTCACCTTCTCATCCGTCTCCTGTCTTTGCCTTCTGTCTCCTCCACATAAACTCCCACAGATGTTCATGGTAGGCAAGATAATCTTGAGATTTTGTTCCAGAACTGACATACTGATCAACTGTAAGAGCAGAGAGAACGGAAAACGTTCGACCATCCTGTAACTAAGGTCAGGCAGAAAACTTTGAATAAAATCAACCATTTTATTCAGAATGTCTAAAAAGATACACATCTTCCATCTGTGCTAACAACCGATGGCTTTTGTGCTTTGCGTAGTCAAGTTCAGCAGATACCCTTGGATATTTGTGCTCTGATGTAATAATATCTGGTTTTGGTCAATGGCTGGAGTAGATTGAATAGTGTCCCCCCAAATGTATGTCCGCCCAACTTCAGAATGCAACTTTATTTGGAAGTACAGTCCCCTGTACATGTGATTAGTTAAAATAAGGTCATAGTGAGTTGTGCTGGGCTCTTAATCCAAAATAACCAGTTTCCTTATAAAGAGAGAAGAGACCCAGAGATAGAGGTATGTAGGGAGAAGGTCATATGAAGATGGAGGCAGAGATTGGAGTGAAGTATCCACAGCTCAAGGAATCCCAAGGATTGCCAGCAACCGGCACAAGCTACAAGTGAGGCATGCTAGGACATCCTGCCTTAGAACCTTCATATATATATATTACATATATATATATTACATATATATATATTGTTTTTATATACCTTATATATATACAGTTTATATATATATATATTTTTTTTTACCAATA
Organism: Lemur catta; assembly: GCF_020740605.2. Classification (NCBI taxonomy): domain Eukaryota; kingdom Metazoa; phylum Chordata; class Mammalia; order Primates; family Lemuridae; genus Lemur; species Lemur catta. The sequence goes on from NC_059155.1 coordinate 71,592,227, forward strand.
CCAAAATGGATTTTTTTCTAAGTGGAATAATAGTTAACAAAGACTCCACTAAGCTGCATTTCTTATAAACACTACTCTGATATCTTTTACTACCTTTTTTAACCATTCTCCAATATTTTATACATCTCTGTTCTATTCTCTGGTAGTGAGGGAAAGATGGACATAAAAGTCTTAATATTGGCCCATCTCAGTCATAGATTGCTTTTCCTAGACTGAGATACTCATGATCTGCCATCTCAGTCATAGATTTTTTTCCCTGTAATAATGTCATTGCCACTGGACATCTTGGTCATAGATCATTTTCCCCAAAACCATAACATCATCACCCACCACCGGGGTCATAGATTTTACCCTATTATTATTAATCCTAAGAAGATTTCTGATGTCTCCATTATATTTTAGATGTCCAGCTGTGCATAAATAGCCCAATAATCTTGGCATGTTTTCATGTCGGAAAATGTTCCGCAAATCTTCGAGTATGTGATTGTCATCATTTAGAACAGGACTGAACATTTACGTGGTTAGTTCCTCCTTTTTTTGAGACTGTGAGTAGGGTACATGTATAACATGGAAATGAGGAATTGCAAGAGGGAAAATGTAGAACACAACGTAATATAGTCAGTACAGAAAGAGATAGTGATCACTACTTTAAGTACACAGAGTGACTCATTGAACAAAGCCAGACTTGAATGCAGGTGTCAACATATCCAGAGATAGGCAATGTGTCATCCAAAGCATTTCTGAAATGGAACAAAGAAAATAAAAGACATAAGTCCAAGTTGGCACTACACACATAACCCTGCCTAGAAGAGAGAATGCCCTGCCCAGCCGAGGGCATGCCCACAGTTCTGAGGAGGTGCCGCCCCTTTTTATAAACATGAACTCTTTCATCCGTTTGAGTCAGAAAACATTCAGTTCACTTAAGTTTTGTAACTCTGTGAACTCAACACTTTCTCTCTGGTTATAATATAGCTTCCCATGTGTGTTTGCAATTGAAGAAAATGGCTGCATTAGACTGGTATCTGACACTTAAAATGTTTACTAAATGAATTTTATTAAATGAATGTGAATACATATATAAACTGGCGTTCTGTTTGTCAGAGCTTTTTGGATGCCATTGAATGAATTCAGCGTAAGGTAGTATCATGGGATACAATGAACTTCTGAACCATGAACACGTTTCCGGATGAATTGTACCCAGTGATAACTAACTCCATCACACCAGTGTTCTAGGTATTTGCAGGTCATCTATGGCATTAGGTCGAACTATTAGCTTAAACTCTTGCATTCATTTCACCAAGTCAAAGAGGACCAGGGAAGCAACACAAGCAGCCAGGGTTATTAGCAAGGGGACAGATTTGCCATGCCGTGTCTCAACTCAAGCTATTGAAGATGTATAAGAGAAGGTCTATTGACCAAAATGGACCTTTTCATAATACATCTTCTCCAAGAGTCTCGGGGTATTATTGTATTGGTGTTCTGTATAGAATGGCAATGTGATAAAGAACACATTCTGATTTCAACTCCACGAAAAGCTGTCCCTAAAATGAGGCCAGATTGGTTAAAAGGAAAAGAAAAGGATAAAAATGACAGAACAATTGGCAGGCATGTAAAATATTTGTATTTAGATTTCTATGAATTCCATCAATAATTACTCTGGAATGCAACAACCAGCTGCCAATGACGGGGACATAGATTGTCACATTTTTAAGAAAAGAATGAGTTCGGGCTACAGGGTAATTGAGGTAAAAATAAAGTCAGAGGAGTCAAAAACAACATCAAAAACCGTGGAACATATTAGAATATTTTTCATTCCTGTCATTCACTGCTAGTGCAATCTCAGGTCAAACCGATGACGGCGTCATCATTCTGATTTATTAACTTATCCACTGAATGAGTGATGGCCATTCATTGTTTGCCACTCATGTTGCCAAAGTTTGATTCCGGGAATGAGAAGTCATGAGCAACACATGTTTACAATGCCTGACCCTGAACTTACCTGTCATCACGGATCATTTCTAGCTTAGTATCTTGTGCCTGAGTCAGTGCTGGAAAAATCGCTTTCCTGCCCAAACTGGGTTTCATCTTTTTATTAGCAGATCTGCTTGGTTGGATACAGTTATCATTGAAGGTCGGTCCCCTTTTTTCCCCTCTCTCTTTTTAAATTTAAACCTGTTTCTAGATGGATATCCTCGTTTCATAAAGTTGGAATTTCTTTTTATAATGTTCTGCGATGCTTCATTAAAGAGTTGCATGGCGTACGTAACATTCTGCATAAAAACACACTTCACTACCTACTCCTGACTCCAAACGGAGTGGCTGCTGAATCCGCCAACATTTTCCAAAAGTGAATCACCCTTTATTTTTCTGTGTGAGTGAGAATTCACCTTGAATAACCCGTGGAAGTCTAACCTCTCATTCTCAAAGTGTTATTTGAAACGAAGCATAAACTTTTATTTCAAGCAAAAGTATAAAATGGAGGAAAATCTCTGTACATTACCAAAAAATTGGGGGAAATCGTAAAGTCTTGTCTTTAGAGGACTCAGAGAATTTCACAAAGAACAGTCAAGCTGACCCATGTCTGCCTTCTTCTTTCGAAGCTGAAATTCAGTGAGACAAGGTGACCTGTCCAGTATCCTACAAGGAAGGGGACACACCAGACTTTAGATAATTTTTTATCTGAGCTCCATCCATTTCCTTCCTATGTCTCTGCAGGCAGGAGTCTTGTGCAATTGACTCATAAAAAGATGAGAGATTGGACAGACTTTAATCAGTTAAACCATAATTTGTAATGACTGAGGACTGAACTCTGATTTTTTTCTTTGCCCCCAAAATTCCTTTCTGAGGGAGCCTGGTCAGTCACACCTACAAATGATAAAATCTCAGGTTTTTATGATGGGGTTTACTTCCCAACCTGATTCTGGTACAGTATCGCATGAAGGATAGAAGACCCTTCTCTTAACTCAAGTGTTCCTTTCTGCTGATTCTTGGTCTTTGGACAAAGCCTAACTCTTTCAGCCAATTGTCAACTAAAGAATCACTAAACCCACCTATGACTTATAAGCCCCTGCTTGGAGATGTCCTGCCTTAATCCCTAAACCCACCTATAACCCACCTCTGCTTTTAGATATCCCACCTTTTGGGGCCAAACCAATGTCCCCCAGACTCTCTGTAATGTGGGTGGGCCTCATCTAATCAGTCGAAGGCCTTACGACCAAACATTGAGGTTTTCCAAAGAAGAAGAACTTCTGCCTCAAGTCTACAGCCTAGAAATGCTGCCTGAGTTGGCAGCTTGCTGCCTGTGGAATTTGGACTCAAGCCTGAAACAACATTATTACCTGAACCTCCAGGTTACGATCCTGCCCAGGAGATTTCAGACTTAGCAGCCCCTGCAATCTCGCACACCACTTCCCTAAAGTGGGTCTGTGTGTACATCAGCATCCTACTGGCTCTATTTCTCTAGAATCCTAACACTGCGACACAGAAATAGCACGCCCCTCACCTCTCCCACCGTAGCTGTGTGGTGTCCAAGAAAGAGGTAAGCTGTGTAGACAAGTGACTCAAAACACATTCCAAAGAAGTGCCCCCAAATGAGGATGCATTGAGAATTATGGGATTCCGGACCAGATGCCCAGGGTCCATACACACGAGTCTCTTTCACAACCTGATAGCTTCACACCAAGTCAGGGGGCTTGAATGTGTGTCTGCATCCGATGGATTGGGGGGTTGCAGGAGGACTTTGTTGGCCAAATCCACAAGCAGTGAAGACTAGGATTGGAAACCTCACTGCGTGGCTTTAATGACATCACTGTGAGCAGGAATCGCCTACTGTGTGTATGGTAATATATGTCCTGGCTAGAATCTTCCCAGTGATACGATAATATACCCCCCTCCCCCAGTCCTCCACGTGGAAGTGGAATCTACCATATATATCATAATATACACCTTCCTGTGAGTCCTCCAGGTAGAAGTGGCATCTACCATATGTATAATAATATCTGCCCTCTTCTCAGTCTCCAGGTGGAAATGGAATCTACCATATATATGATAATGTACGCCCTCCTTCCAGTCCTCCAGGTAGAGTGGAATCTACCACATATATGATAATATAGGCCCTCCTTTCAGTTTTCCAGGTAGAAGTGGAATCTACCATATATATGATAATACATACCCTCCTTAGAGTCCTGCAGGTGCAAGTGGAATCTACTATATATATGATGATATACACCCTCCTTTGAGTCCTGTAGGTGAAAGTGGACTGGCTCTGCCATATATTAATATATATGACAGTGTATGCCCTGGTTCAGCTCTCCAGAGTTAAGTCAAATTTACCACATACAGAGCAAGATATGTTCTGGGTCGTGTAGTCCAGGTAAAAATGGAGTTTACTGTATACATGATGTTATGTGTTCTGCCTCCTGTCCTTCAGATAAAAGTGGGTTTTACCATGTAAATAACAGCATGTGCCCCAGGTCCGGCCCTCGGTATGGAAGTGGAGTCTCCCATCTGTATGACAGTTTGTGTCATCATGCCCGGTCTCCTGGCTGGGGCGATCTCGTAGGAATCTGGGCATCATGAACACATGCACAGGAGTTAAGGTTTGGCCATCATTTGGTCAACTTGGTGGGTTCCAACTGCCAAAGTGATTATTCAGCCCTCAAAGTGCTCTTCTTGTTCATTCTCTGAGATGTAGCACCTGTAAGAATTTTCATAATTATATAACGATGGCGATTCTTTACAACAGAACACCAATATCTTGCAATTTTCCCTGAATCATGCACAATTCCCAAATCTCCATCATATTTCATTTTCTTAAATCATTGATCTTCTTAATCCACTTTTGGATGGACAAACATTTCCCCCTGGGTTGGAATGTAAGTGCATGTTTTAGAGCTCCAAGTCTTTTTGGCTTTGATGTAGACATTATAGTTTCTTTAATAAATGCATTTTTTCTCCACCCCCCCCCCACATTTAGTCACAAAACAATTCTGGGAAAACCAAACATGACCTCATTATGCATTGGAAATGCTCATTCTTCAAAAATTTTAGATAATCATGATTTACTTGGGCTTCCAATGTCTGGGCATTCATTCTGGTGCTGACAAGAGGTGGATGAGTGTCTAATTCATCAGACCTGATTCTGTGAATTGCAGAACTTAGACATCCACTGTGGGAGAGGATATGAAACCATGTTCTGTTTCATCTCATCAAGAACGTATTTCCCTCTTTACTCCTCTTCAAGGTCAGCGATGCTTCTTGGTCCCCGATCCTATAGATGGTGTTGAGAAGACCAATAAAAGGTGCGGAAAGAAAATATTAATAACTCCTACACGTGTGGTAGTCCAGGGTTTTCTTCTCATCTAATTCCTCTCCAGCAAAGTATAGTTACTATGGAGATGTGAGTAACACAAAAGAGCCCAGCTGGGGCGCGGGAGGGCAGGGATCCACCCCTGGGACTCCCTTTATACAAAAGTTCTACCCTGTTCTGAACTATCTTAACTTCTTTTTTCTTGCAAAATCATTTGACTGCCAAGCTCAAAGAGGAGTCAGGAAATTAGAAATCCTCCAGAAAACAAGCCGCTCTTTATTCAAACCTAATTCTATTTCAAGTTCATAGTATTTTTGAGGACCCATAAATTCTTGATCATTGATTATACACACACACACACACGTACACTCCTAAAATCAACCGCAGCCCCTAAATCACCTTTGCCAGTTCTCTAATAGAGTTTTACCCATGGCCATGTGTAGACGGGTTTTCTGCATTTTCTCAGTCTGAGCTCAACCTGAACTGGGCGTCTAGACGGTACACGTTGGCCAGCTTCAGACAAACTTATAAACTAAGCACATTTCTCTCCGGCTCTCCAACCTCGGCTGCTTCTATTCAAGAGCTTTATTCTTTAAAACACACCCCTGCCTCTCCTCTGCTCACAATGCAGGCCTTTGTTCTGCCACTCAGGAAGCCAGTAACCCCAGACGCTGCTTCACAATGCGGTATTAAGGGCTTGGAGACACACAGAAAGCTTCCAAAAACACCCAGCGCTTCAAGCCTGCACAAAGCGTAAAAACACATGCAGCCCGTTCCATGTGTTTTTCATCGAACGGGCTGAAATAATTCTAAGGAGGTCAGCATTTTTAAAATTAATTAGCGCTTTGCCTCTTAGTGAAAAACCAAATAGTCTGTTTCACAGAAAACTGAAGTCATGATTTCTTTTTTTTTTTTTTTCTTTTCCTTTTTTTTTTTTCCCCATGGAAGCAGATGGTTTACATTAAAAATGATCCTTGCTAAGGGAATTCGCCAGTCTTTGGGGAGATTCCTCAACATGAAGTTTCATGAGACGCGATCTTAGCGAGTTTGTAGGGAGAATGACCCCACACAGCACGGCACTGGGGCAGCTCAAGTTCTGCCCCATACGGTCCTGAGAGATGATGCATCTGAGGATCATTTAGAGGCAGTTTCTCTGCTCCAGCCGGATTCAGACATCTACCCAGGAACCTGCTTGCTGCAGAACCTGGACATAGAGGCTCCTCCTGTAGCCAGACCCGTCCTCCCAGATGCAGCTGATTCCTCCCTCCTTGGAGTCCAGAGCTTCCCAGCTGCCAAGCGTACAAACCCTGGGTGATCCTTCTCCTGTATGAACCAGGAGCTGGGGAGCAATTCTCCAGACAACACCGCCAGTCCAGTCACCCCACGACAGGAGCCAATAGTCTGCTCCCCTAGTCCCACCAACACTGCCCCAATTGCAGCCTGCTCCTGGCTTCCTCTCTCTCTGATCTGGCCCTTCCAAAGCCTTCATGCTGCTCAGCTCTCCTCTGCAGTCTTTTTGTATCACTTACAAACTCCTTACCTCCTGCGCCTTGTAGGAGAGAAAAAGCAATGGGCTTTTTTTCACCAGTTGCAAGGTGCATGGCTGAGACTTCTATAGCAAAAGATAGATTAACAAGAGAAAAGTATATATATACATTTATTTAATAGATGACACAGGGGGACCTTCAGAAAGAAATGAAGATACACAGTTGCAAAGATATGGAATCAATCTGTATGTCCATTATTAATTCATAAGTAGATAAAGAAAATGTGATATATGTATACACACACACACACACACACACACACACACACACACACACCCCATGGAGTATTATTCAGCCTTAACAAAGAATGAAATAATGTCATTTGCAGCAACTTGGATGGAACTGGAGACCATTATCCTAAGTGAAGTATCTCAGGAATGGGAAAACAAACACCACATGTTCTCACTAATAAGTGGGAGCTAAATTATGGGTCTACACAGGCACAGAGAGATAGAAAAGTCATTGGAAACCAAGAAGGAGGGTGAGAGATAAAAACTTATGTATTGGGTGCAATGAACACTATTGCAGCAATGGGCACACAAAAAGCCCTGATTCTCTGCAAACCTTCTGCTTACCCTTGTCAAGTAAAGCTTAGAGCTTTGTTTATATCAGTTGGATCTTCGCTTCTGGGCTGAAAAGATCGCAGTGCGTTTTATCAGATGGGACGATGCAATAATGTCTGTCCATTCATCCCTGTCTGTTAAAGACAGATGAGCAGATTCACTTTGCTTCAAGCCAAAGTCTATCTTCTTGGATTAGTCTGTCCAGGCTGCTATAACAAAACACCACACGGACTGGGCGGCTTATAAACAGCAGGCATTTGTTGCTCCCAGCTCTGGAGGCTGGAAGTCCAAGATCCCGGCATGGCAGAGGCTGTGTCTGGTGGGGACTCACTTCCTGGTTCATAGATGGCGCCTTCTCGCTGCGTCCTCACATGGTGGAAGGGGCGAGGGAGCTCTCTGGGGTCCCTTTTATAAGGACACTGGTCCCATCCATGAGGCTCCACCCTCAGGACCTCATCACCTCCCTAAGCCCCCCCCTCCTAACACCATCACCTTGGAGGTCAGGACTTCAACATGTGAGTTTGGGGGGACACAAACATTCTCTTTAGAAGTTTTTTTTTTTTTATCTCAATAAAGAATTGAATACCTATACACTGTAAACTGACATACAAAACATACACGTACATATATATACAGCCATTTCATCATTTTTTAAAAGGCCTCACAGCAGATACATATCTGTTTGCCTGAAAACGATTTGTACACTGCTGTGTTCTTAAGATTTTTTATAAAATAGGAACATGCAGAACAGAGGGTTAGGGTTAGAGTTAGGCAAAAGGATCTCTTGAGCCCAGGAGTTTGAATCCAGCCTGGGCAACGTAGGGGGTTGCCATCTCTAAAATGAAATAAAAAATAAAATAAAAATACACAGATACGTGAGGAGGTAAGAACAAATGAAAGCCTTCTCTTTATATCCCTGTAACTTCAGTTATAATGGAACATGTATCATTTCATTGATAAAGTTTTAGTTCATTTATTAACATATAATTTTTTTTGGAGGGGAGACAGAGTCTCACTCTGTCACCCAGGGTGGAGTGCAATGGTGCCATCATAGCTCACTGCAGCCTCCAACTCTTGGAATGAAGCGATCCTCCTGCTTCAGCCTCCCAAGTAGCTGGGACTACAAGCACACATCACCGCTGCCAGCTAATTTTTGTATTTTTTTTTTTTTTTTAAGAGATGGGGTCTCTCTTTTGCCCAGGCTGGTCTTGAACTCCTGGGCTCAAGCCATCCTGTCTCCTTGGTGTTAACATATAATTTTAACATCAAGGGCCTTGTATGACAGATACTCTGTAACATCTGCTTTGCTACTCAACTATGTATCCTAATCCTTTCATTGTATCATATAAACAAATACCTTTTCTTTTCTTACAGCTGTGTAATATGCTTTGGCATAGATGTATTCTAGCTGATTTCTCTAGTCTGCTACCAACAGATACTCACATTGCCTCTCTTTAACATCCTGTTATTAACATTACAGTCAATAGGATTGCATTCCCAAAGCAAAATACCTCCTTCCCTTCTATTCCTAAGCGTGCAATTTTCTTAGTGCAAGAGTCCGCACATTTAGAGTGTTGGTTTTAGCATCTCCTGCCATAGATCCCAACTCATACCACATCGAGTGCCTGAACCTGCCTTATTTTTCATGCCTCCATCAACATCCGTCCCAGGGGAAACACGATTGGGTTTTGGGAAGATTTGAGGGTTTCTTGGAAGAGGTGCTTCTTGGCCCTCTATGAGTTACTACAGGAGACATGAATTTGTACTTTTCTCTCTTTCCCATGTGTGTCTTAAATATACAGATATATGGCTGTAAATTCAGTCAACCGTACATTTTACAACTTAGGGTCTTCTATTCATCGTAAAGCCCGACCTCCCTAAGCCTTTGAGTTTGGTTTGCAGCTGGGTAACTTGAGGCTACCTTGAACCATTTCTTCTGAGCTGTAAAAAAGCCTTCTAGAAGCCAAAATTCCAGTGTCTCATGAGTGCATATATCGGTGACTTCCCGAAGCGTGAGAAAGAACAGATATTTGGATATAATTGTGCCTCTCCATGGAGGAGGAAGATATGCGTATTTCTACCGATTTCTAACGTGCCATGAACTGGTCCTTTTGGGGCAACTATTGCTGCGTCCTACAGAGCGAGTTCCTGTTCAACGGTGGTGTCTGATGCACTATAAATGGCTCCTTAGGTAAAGTCGTGTTTTTTTAAAACTCCAAGTAAAACAAAATTATTATTCAAACAAAACATAAGCTGGAAGGAAAAAAGAGCAGGGGCTTGTTTTTGCAACTGTCTCATCTACCTTCTTGGGCGGCTAGAATAGCAAAGACCTCGGCTGGCCGTCCCCACACAGCCTGTAAATGACAAAGTGCTTCCAGTTTTCCCACACGGCCAACCAGTGTCCAACCCAAAGATTTAAAACAAGGTCCACGGTGAGAACATTTGAAAAAAGAAAAAAAAGCAATAATATCCTTGATTCCCACTGAGGCTGGCCACAGGATGTCTTTCCTGCAACCTCCTTTTTTGAGGAGACCTCCGTTAAAATACCTGCTGCTTTTCACAGTCGGGACAAACAGCAGGACAGCGTAGATTGGGTGGTTGGGTTGTTTTGCTTTTTTTTTTTTTTTTAACTTGAATCCTTATTATTTTAATTTTACAATAAAGTTAGAATAAACTAATTTTCCAAGGTAGGACTTTCTCCAATGTGAATTTTTGATTCAAACATTGGGAGATCAACATCCAAGATGCACCATTTTATTACGGTGCATTATTTTTTACCACCAGTCATTTCAGGCCTTCAGTTTTCTCCCTGTAACATTCAAAGACAAAAACATCCCTTGGATGACGGGATAGAAAAAGCCCTTGACAAAGGTGTATTGCCTCAGTGGGGCGGTTACATTCAAAAAGTCAGGCAGCTGGGAGGGGAAGGAAGGGAGGGGTCTATTCACACCTAATTGGTGCGGTGTGCACCGTCTGGGGGATGGACACGCTTGTAGCTCTGACTCAGGTGGGGCAAAGGCAATATTTGTAACCTAAACATTTGTGCCCCTGTAATATGCTGAAATAAAAAAAAAATGTTTTAAAGTCATTTTTCTTCAGAGACACTGCTCAGAAATTCATCTTCTAGATTTATTAATAGCCCATCTGTGATGCCGTGGACCACTTAATAGGTATTAATAATGTGTTCCTTTATTTCTTTTTATTAGACATAAATTGCTATAACAAAAAATAACCGTGCTAATGAAAGCGCACAACTCAGTGACAATTAGCACACCCACAGCATTGTGCAACCACCGTCTCTAGCTCGTTACAGAACACGTTCATCACCAAAAAGAAAAAAAAGAGAACCCCGTACTCATAAGTAGTCACTTCCCTCTCCCTCCCCTGAAAACTGCTAATCTGCTTTTTCTCTCTGTGGATTTTCCAATTCTTGGACGTTTCGTATCAATGGAATCACACACTATGTGGTCTTTTGTGAGCTGCTCCTTCTACTCAGCGTAATGTCCTCAAGGCTCATCCCTGCCACAGCAAGTGTCAGAAATTGACTCCTTTATGTGACTGAATGATGTTCCACTGCATAGACAACACACTATTTGGTTCACTGCTGCAAGGTGGTACGTTGACCCTCGCAAGGTAGCCATAAAAAACAGTAGTGTTCAGAACAGTAAAAATACATGAAAAGACTTCTCCCCACCCCCATGGACAGGGTCAAATGTGAGGTCATGGAAATCACTTTCCCCTTGTCAGATTTTCGCTCTTGGGGAGGGTCCTCTCTGAAATTCTAAACATATTTACATGTATTTGTCAATCGATTTTAAACAGAATCTCTTGACTCCCAGCTCTGAAATAGGATAAATTTACATTATTCTCCCTCTCTAACTTCCTTCTCTGAAGAGTTAACTATATATTTTATTTATTTTCTTTTTGTTTATTTTTATTTTTATTTATTTTTGAGACAGGGTCTTACTCTGTCCCCCAGGCTAGAGTGCAGTGGCGTCAGCCTAGCTCACTGCAGCCTCTAATTCCTGGGCTCACGTGATCCTCATGCCTCAGCCTCCCGAGTAGCTGGGATTATAGGCATGCATGATCACACCCAGCTAATTCTCCTATTTTTTGTAGAGATGGGGTCTTGCTATGTTGCCCAGGCTGGTCTGGAACTCCTGGCCTGAAGCCATCCTTCTGCCTCGGCCTCCCAAAGTGCTGGGATCACAGGCATGAGCCACTGCACTGACCTTTGTATTTTTTAATGCTTTATTTTATTTTATTTTTTATTTCAAAATACTAAGGGGGTACAAATGTTTTAGGCTCCATGGATCACTTTTGTAATGCCTGAGTCCCAGCTATAGGTGTGCCGCTCACCCTGATAGTGTTCATGGTACCCGTTAGGTAGGTTTTGGCCCCTCCCAACCTCCCACCTTCCCCCGAGGTTGATTTCCACTGAGTTTTACTTCCCTCTGTGCACGGGCCTATATATTTTATTTTTAATTCTTCTAGTTGTATCCATTGAATTTAAGAGGGAAAAGGAAGCAATTGTTTAAACTTATTTTTCACGTTCCACAAGTTTCAGACTGTTTCCAGCAAAACGTCGCTGTGTTAAATGGAAAATTTAAATCAAGGTAAATGCAATTGCCGTTCCTGGATGCCAACAATAACCCATCAGCAGAGTCTCACCTGGCCAACAAGTGTTTTAAATTAAACGTTTTCCCTTTACTTACTCTCATCTCTAATCTTACTTCCTGCAGCCTCAACATAATCTCAGCATTTTAATGTCAAATGTCTTCCATTAGGACTTTAAAACGGGTTCATTTCAATCAAACCTGCTAGTCACAACAAACATCTGCTCCTTCCTTTGTTTCTTCTATCCCTAATCCCACCAAACGCTCTCAGAACGTTTCCAGTGAAGCCAACAAACAAAAGAACCAGGCTCAATTCCCTCTCTTTTCAGAAAGAATAAATAAATTAGAAAGCAACACGGTGCAACGAGATGTTTGGACTGAAATTCGGGTTCTCCAAGTTTCATTGTATGTCCTCCTACATCCACTTTGGAAGACTTAAAGAAAAAAAAAATCAGATTTGTACCATTCCCTGTGTTTTTCAGAAAAAAACAAAATATGTTCATCTTACAGCTTTGAAGCCACAATTCCTGGAGGGAAAATAGAAATAACATAAAGAATGAACAAGTAAAAGAATAATAAAGGAGGAAAATATCCCATGCAGAACAGACGTTGAATGTGTGCATTATGTGTGTGTCTGTGAATGTCTCTGTGTGTGTGTGTGTGTGCGTGTTGGTACATGTTTGTTTTTGTGTGTTTGTATCTGTGTGTGTGTTGTGTGTGTGTGTGTGTGTGTGTAAGCGTGTGGAGCTGTGTGTCTGTGCGTGTTTACTGGGATCACAAGGTGTATGACGCCGGAGGGAGATGACAGCAGAACTTCCACATCTTTCTGTGGACGATGACCTCACAACCTGGATTGAAAAGAACACGAAGCCAAGCATCCCTGCAAACAAACAGACTTACCTGTTATTGTTATCATTTTCACCGTAGTGACACACATACCTAGGTGGGCTGTGACATTGCCAGCCTTCGACTGACAGCTGAGCCGAGACTTACAGAGATAAACTGTTGGAAAACAAAACTGAGCTTCCAGAACGCGGCAGCCAGGGATGCAGACAGGTGTACCCAATCTCCGTAAAATTGCTCCAACGACCCCCGGCAACCGCAGAGACCCGTGAGGCCGACACACGCCTCCTCTGAGCTTCATAGAAGCTTTAGCAATTTGTGAGCACCCATCCTTAAAAAAAAAGAAAGGACATTCCAAAAATTAAAGGGGGTAAAAGAGACATTCCCCCACCATCCTCCCCATGGAAGCTTGAAAGACTGATTCTCGTCACAGCTAAAATCCTCAGATCAACAAATTCTTTCTTACTTGGAAACAAAATCCCAGTAGAGATCCCACCAGTAACTGTCTTGATTAACACACACGTTCCCACGTGGTTGGGAGAAAACATCCTTGCCCCTTCCAAGACGGGAGCCATCAAAGCTGGGGACAGAAACACAAGTTTGAGGAAAATTAATCTGTGGCAGTTTGTGCCAGCAGATGAAGGAGGTCCCCACTCGGAGCCTTTCTGAAAACTTAGAAGTCTGAACATGTCTGGTGGTGGTTTTGCTTGTTGTCCTGTCTGCAGAGTGGCGGGTCACCTCCCCTGTGTGTGCAAGTCAGGGAAATCAGAGATCACTCCCAAAGCCTTCATATCTAGTGGGTTCTTAGACTGGATCTAGAAACCAGATTGGCACCAGGCACATGAACAAGAGAAAAACAAACAGAAAAAATTTCCTTTTGAGACAGAGTCTTGCTCTGTCACCCAGGCTAGAGCGCCGTGGCGTTACCATAGCTTGCTGCCACCTCCAACTCCTGGGCTCAAGAGATCCTCCTGGCTCAGCCTCCCAAGTAGGTGGGACTACAAGCATGCACCACCACACCTAACTAATTTTTAAAAATTTTTTGCAGAGATAGGGTCTCACTATGTTGTCCAGGCTGATCTGGAATTCCTGCACTCACCCGATCCTCTAGCCTTGGACTCCCAGCATGCTGGGATTACCGGCATGAGCCACCGCGCTCGGCCAAACCTTATTAGATTTACACAAACTCAGGTATCTGCACAAGACAGTGAAGCATAAAGAAATGCCCAAAGCAAGATGGCTTTATACTTTTTTAATACAAAGAATGACAGATTTGAGAAGAAATGACGGGGCAAAGGGAATCTGGGTAGAGGCAGTAAATTATTGATACCAAGCGAGTAACTAGGATATGGATGGGGAGGTGTAAAACTAGTGGGAGATAAAAGAGGCACATTTATTCAGGGCTATTGAAGTCCCCAGTTCCTAGTCTGTGGAATTAAGGGCTATTTTCTCGCCCCCAGGGCTGCAGGTGAACTGCTCTGTGGCCTGGAGTCACGTGATGAAGTCTTGAAGTCACATTCACGTGGAACACAATGCCATTTTCCAGCTTTGAACTTTATTTTACACTCTCACTTAATTTTGTTAATTTTATACACTCAGTCTGCAAAGGACTCCTTCATGAATACGTTCTCTCTCCTACCCTCTCTTTCAACCGGGTTCAGAGTGGTGATCCTCAAAGGGGCAGCAGGACCCCCTGACCCTGATTGGGGAATTTGATGGGACTGTTCAAAATGTCTTTCCAAAACTATTAGCGCTTGGACTGAGGTTTGCAGGTAAATAAGTGACTTTACATTAGATTCAACGGCCCCGTGACATGATAAATATTTATCCCACTTAGAGCACGACTGTTCAGTCTCTCACCAGATGCTCATGCTATGAAAAAATCTTTGTTAAATGGTCTGAGCCTTGAACCTACTCAATTTTACACATGAGCAAAAAGTTTGCTGTTGTTGCTTATGTAGTCTTCTTAAAAAAATTATCCTAGTTTCTGGTATTGCAATCTTCATACATATTCACATTTCCAAGAATCCCACGACTGTCTTCAGCAGATGTCATCAAATGCACTCTGCACTGTCCAGCAGTTTTCAGAAGTTGTCATCATTTCAGAAAACCCCAGAACGGGATTTGGCCTGCTGATGACACTGGGCTTGTCGCTGCCCCATCCCTAAAAGTTCTAAACATTCATGAATATACAGAATCCTTCTTTCCAGATTTCATCTCCAAGGAAAAATGTTCAAAGCATTCTGTTGAGTATTTGGAACAGGGTTTATAGAGTCACCACAAATAGATGCCAAAGTGCCAAGAGAATCAGCAAGAAAACATCAAACAACCCCATTAAAAATGGGCAAAAGACACAAACAGAAGATTTTCAAAAGAAGACAGACTGATGGCCAATAAAGATATAAAAATGCTCAACATTTCTAATCATCAGGGAAATGCAAATCAAAACCACAGTGACATATCTCCTGACTCCAATGATGATGGCTTTTATCAAAAAGTCCCAAAACAACAAATGCTGGTGTGGATGCGGAGAGACAGGAACACTCATACCCTGCTGGTGGGACTGCAAACTAGTGCAACCCCTGTGGAAAGCAATATGGAGATACCTTAAACAGATACAAGCAGAACTACCATTGGATCCAGCAATCCCACTGCTGGGCATCTACCCAAAGCAGAAAAAGACTTTCTATAAAAAAGACACCTGCACTCGAATGTTTATAGCAGCACAATTCACAATTGCAAAGATGTGGAAACAACCCAAGTGCCCATCAATCCATGAGTGCATTAATAAAATGTGGTCTATGTACACCATGGAGTTCTACTCAGCCACAAAAAATGGCAAACTAATATCTTCTGTATTAACCTGAATAGAATTAGAGACCATTCTTCTAAGTGAGGTATCATAAGAACGGAAAAACAAGCACCACAGGTACTCACCAACAAATTGATATTATCTGATCAACCCTTAACTGTACATATGGTAATAATATTCATGGGGTGTCGGGCAGGTGGGAGGGGGAGGAGGGGATGGGTAAATTCACACCTAACAGGTACAATGCACACTGTCTGGGGGATGGGCACACTTATCACTATGACTCAAATTATACAAAAGCAATTCATGTTACCGAAATGTTTGTACCCCCATAATATTCTGAAATAAACAAATAAACACATAAATAAAGTTCAAAAATAAAGATCGGGAAATTGTGAAAATTTTCCAAAGAGACACACTGACAAGTTGGCTAAGATATAAATACTTTTAAGTCTTATAGAAAAATAGGAGGAAACTGCAAAACTGCCCCCAGAAAGTTAAAAAACCTTGCAAATCAGATGAGTAAGCTTCTCTTGTTTCTTACATCATAGCAAGAATAAAAACAAAGGATCTGGAGAGAGAAATCATCTTACCAGCTCCATGAGGAACTATTTATATGAGACAAATCCAAATCAATTTCTTCAGGTCCACTGAACAGTGAAGGATATTGTCTTAAAAGAACGAAACAGACAGGGGAGAATTTGGTAAATCAGCCCTGACGGGAAGAACAGTTGGGCAGAGCAAATTTTCCCAGAAATAGCAGAAGCTTTACTTCTACCATGGATGAGCCTCAGGACTGACAAAGTGTCAACAAGGAAACTGTTACATTAAAAACTATTGACAATGGATACAAAGTTATGTCTCCTGAAATTACTCAGTGGCAACACAGTATTTCTTTTCCCCCGGGCATCATCTGGGAAACAGACGCAACACAATTCAACTTTCAAAAACTTCGCTCAGGGTTTGGGGCTCAGAAAATGACCCCTGCAAAATGAAAGCTTCGGAAGCAAAAATTTCTCTCTGGCCTTCTCCTGCCCTCCTGCCTCTGTACTATCCTCATAGAAACTAGAATCCCTCTTCCCCAAGGTGGGTCGTAGAAACCAGAACCCCTTTTCCCCAAATCCAGCCGTAAACCCTAAAACTATGATTCCAACTTTCCCTCCACTTTTCTGTGTAAAACTGGCCATAAGGAAATTCTCTGACTGCCTGTTTGGCTGGAGGTCCTGAGACTCCCACTCCAGAGAGGGTCCCACCCCACACCCAGGAGGAAGGAGGCTGCTCAGAGAGGCCAAGAAGGGTCTAGACAGACAGGCCTTGCTGGGTTCCCCACTCGGTCCGTCAGCATCAGATCAGGCCCTTTTGTCCCATTATATTTCTACATGGCTGCCCACGCTGTGTTGAACCTGAGCATAAAAATGGACAGTTTTCCCTGCATCTTTGGATCTTCATTCCGATGGCTCCTGAGTCACATAAAACTACAATCAAATTGTGTCTGGATTTTCTCCTGTTAATCTGTGGCCAGTGTGAAAGTTGTCCAAATCGAGACCGAGTTGCTAATGTTCACAAAACCCTGACAAATAGAGCCGGGGTAGGCTGCAAAGAGAGGGTCCTCAGGCTTGTTTGTCTGATAGCAAAAACTCTAAGACATAAACCAACAAAACAATACAAAATGAAAAATTTAAAAAAAAAAGATTCTACAAAAAAACCACAACATTGCACCAAAGCCATTGCAACCTTACTCAGAAAAACCTTTCTGCAAGGACATCTGTCTAGCCACTTCCTGTCCAACCTCAGACTGGCATTAGCATCGTTATTGATCTTTGTAGACATGGACAATTATTTCAAAACAATTATGTCAACTTTACCTCTTGGAATATGTGCCTAGTTTACTATGGCATGTGTACTCTCACAGCAATGCCCTGCTTCCATATAGATACCTTTTTTTTTTTTTTTTAGATAGCTTCTCTCTCTGTTGCTTCGGTTGACGTGTGTTTATGTCAGCAGGCTCCAGTATCAAACTTTTCCTTCTGAGAGCAAGTTTGAACTTCCCTGCAGAGGTGTTTTTGCAGTGCACAGCCTGGTTCACCAGTCACTTGGTGGCCAGAAAATCTTATGCAAGGACTCCACAAATCAATAAATGCTGTTGCCCGAGTTATTGATAAGTGAAGAAAGTTTCCTTGAGTGGTCGATTTTTCCACCCTATGGAAGAAGAGAGCTCCCCAGAAGAAATCATTTTAAGACATGTCGTTCACTATTTTGACATGTTTGCAGAAATCTTGATTTAATCAAGTGACAAAGTTGAATTATTAACTAATAAAAGCGGAGGGGATTGCCGTGGGATTTATCAACATACTTACACTATTTATGAAGAATTGTGCTGGGATTTTGTCTGTCTTTACAGCAGTTAGATGTGGATAGGCTTAAAGAAATTGACAAATAAATTTCTCTCTTGTGGGAATGATTTAAGAAATTACCACCACGTGGATTTGATTGAAAGCATTAGGAACCTACGGCCCGTCCTCGGTAATTAATCTATGAGCAATGAACGTGGGCTGTTACTCCTGTTATTTTTAGGATGAGCTTCAAATGAGCTGAAAAAAATGACTTTGAGACCAACGCATAATTCAATCCATCTAATTAGAAAAGTTTGGGACCAAATTAAGACTTGACTTTGAGACCAAGGCATAATTCAATCCATCTAATTAGAAAAGTTTGGGACCAAATTAAGACTTTTATGTCCACTCATTGGAGGTTAATGCGATGGCTCACATAGCTTCCCCAGATAAATTTTCAGTAGCGCAGGGGACTGGGAAAGCAGGAATGACGGAATCTAAGAGCATGTTGGTTAACAGACTTTGAAAATGAAGATCACAATCTCTGTTGGGAAACCAAAGTAAAACCGCAATAATGTGTTTTATTTTTTCTGCTTTTATTTTTTTTTTTTTTACGAAGCTACGTGGGAAGTGATCACTTATACATTTTTGTATCCAGAATTAACTTTATGTTTTTTTCATTTGACTCTGACAAGAAACAGTGTTGTACAAAAAAACATGGATAACGTTTTTTTTTTTTTTCAGAGTATTATGGGGGTACAAATGCTTGGTTATATAACAATGATGCATTTTCACATCTGTTGTTTTTCACTCTCACTCTGAGCCATGCCCGATGCCCGGAGGTCACCCTCGTAACTATGACTACGGATGGTTTCCTATTGTCCTGTTAATTTTTTCCATCCTCAATTATATGGACAACTAAAAATATATATAGAAAAAATTAGCCGGGCATGGTGGCGCGTGCCTGTAGTCCCAGCTACTCGGGAGGCTGAGGCAGGAGGATCACTTGAGCCCAGGAGTTTGAGGTTGCTGTGAGCTAGGCTGACGCCGAGGCACTCTAGCCCGGGCAACAGAGTGAGACTCTGTCTCAAAAAAAAGAAAAAAAAAAAAAAATCCCCTTTAGCCTATGGAAGGATGTGGTGCCCCAGGTCTTGGTGAGTATTCTTCTACTTCTACCCCAGAAGTGGGGGGTTGCAGAACAAGGTGTGTGGCTGGCTTCTGGCGACCCTGTGTCGTGTTTCCATGAGCATCGCGTGCCAACCTATACTGGACTGCCTCCAAGGTGACGCTATTCTGTGCTTAATCCTCCCTTGTCATCTGTGATTTTTCTTGACTTGCCATGACTATTCCAGTTAAGCAGATGTGCCATGGGCAATCCCATCCAAATATTTTTCTTCTGTATTTACTCACTCAGGTCCTTGTTTTCCTTCATATCCACCCCAACTGCTCTGCACGTGTGTGTTCTACTTCCTGCCTTCACGGCTTCTCACCTTCCTGTGAAAGATTTACAGGCCCCATAAACCCAAATGCCCTGTGTCCAGGCTGACCCAATCACGTGGTTATTTTGATATAAATTTGGTAAAGTCACGTCCAAGCAGTTATGTGGCAACACAAACGATTATAACAAAAAGTTTATACTGTATCCACCTTTGTGTTACAGTTAGATGTTGCATTTTAGTCTTTGTTTATTTACATGCAAGGGAGTTATATAGACTTGGGACTTAAGTTTAAGGTAAGAAGGTAGAGTCCCAAGTTACCTATCCTGGGAAGGGTCCCCAGAAAGCCAGCCTAGAGGGCATTTGAAGAAAGGATGCTTTCTTTGCAATTCCCAGGTGAGTTCATACATCCAGCACAAACAAGGAGGGGAGAGGCCCAGTGAGCCCCCAGAGCTCTTGGGGAGTACCTCAATACTTTATACTTCCTGTTAGGCAGGATCCAGCAAGACCCCTGACCTTTTGTGTTGTGTTTATTTGCCCCAAACTGTAAGGTGCAGGAAAATCCACGTAAGATGTCAAGGGGAAAATGAAAAATTTCTTTGTCATTATCCTACCGGAGGAAAATTCAGAATTTCTCTCGTGTACCCATGCGACCAAGTAGAATATTTAGCTTATGTTATAACACCCTGTCTCATTTGAGTTCTCTAACTACTAACTCTGTCTACATGAGGCGTTTGTCCATCATTTTCTTGGTTTTCTTCTTTTTCACTTATCAGAGGATATGCAACAAAACAGTCACAGTAAAGCATGAATTATGTAAATGAGGGGCTTTTTCATTATTGCCCGAATAGATCACTCACAAGGTATTTAACTTGTAGGAAATCTCAACGTTGTGGAGGTACCCATCGTTTTGGGTACCTGGTTGGACAGGAATAGAAGAAACACAAGGTCAAAGGCAAGGTCAAGATATCCTGATGGTTAAGAGCAGACACTGGCATTTCCAAAAGCAAATACAGAGAAAACATCAGGAAGCTCACAATGAAAGAGGCTCACCCGCATACCCTGCCTGGGTTCTCTGAGCGACGCTGTAAAAATGAGGATGTTACGATTTTATTCCCAGAGATGTTAGAAGAATTAAATGAGGTAACGTAAATAAAATGCCTGACACACGGTGAATATTTAAACATCGTTTGGGGCCAGGAAGGAAAAGAGTTTCCTTTCCAAGAAAATAATTCAGAATATTATTTTTTTTAATTAATTATCTGCTCTGTCATTTCAATTCTGGCATCTTCTGGAAAAAGGCAAAACTACAGAGAAAGGGAAAAGATCACTGGTTGCTAAGGACGACAGAGGATTTCGGGGAACGTGCAACTGTGCTGGGGTGATGGGTGTACGTCATGATGCATCAGTTTTTGCCAAAACTCATGAATGTACAACACCAAGGCCCATTAAAAACAATAATAATAAGTGTGTGATCTGCAGAAACTTTGATGCGTATTAAAAATTCTTGTCCCCTACGGCGGGCAACAGCCGGGATTAACATCATTCGTTTAGATTCTTTTTCTATTCATCAACACATTCTCCTTGCATGTCTCCTATTCAACAGACACACTCTACATGCAAAAGAGATAAGCCAAAAAAAATTCTCAATATTTTCCTATCTCTGGAAAACACAGCTGTAATGACGTCAACACCGCATTTAAAAAATATACTAATTGCTTAGCTTTGTGAGTACATTGCTACTTTTTCCCTCGAAGTAACCGGTCGGGAGGCTCCATCCTGGCTCACTCCAACTGGTTTCCGTGTAAAACGAAGCCTTGCTGTATTCGGAGGTGTGCACGCCAGTCTGACCCGTGTGCGAACAACGTTCCTATGCACGGTGCCTGCTGGTTAGCAGGACGTCTCCAGGGTTCGTGGAGGTGGGATGATTTGCAGAAGGTGGCACCTTGATTATGTGGGAAAACTGAGCTTAGAAAGCAGGTCTCATTGGCTTCCAAGCCCTGCTGTGTGTATTCTCTCCTGCATGATCCAACTGTCGTTTGCCCAAGGTCAACGTCCGCGTCCCACAGCGCTGGTGGCTTTCCCGTTCTGCCTTTGTGGATATGAGCTCCCCGGCAGACGTCTCTTGCGTGGGGGCTGCAGTTCCTAGTGCTGCACAGCCCCTCACTGCAGGGAACTGTCAGGTCTCCGTGTGAGGGGCTGGGAATGAACATCACGGGGCCTCCGCTTGCATCTGAAAAGGATCGCGGCTGGTGCTATTCAGGTTCAATATATTCTGTTTTTTATTCTGCTGTCCAGATCTTTTACTCTGCATCTGTATGTATTTATCTACCTATCCATCCATCCATCCATCTATCCATCTATCCACCGTGTAGCTCTCTCTCTGTAAGGTTCCAAGACTTTTCCAAGCGCCTGCATGGATGTAACCACACGAAGCCAAGTATCTACTGCATTTCAACGGCATGTGCTGCGTAGGATGCGTTTGCAAAGAGTTCTCCTCCTCCTCCTCTCTCACTCCAGGAAGCGATCGGAGCCATTTGGCACCGAAGCCGGCGAAGCTGCGATTCCATTTGGCCTTAATCAGCGTTTCCATGTAACTCTGCAAAAACAACAACGGCGTCTAACTTTCACAGAATCTGGAAGATGCATTAACTGGAGGCAATAATTAACTTAACATTTGCCTGGTATAAATAAAGCTCGCCATAGGTCATTTGGTGTGTGTTTGTGTGTGTGCGTGCCAACGATAGTTTCATTGTCAATTTTTTTCAAGTGACTCTCTCATGCATTTGGGACGAGTCATTGATTCCTTATGGTTTATGAGTTATCCGTCTGTTTGGAATTTTTTTTCCAACATTTAAACAATTTCCCCTAATGTTTCAACTCTACAGCTGGTGATCAGAGAGCTAAGGAATTCAGCCTCTGTGTGGATTCTACCGTTTCCAATGCAGGGCAGACATACACTGTCTTAAGTGAAAGCATCTTTTCTGCTGTGTGTGTGGAATTTCCACACTCTTTGAAAAAAGAAGCTATGACCCATGAAGTATAAGATAACATCCTTCCCCTAGAAATGAAGTTGGGTATACACAAAGCATTTGAAAACCCACAAAGGCACGATAATGCTATTAAATGAAATAGCGCTCATTTAATTTTACCAATAACCAAATCCAGCGTAAGTAGGTCCGTTTCTTTGTCCACAAAATTCTGCATAGATTTGCAAAGCATGGATCTCTCTGCAATTCCAGTCTTCAATCACATTAACATAGTGTATAAAAAGAGGAATTTCAAAGAATAATTTCTCAGTCACTTTCCTCTAAGATACCATATTCTATATTTAGCTATTCATTTACTGCTAATATCAACTGCTTCGCTCCAAATCTTAGCATTTCTCCCTTTAAAAAAAAAATGCTTCACTTTTCTGTATCTCTGAGTTATCAAACTTTGTTTTGAGTGAAAGGAAATCTTGAAAATTACTTCCTCTGCATTCTCCTAGACTTTTTTCCACCCAGCAACTTTTTCCATACACACCGACGCACACATGGAATTCTGCTCCCTTGGAAATTATATTTCCTTTGCTGCCTCTGTAGCTTCAATGTGTCTGGTGAGCTGGCCAGAGCTAGTGAGCTTTTAACTGCTTTTATCTCCCCCCCCCCCAATCCATTCAAGTCTCAAGTCACACCAGCGACACTCGATTCCCTGCTACTTACCGTGGAGATTCATTACACACAGCTGGGGGATGCTTCGGGAATAAGGATTATTGATCGCTCTTCAGCTCTGAAAAACACACAGAAACCCATCTGCTCCACGGGCCACTGGCCAATTGTCTGATGCGGAAGCTGCAGTGGGTGGAATGGAGACACCTGGAAGACACGTCCACATCCTAAACATGGAACATGCGAGCAGGACTTGATTTGGAAGGATATTTGCAGGTGTGATGAAGTCTCTTGACTGCATTTAGGAATCTGGGGCAGTTCCTCAGTCTAATGACAAATGTCCTTGTAAGAGACAGCAGAGGGGACGCAGACGCAGAGGAGAAGCCACGTGGAGACGGAGGCAGAGACTGGAGTGACGCGGCCACAAGCCCAGGGACGCCTGGAGCCCCCAGGAGCTGGGAGAGGCAGGAAGGAGCCTCTCCTGGAGCCTGCGGAGGGAGCGCGGCCCCGAGACCCCTGCGTCTCACACTCCTGGGCTCCGGGACTGGGAGGGGACACAGTCCTGTTACTTTAGCCACCTAGTTCCTGGTAACTTGTTAACAGCAGCCACAGGACACTCATACAGAAATTTTCCTGGCCCCCCTAGGTGGTCACTTTTAGCAACACCTGTTTGCTTGGTCCCTAAGGCTCAGGGCAGGAGGCATCTAGGGCAAGGAGAAGGCCTGGAGGACCAGATGTATGTTTTGAAGGGCGGCTTTGCACACCAGGGGCTTCATGTGTTTGTGGGCACTGCTTTTCAAAGAGAGCTCACGAACATACAGCTGCTGCCCGATTTCAAGGCAGGATGAAATTGTTCCATGTAGCTCCTGCTCTACAGCCTGCCTGCCTTGCCCCCGCCTGCTCTGGGGGGAGTTACAGAATTGCACACTGAAAAGAAAAGAGACGGTGCCCCAAGTGCCAGAGGCCCTTCATGTCAAAAAATTAAATAAGCCATGTAGCTTGTCTTGGGACAGCAGACCTCATTTACATAGGATTCTGAAACAGGGGCTCTACAAAAATAGTAAGACTTGATACAGTTTTTTCTTATTTTCTCAGGCAGTTTTTCTAAAGTAATGGTTTTTATTTTTTAGTTTTAACAGGTTGTTTTGTTCTTTATGAGACAGAGTCTCACTCTGTCACCCCAGACTAGAGTGCCGTGGTGTCATCACAGCTCACTGCAGCCTCAAACTCCTGGGCTCAAGTGATCCTCCTGCCTCAGCCTCCCGAGTAGCTGGAACTACAGGTGCATGCCAGCACACCTGGCTAATTTTTCTATTTTTAGTAGAGATGGGGGGTCTCACTCTTGCTCGGGCTGGTCTTGAACTCCTGACCTTAAACAATCCTCCCACCTCAGCCTCCCAGAGTGCTGGGATTACAGGCGTGAGCCACCCCACCCAGCCATAAACTAATGATTTTCAAACTGCTCGCTTGATTCTATTTCCTGCAAAGCTATGGAAAGAATCTTTAGTGACACTTTCTTTGATATGTGGAGAAATAAAACTTTATTTTTTATCACAAAAAAAAGAAAGTAGGAATAGTAGTTACAAATGGGTAAAAGCGACCAGGATGAGAAGTAGTAGGCATGACTCCTTTAGTGTAAGAGTTTTTGCGATGTGAGCATGGTTTTTAAGAACCTATGGGTCTAAGTCACAACGAAAAAAAAGGAACTTGCTTTCAATTCAAGAGCAAATTTAACTTTGAAAGCATTGTCATGGGGGTGCTGTCTCTTTTATTCTTAGGGCCTGTTACCCTTGTGGGGAAGCTGTGAGCTTTCTAGAAATTCTTCTTCAAATCTTAGAGAGGGGTCCCGGGTGGTTTCTCTCAGGCTCACGTGCAAAGCAGACACCTTGTGCTTGGTGAGCAAGACAAGCTTCCTTCTCTCTGTCTTTGGGCTTCCTCCCTGGGGCATAACTTCTGCAGCCAAGGATCAAAGTGCTCCACTGGAATTGTCATTGCTGCCACCATGTCACCCTGGCCATTTGTCACCACTACTGCTGAAACACAGCTGTCAAATGTTTGCTACACTCGGCAACATGGAGCATGAATCTCTCTCTCTCTCTCTCTCTCTCTCTCTGTCTTTGTTGTTTTTATACCTTACTTACTATTCCTTTAAAAGATTGCAGGTGAATTAATACATCCAAATATTTAGTAACAATGTGACCCTATCCATGGAATATCTTTACAATGTAACTTTTTGGATGTTAAAATTATTAACATGATGCAACATGACATACAGGTTGCAGGTGCAAAAATAGAGATAAAACTCTTACAGCATCCTTAGGTTTTGGCAGACTTGTATTCAACTTTTGGTCAAGTGCGGAAGCCAATTTTCAAGAAATATTTGAGGCTGGGTGTGGTGGCTCATGCCTGTAATCCTAGCACTCTGGGAGGCTGAGGCGGGAGTTCAAGACCAGCCTGAGCAAGAGCGAGACCCCATCTCTACTAAAAAGAGAAAAATTACCAGGGTGTGGCGGTGCATGCTCGTTTGAGCCCAGGAGTTGGAGGTTGCTGTGAGCTATGATGACACAGGGCACTAGCCCAGGCAACAGAGTGAGACTCTGTCTAAAAAAGAAAGAAAGAAAGACAGAAAGAAAGGAAGGAAGGAAGGAAGGAAGGAAGGAAGGAAGGAAGGAAGGAAGGAAGGAAGGAAGAAAACAGAAGAGAAGAGAAGAGAAAAGAAAAGAAAAAAGAAAAGAAAAGAAAAGAAAAGAAAAGAAAAGAAAAGAAAAGAAAAGAAAAGAAAAGAAAAGAAAAGAAAAGAAAAGAAAAGAAAAGAAAAGAAAAGGCAAGACAAGACATTTGGGTGGAAAGGACACCAAAAAGATAAAAGATTTGGAAAATGGAACTGCGGGGGAAATGCTGTATGTTTAAGGTAGCCTGAGAAGAGCAAAGTCAAGACATATTATCGAATCATGGGCTTCATGACAGGGTCATTCAAAGCCGACACTGGGTCACGACTCTGCATCTGCACAGACGTTCGAAGCCGGAGTTTGAGGAACAAGCCCTGTCTTGTAAGGACGGGGCCGGCCACAGAGGCACGTGAGTGACGTCTTCCATCAAAAGCAATACGCGGTGTTGATCCGCAGAGACCTGTCGGGGTGCCCTTCCAACTGTACATTTCCACGAACTCGCCCCAAGTCATGAAATCAGTCACAGGCAGAGCCAAGACCGGAGTTCTCAATGCCCCAGAGCCCTGTTAGCCGTGCGTTACAGAGAACGACAGCAGCCCCTGACTCAATACTTGAAAATGAAATATGGTCCTCATTATACTAACGACCTTTCCCAGCCAGGAGTTTTATCTGTCTCCCCCTAAGGTAATGCCCTGGGCAGGGACGACGGCAGATGTGGAAGCGATTTCTGCACAGTTTACTGGGAGAGCGGGCTTTATGTCATCAAACCACCTTCCTGCTGCAGCCTCATGCAATTCCCCGCGATGCCAAGGTGAGGGCTGACCACTTGCTTCTGTCGTCTCACGCTGAGCTCCGTTATTGCCCGGTAAGAATGAAACAGCATGTTTTCTTCCCTTTGTGACCTCAGATAATTCACTGTAATGCCTTTGCCACTGGGTGGTGGCTCACGCCTATAATTCCAGCACTTTGGGAGACTGAGGCAGGAGGATTGACTGACATCAGGAGTTTGAGACCAGACTGAGCAACATAGCAAGACCCCATCTCTAAAAAAAAAAAAAAAAAATAGAAAAATTAGCCTGGCATTGTGGTGTGCACCTGTAGTCCCAGCTACTCGAGAGGCTGAGGCAGGAGGATTGCTTTAGCCCAGGAGTTTGAGGCTGCAGTGAGCTATGATGATGCTATGGCACTCTAGCCTGGGCAACAGAGCCAGACACTATCTCAAATAAATAATAAGTAAACAAATAAAAAAGAATGAAACAAAAGCTCAGAGAAGACCTCTCCTGATAACACTTCTTACTTCTCAAAGATGGTCCAGAACAAAAAAACAAAGACAAATAATATCGAAGTCAATTCAAGAGAGACTGTGGACATCATTTGCTTTCCCTGTCTTATTTCTTGAACCTAAATATCCCCTGGAGCAGCCTACACCCTTCCGGCTCCAAGGCCAGCAGCCAGGATGCAGGTTTTGTTTTCTCCTCCTCTCTTGACTGAAACACTCTCCTAAGTGGTACCTTTCCAATTTCTAGCCTTGTTCTTCCTTAGTGCAAAACACTCTTGGCAGCCTCAAAGACGTGATTATGTATCTGACCCTGCCGCCCGCTGTGTCAACCACTCTGTGGTCTCACTTTGTTCCTGGAGCTCCTCATTGTGGTCTGCAAGGTCTGAACCATTTGCACTTTTCCTTCCTCCCCTGACACCCCTCTGGCCTTAACTTTTGCCACTATCTGCCTCATTCTGTGTCTCCCAAGCCAGGAAAGGGTCCTTACTATTTTCCAGGGTGGGTCTCCCCATTCCTGAACCCCAGCTTTTTGCAAACTCTACCTGGAAGTTCTCTGGTCTTAAATACCGCCACCCCTCACCCTACTCACCCATCAGATCTTTGCTTACACGCCACTTTCTCAGAAAATCCTTCCTTGGTTTCCAAACCTGGGGAATTTCCTCTGATGTGCCTCTATTTCTACTGCAAAACCA
Source organism: Lemur catta (assembly GCF_020740605.2). Taxonomy (NCBI): domain Eukaryota; kingdom Metazoa; phylum Chordata; class Mammalia; order Primates; family Lemuridae; genus Lemur; species Lemur catta. Next base: position 71,619,975 of record NC_059155.1, read on the forward strand.
CTCGTCTTGGTATGCATTGAGTAGGAACTACCTACCTTCCTTATTTCTCTGATTCTCCACTAGAACGTAAGATGAAGACAAAGACGATGTTCACATCTCTGGCATGCTCCCAGAGGGGTGCTGTCCACTCATTGCATGTTTGTTGAACGAACAGATGAAGCGTTCGGAAATCTCCTTGCAACCTGATGTTAATGCATGAGATAAAATGACTACATCAAATGAGATACCATCAGTTCTCATTTTTCCCTAGGACACATCATCCCCTTGTGGGTAATAACTCTATCTGCACTCTGAGATCGGTACAAGAGTAGATTACAGCTTAAGCCCAGGAGTTTGAGGTTGCTGTGAGCTAGGCTGACGCCACGGCACTCACTCTAGTCCAGGCAACAGAGTGAGACTCTGTCTCAAAAAACAAAACAAAACAAAAAAAAACAGTAGGTTACAGGGTGCGTACACTTCCAGTTAGGTTAGTGTTCACTCTTAATAGATTTTTCTTTTTTTCTTTTTCTTTTTCTTTCTTTCTTTTTTTTTTTTTTTTTTGAGAGAGAGCCTTATTCTGTCACCCAGGATAGAATGCAGTAGAGTCATCATAGCATCACAGCTCACTGCAACCTCCAACTCCTGGGCTCAGGAGATCCTCCTGCCTCAGCCTCCCGAGTAGCTGTGACTACAGGCATGCGCCACCACACCAGGCTAATTTTTCTACTTTTAGTGGGGACAGGGACTCACTCTTGCTCAGGCTGGTCTTGAACTTCTGACCTCAAACGATCCTCCCACCACGGCCTCCCAAAGTGCTAGGATTACAGGCATGAGCCACCGCACCCGGCCTACAGTTCACTCTTCATGGAGACGTCTTTAGGCCAGATTCAATCTATGAAAGGAGGCAGTTTAGGCTAAACCTAATTTAACACATCTTTTGGTGCTCAGCTGAAATATAGTTCTTTCCTTCAATAGGAAGAAATTGAGAATACGTTCATGCCTGGACGTTCCCACCTAAAATTTCAGAGATGCTTTGGAAAAGGAGTGACACTTGGCCAAAGTTACTGTGCAGGTCTTAGGAGAGACCTAGAGTGACATTATAGATGTTTAGGGCCAGCTTAGGACTTGGAATGTGTCCTGTCACAGAGGGGCCTGTGCTCTTAGAAACCAAAATAAACACCCCTTTATCAACTGAGACAGACACTACGGTTAAGGAAACAAAAGTTAAACACAGGCCAAAGGTTCAGGGATCGGCCCGCATGGGAACTTCCTAAATTCCTACGGCTACAAAAAAAAACACACTCTTGCTAAACTCCTTAAGAAAATGAACTATCACACAAACTGTCAGACCCCTCCAAACTCTGCTTTAGGACCCCCACCACTACAACACTAATTTGACCAAAGACTGGCCTTCCTAACATTCTTTTTGGGTAAGTAATTGTAGACGTTAAGCCAGTGTCAGCCACCTTACAGAGGTTGTGCACAAACTGCCTTTGTGCTCTATAGTTCACCGTTTGATGTAAAGAGCCAAGTTCCACCTCATTTCCATGCTAAAACCACGTCCCAAAGTGAACACAGAATGTATATTCCATATATGTTTACTCACTACGCATGCACTTGGCTCCCCTTGTGCGTAAGTACAAATTCTCCCCCAAACCTACTGAATATGTAGGACTCTATTGTGTGATCCAGGATCCACGAGGCATAAAACCCAACCTGCACGTTCCCTCTTTGAAGAGAGGGCATGTTGGGTTCTTGCCCAAGACGGTGCCTTATGAGTTTGCAAACTGACATCAGCAATAAAGCCGTCCCTGCTACTCTTGAGCTATCCTGGTGGTCTTTCAATGACACCTCTAAACTTGGCTCACTTTGCTCTTGTAAAAGGGCAGAATGTGCCACCCCAAAATATGCCAGTTTGGCATAAGAGTTATTTTGAGCGGCACCTGAGAAACAGCAAATGCAAAAACAAAACCAAACACTCTCCACTCTCCTGTTTGCATAAAACCAGGCTTGGAATTTTAATTATGGAAACACAATTTAATTACACCTCCATCCAAGACACAGCCCCCAAAGGAATCTACGTAATAAACCTCACTTGGTCCTTATATTTCATTAGTTTTTCTCATCTTCTTATCTTCCCAAAGTTTGCAGCTCCTAGAAACTTGGAGGCCTTTTTTTCCTTTGTCTCCTCACTTCCTTACAAATTTATTGCACTTGGCTAATTTGCTGTATAAGAACCAAGATCTAACCACCTCTTTGAGCTGCTCACCAAGTCTCACTTGGTGTGGATGGGCACTGCATGTCTTAATGAACTGTTTGTTATTCGCTTGTTCATATGTCTTTTGTCAGTTTAATTTCCAGGACTGTAGCTGAAGAACCTTGGAGGATAGAGGAAAAAGTGGTGCTCTGGTGTTGTGGTTTTTTTTTTTTTTTTTTGGTTGTTTTGTTTTCCTCCTTCCTTATACTTTCTTGTCACCATCTTGAAATTCTTAAGAATTTTCAAACTGGGGGCTGAGCACTTTCTTTCTGCACTTGGCCCTGCAAACTCTGTTCTTGTCCTAACCACAAAAGGCAGATGCCAAGAACCGAGCTTGTTGAAGTCGTTCTTACTCAGAATGAAAGCAAGCGTGAGTTTGTGCAAAGGCTTGCTCTCACATGTGTCTATATTCTCGCAGCTATATTTTTGGAACACATACCTTCAGCAGGGACCTCAATGTGGTTCTCAGGGTGAACGTTAGACATTCCGGATCATTGAAAAAAAATTCAGCTTAGAAGGAGAAAGAATTTCTCTACTGTTTAAAGAAACGGTAAAAGCTGGAGACGTGGGTGGATATTTGGCATCTTCCTAGGGGGAGTTTCACTTGCATGTCATCTGAATGCAATGGAAAATCAAGTAGGGCATACTTGGAGAGGTAGGATTCTTTTAAACCAGAAGCCACATTTTCCACCGTGCAGCAACCTATGGCTCACCCCACAACCTGATGATGGAAAATGCCCGTCACTCAAGTTGTCTGGCCCACCCTGAGGTGGCCAGCAACTAACTCTCACCCGATAACCATCCCCCAAAAGGTACCCAGGTAACCCCCACAGACCATGCTTCCTGCCATCCTGCACTCCCTGAATCTCCTACTGTTTTTTGCCATAAGGAAACCTGCTCTAGCCAGAGGTGGAGCTTCTGAAGCCATTTGTAGACCTCAAAAATTGAAAATCGTGTAACTCTAACCCTAAGAGTCTAAATTTACCACCTGTGATTCTATCCTGAATCCCAGCGGTATGCAAAGTCCAATTTTATAAACGATTTGGATGTCCAAATATCCTTCCAGGTAGGCTCCTAAAGACACCATTTCCTTAGATCAATTAGTCCAAGATCTTAAGTACTGGGAGCTGACAGCAGCTGACTGTGTTGGGTTTATTTGCTATTTGCTTATTTCAACTCTAATTCTCACGGCTTTTCCCATCCCAGGAACAGGGTCTTAGCACAGAAGAAATTGTGGATCTCTTCTCCACCTTTGGAACAGTGCCTGAGGTATTCCGGGTGTGCAGCTAACGTTCACGATACAAGGGGTGAAGAAGTAACACAGATCACAAATACTAGTTGCAATTAAAATATTATTGCTTAGAAAAATCCAGACGATACGTTATGCACTTTGATTTCTCTCTCTCTCTCACCCTCTCTCTCCCTAATTTTTGTTTTCTGTTATTCCATCAGAAACTTTAGACAATGCATATTATCCCACCAGAGCTCTTACGGGTTTGAGAGGACTATGCAAATTACTGACCACCTCAGGCTCATACATATGGCAGGTGGGGGTGAATGTCTAGATGCAATCAATCATGATAGATTGAAAAGGGTCTCTTTCCTTTGCAAGTGTATTTTCCAAGAATGGAGTTTGAATGTATGCCATCCGTCTACAAATGAAATAAATATATGCATTTTAAAAATTGCATCCTATAAGGGATTTTGAGTCAGCCGTGCACTTGGCTAGATTAGCACGCCCCCTAGCGGTTAAATTCATCTACTTATTAAGAACTCACATTGCTCCATATCTGGCTTATGTTACCAGATGTTGGAAATGGAAGAAAGAGAAATTATGTTGTTGTTTTTTTTTTTTTTTTTTAAGTAACTATGTATCATTTATAGCTTCATTTTGGGGAAATGGTTAACTAAGTTTCCGGTTTGGAGTGTTTAGGAGAACGGCAAATGTTTGTAGCATTTTGACATATGACAAACTTTCAACTTTAATTTTAAGGGATTTTTCCAAATAGCCACCAGAAAAGCAAACATTTACCAAGTGCTACCAGGTGTTAGATCTTTTTATAGAAATTCTCTCCATTAATCTTTGCAACAGTCCTGGGGTATAAGTACCATTCTAACTCGTTTGCACTTTACAGGGGGAACAAGTGGAGTACAGACAGGTTAAGGAATTTTCCCAAAGACATTTAGCTAGCAAGAAAAATAATCCCCATCGAACCCAGGGTGTCAAACCCTAGAGACCATTCTCTCCATCTGTATGAACGCCACCAGGTGGAAAATAATGTTTTCCCCTGCCTCTGTGAGGCTGGTTTTTTATCCACCACTTTCTATTCAACATGTAAGAAAGCCCCTGGATTTGGGGTCAAAAACCTGGAATCTAGACCTGCTCCCTTTAGGGTCTGACCCGTTTTCTTCATCCACAGCAATAAGAGGATTTGATGAGATGATCCCAGAAGATCTTTATCAAGCTAAAATTCTAAGATCCCATTCTATGGCATCCTAAATTCAAAGTGACCCCCTTCATAAGCTTTACGATAAAATAAGGATGTTTTGGAAACCCTAGCGCAAGGAATGGCAGAGAAATTGCTCAAGCTTCGTAAGGAATCCTTGTTCGGACTAATAAGGTCTAATATGGTTGCCTGCGATCACTTAGGATTTAAAAAAATCCTTGTTCAATAGGTAATATTAAGACAATTATTTGCATTTGACTTTACACTTCCATTTGACACCTTCATCAAGACAATGAGAGAAAACAGGTGCATCAAAAATTAATCAAGCCCACACAATTATGTTACTTCTGGGGTTACACCTTTGAGAGGCACCATGGGGTTAGATATGCATGGAGATTTGAGGTTGACACGGCTTTGAGTCCACTCCCAGTTCAGTAACTTAGAAGCTGTTTTTTCCGGAGCAAGTTATTAATATAAAGTGTTCCCAAATTCCATATACTTTTTAGTCATATAGGGGTATAGTGGGTTAAATTATGACACACACCCCCCGAAAAAATATATATGTTAAACTCCTAAACGTGGTTTCCTGTGAATGGGGCTTTATTTGGAAATAGGGTCTTTGCAGATGTAATCAAGAGAAGATGAGATTATACGAAATTAGGGTGGGCTGTAAATCCTACAGGACTGGTGCTTTAAAATTTCCCATTAGGACTGATTTTGCTCAATGCCGTAGATTTTAATAGCTTGTGTCCCCTTTGTCCTTCAGTTCAAGGAATCTTTTAATTTCCATCTTAATTTCCTTGTCGATCCAATAACCATTCTGCAGCACGTTGGTTCATTTCCATGACGTTGTGTAGAATTGAGGGTTTTCTCTTGGGGTTGATTTCTAGTTTTATTGCACTGTGGTCTGAGAAGGTACATGATATGATTTCTATTTTTTTTAATTTATTGATTTATTTTTTATTTATTTATTCATTTAATTTTTTTTATTCTTTTTGGTTATGGGACCTAATCAAATGTTTTTTAATTTATTGAGCCATGTTTTGCAGTCTAAAATATGATCAATCTTGGAGAATGTTCCAAGTGCTGATTAGAAGAATGCATATTCAGTAGTTTTGGGGTAGAATGTTCTGCAAATGTCTGTCAGGCCCATTTGCTCTAGAGTCCTATGTAAGTCCAGCATTTATTTATTTTCTGCTTGGAGGATCTGTCTAGTTCTATCAGCGGGGTGTTGAAGTCCCCAGCAATTACAATGCTGCTGTTGTATCTCTCTGCTTAGATCTGGTAGGGTTTGTTTTATGCATCGGGGAGCTCTTGTGTTAGGTGCATAAATATTTAGGATTATTATGTCTTCTTGTTGAATTGCTCCCTTTGCCATTATTTAATGGCCATCTTTGTCTTTCCTTAGTATTGTTGAATTAAAGTCAATTTTATCTGCTATGAGAGTGGCCACACCTGCTTGCATTTGGTTTCAGTCTTCAGCAGACAGTGCGTTATTAAGGACATCCACATTGCTGTGCAAGCATCACTACCACCCACCTGCAGAACTCTTTTTTCCTTGCAACATTGAAACTCTGACATGACGAAACACTAACCTCTCATCACCCTATCCTCCGGCCCCTGGCAACCAGCATTCTACCTTCTGTCTCTGTGAGATTGACTGCTCCAAACACCTCATGTTATCTTGTTCTGTGTGCATTTTTGCACATCTTGATTTTCCTGTGTCTTTTATTACACCCCCCTTTTCCAGTGGCTTTAAATATATACATTCCACTTCTTCTATCCTTATAATTTCACGTGCATTTTTAACAAGTTCTAAGGTGATTCCGTATCTCACATCTCTCTCTGAACAATATAAAGACCCTATAAAAATTTAATTTCTGTATTCTTCCTCCTGACTTAAATGTTACTATTTTTTAGCATATTAGTTTAACTTCTCCCCAAATTAGGCATTTTTTTTTTAAAAGACAGCTTTGTAAAGTCAATGTTTGTTTGCACTTATCCCTAGTTTAACAATTTCTTTGTTCACCGTTTCATCTGAGATTTCATCTTCCCTTTTGGAATCATCTCTGTTCTCTTTTCAGAAATTTCTTCAGTTAATAGTTATTCTGATAATTCATGGTTGTAAACTCAGTATTATTTTTCTGTGTTTTTAGGTATTTCAGCATCATTATTGAATAACGTGGCTATGTAACTCCAGTTTCCTCTCAGCAGTCTGAAGAAATGATTCTATCATCTTGTGGTTTCCATTGTGGCTGTTAGCAAGTGTTGGCTTTTAATTTAATTCTTATTAATATGCAGGCAACCTAATCTTTCCCTCTGACCGATCTGTGGATCTTGTCTCTGTCTTTTGTAGTCTTCAATTACGATGCTGAAAGTCATGGATATATTTTTGTTTATCCTGCCCAGAATTATTTTCTATGTGCACCTGAAATTAAGTAATTGTTTTAGTCATACTTCTTTATTTTTCTCTAAATATGGACTCTTTCTCATTCTTCCTTTTCTGTCTTTCAGGAACCATAATTAACTGCAATTGATAATGCTCACCATAACAACAGTATTAATAACAATAGTATTTATTAACTGCTCATTCTACACAAGGCAATGTTACATGAGTTATTGCATATATTTCTCTCCGCCACTCCAGGAAGTGGATGCTGGTTTTCCCCATTTTACACATGAAGAAACCACATCACAGAAATGTCTCCCCAATCACATGGCATGAAGCAAAGCCCAGAGCTGTAGCCAGGTATTTTGTTTCAGAAAAAAAAAGATGAATTTTGGACAGAAAGAGGAAAAAAAGAAAACCAGGGAAAATAAAGGTGCCAAACGAACTGTGGCATAACCTCACGTTTAATGTATAGCATCTGCTTCATGCTGAAATGAAATTCTTACCACGATTTCCTACAAAAACAGCACGTCAGTGGCTAGGATGCGTGAGCAGAGGTTTCTAACTTGACCACGTCCACACAACCACATGGGACCTGCTACTTCTATGAATCATCTTCTAAGAACCAAAGACCCACAATGCTCTGTGACACTCATCTGGCTCTGTCGTTTTCCTTCCACAATGACACCATCATATATCTTTTCCAAAAATATTATACAACAAAGTTTTGTGCGTTTGTATACAAAATAGAAGGTTCGGAAATTCCTTCGGGTAACCGTTATCCTACTAATGCGTTGTGGTCGACCTTCCCTATTGTTTTTGCGTGTTTTTAAATACTTCCCCAGCACTGCTGGCTGACTTAGGTATGGCACTCTGGTCTTCTCTCAACCGTTTGAAGAGAGAAGAAGAAAAGAAGGTTTTGCTGGGGTGTGGACCCATTTTCATTTTCCCCGGGGCCCTGTGAAGGAAAAACTGATGTCGGACAACACAACCACCATTGAAAACGTCATTTTTTTTTTTTTTTATCCCAGATGCGATGAGCCAGTCAGGTGGGCGTCGACCCTGTGACCACGGCAACAGTCAGTTTGTGCTGCGTAACAAGCGTCCCCGTTGCTCAGGGAGCAGTGGGGAGGACGTCATGCTCCTTGTCGCAGCCACAGAAGGGGAAGGTCCCGCAACACGGCTGCAGCCACGGTTTCCAAATCGTGTTGAACACGGAGAACTGCAGGGGGACGGGCGTGAGAGTCCCACGGTGTTCTTTGACGGCCGCCTCGATCTTCTTGATCACGGAATCGAACAGCGCTTCGTTGTCAGGGTTCAGCGGCCGGGCTTCGGCAGGGTCCTTGGAGATGTCAAAGAGGAGAGGTGGGTCGTGGTGGGTGACATCCCCGGAACACGGACATCTCCCGCTTCCATGGCAGGCGCCGCTGCCCTCCGGGGAGAACTTGGGAGTCACATAATGCACCTTCCACACGGTGGCACCTAGAAAACACATCTCTACTGTGACAGCACCTCTGAGATGCTTTTAGGACCTTCTCCGATAAAAAACAAAGTTCTCCAATGATTTTCCCAGCGATCAACAATATTCTTCTGCACACAATTACATAGCAACGGCAGTGTCTCAGCCATAAGAGAAATGCACAGTTTTACCATAAACTGGAAGGATTTTTTAAAAATTATATTATGAGAACATTTGGAAATAATAGCGGCTACCCAAGTGGAAATTGGGTGATTTTACCTCGATCTGAGGAGGCGTCAGCAAAGTGGGTAATTAGCTAAGGTTAAATGTCACTTTCAGACCTGAATTTGGCAAAGTTCCTTGGGCAAGATTAATCATTCTGCATTCTTCCCTCCCTCGCTCCCTTCCTCTTTCTCTTTTTCTCTCTTTCTTTCTTTCTTCCTTCCTCCATTTATTCATTTACTTCTTTCTTGCCTTCTTTTTTTTCCTGTCTCTTGTGTACATGCACACAAGCCTTTGCACACACATGCACACACACACATGCATTAATCGTGTTTTTAAAATTTCCTGTGTTTTAGAAAATAGTTGATAGGAAAAAAAATCATCATGTAAAACAGCAAAAAAAAATATATGAAGACCTAGACATAAACTTTCTAAAGGGAAATTTGGTTATGTGCATCCACAATTAAATTGTGAGGACTCTTTCAATCCAATAATTCCATTTCTGGGAATTTATCCTAAGGATACACTCAGATAAGGACTTAAAGACGTGTACACAAGGATGTTTATACAGTGCTATTTATAATACAGAAAGTTATCTATCGATATAATCTATTTCTATGAGGAATGCAGATTTTAAAAACAGGTTACAGAGTAGTGTGGATCGTATCAGCTAATTTTTAAAATCTATGAGTGTGTGAATGAGGTTATGCCTACGGACCTACACACAGAACAAAACCTGTGAAGAAATATACCCCATCACTTTATTAGCAGTTACTTTGAAAGGTAGATTTACCAGCAACTTTCTTTTTACTTTTTCTTCTTTTTTATTTCCCCAGCTGGGCTTGGAAATGAAATTGTTTTTATTTTTAAAAGGAAGCCAGCAAACAAAAAAACATCCCTGTGCTGAACAAAAGAAAAAAATGCACTACTGTATCTTATGATGTTTTGACATCTTGAAGAACCTCAACGACTTTGGGAGAAACCACCTTCTCAGGGTGAGCTAATTCCTGAAGACAGCTACCAACCCACTCTGGAATGGGCCTCTTGTGTGCAAACCGACCACCTGCTTTATCTAATTCTCACATATCAAGACAGTGTTTCCTCTGCCCTAAATCATCCCGGGGCCAGGTACTAGCCAGCCAGGAGCAGTCATTACACCCCGACACTCGTTATAATTATCCAAACCAGCCCCTCTGTAGCTTGTCACTCCTGTCTGCTTTGCCTTTCTCTTGCAAACCCCAGTAAAGGCTGTCTGCAGCCCGGGCTCTGCTTCCTAATCAAAACCTGGAGCTTCCACCTGCAGCCCTGCATGGCAAGACACAGCCTCTTCTCTTTGGAAATCGAAGCCATAAAAATATTTCCGTGGCATAGCCCTTGTCTGGGTCAACACTCAGTTACCTCTGTAAATTAAAATCTTTTGGGTACAGATCATGCACATGCCTCTCTCTGAAATGCTACTGCAGCACGTTAGCTCCTTAGACAGCATTCCTAGAGGGAAAAAACCGTCCTAACCAGGTGACATTTGCACATGGTATTTCTTCAGAGAAACAGGAGGCCCGGGCTGTGCCCCTGTGTGTTCCTTGTGTCCACGGTGTTCATACTCACAGTCCTTTTGGTGCCACCGGACCGTGTGCAGGTAGACCCCACAGTAGTGGAAGAGGAACTCGTGGTCTGAGTGGGATGTCCTCCCCTCCAGCAGGGGCATGAGGTTCCGGCCGTCAATCACCCTTGGGACAGAAAGGGACGTGTAGAAAAAGCAGTGAGAAGTGCACAGCTCAGTCACATTTTTTTTAAGACAGAATCTTGCTCTGTTGCCTGGCCTAGAGTGCTGTGGCATTAGCCCAGCTCACGGCAACCTCAGACTCCTGGGCTCAAGCGATCCTCCTGCCTCAGCCTCCCAAGTAGCTGGGACTAGAGGTGTGCACCACCACGCCCTGCTAAGTTTTTATACTTTCAGTTGCCTGGCTAATTTCTTCCTATTTTTTTAGTAGAAACGGGGTCTCACTCTTGCTCAGGCTGGTCTCGAACTCCTGACCTGAAGCAATCTTCCCGCCTTGGCCTCCCAGAGTGCTAGGTTTACAGGCGTGAGCCACCGTGCCGGGCCATCTGTCACATGTTTTACAACAGAATAAGGAGGAGGGAAAGGAAGAGGAAGAACAAATTTCTTAAAACGTAAGATGCATTTTCACTCTTTTTATGACAAAAAAAGAAAGGAAACCAATTCATTTTCTGAGGTCATGGGAGAAGGGACCAGCTAGAAATATTATTCTGACACCTTCCTTGCTGGGCTGTATGAATTCATGTCATGCATTGGAAAGAGTGAGCTCTTCACAATCTTTTGTGTTTTTTTTTTTTTTGATTTAAATTTTGCAGTTTATTTTTTTATGTCAGTATATTATGGGGGTACAAATGTTTAGATTACATATATTGCCTTTGCCCCACCTGAGTCAGAGCTTCAAGCGTGTCCATCCCCCAGACGGTGCACACTGCACCCATTAGGTATGAATATACCCATCCCCCTCTCCCCCTCCCACCTGCCCGACACCAATGAATGTTATTACCATATGTGCACTTAAGTGTTGATCAGTTAATGCCAGCTTGATGGTGAGTGCACATTCTTTTGATTTAAATAAAACTTCACAGTGGTGAATAGATAATACCACCCCTCAACACACACACACACACACACACACACATACACACACACACACACACATACACACACACACACAGATGGGATTAAACCCATAAAGCATGCAATGAATGCATTCACTTTAAAGCTCATAGAGAAAGCGAAAAAGAGAAACGACAGCTTCATTTGTCACACACCCTTACACATATGTGTTTTTATTCGGTAATTCATTGAAGACATATTTGCTTAATGGTCTAGACGCTGTGAGACATAAAACAGGATGAGGTCCCACCCGTAAGGAAAGCCAAACCTTTGCATGCACAATGATAGCACAAGGGAGAAAGTTCAGACGTACTCTAAGAAGAAAACAAGCAAAATATCATGCCCTGCACCAAGGGGACAAAGACATCTGGCCCTCCGGGTGAAATATTGAGGAGTTATCTAGCACAGTTATCTAGTATATCCCCACACATCCAAATCTCTCTCCTTAGCTTAGGAACAAGTGCCGTTTCTGTACCTGTCTTGGGGCAGAATCCCTCCTCCGATATAGGACAGGGTCGGGTAGATGTCCATGAGGCTGGTGGGCTCATCCACCACGAGCCCAGGCTCCAGCACCGTCGGCCACCGGAGTATTCCTGGCACCCGGATGCCTCCGTCCCATCCTCCCATCCCTTTGCCACCTAAAAGCAAAGATGACAACCAAACATGAGTTGAACCCAACTTTATCTGCTGCATTGCAGAGTCAGTCTGGATGCAACTTTTCTGTGAGCTGGCGACAGACCCGCCAGGGTGCTACAAGTTCACGGACAGATACAAAGTAGCCACGAGATATCATTCCTGACTTCCAGAACTTAATACACTGTTGCAAACCTTTAAGTAGCCAAGTGTCACATTCAATAATAATAATAAATAAAAATAAGCGTTGCCATAAGACAGGATATATAATACGTACCAACGAATGCCCCGGACTTTTCATACTATAGAGAAAGGATATTTGGGAAGTGGGAAAGTCTTCAGTCCTTGTCGCAATTATATTGGGCTTGAGAACACAGAAAAGGCTTGTTTGAGGTCCAAAGACAGACTTTCTAAAATGTCTTTAATGTGACAATTATCTAGGAAAAATTATTTTGCGGGGAGCCCAGAAACAGTTTCCCACGCAAAACAGTTGTTCCTGTGAGCGTAGGGAGGTTAATTTGGTTCCAATGTTTAAATTGTCTATTATAATAAGTTGTGGTTTAAGCTTTCTTTAAAGAAATCAATTTCCTTCAATGCAGGTTTTATCGGGTTACAGTGATTTCGCATAGAGAAGCAGTAAGAAAGTGGGAATAGGAAAATTGTGTACAGGCAAAAAAATGTGCTGACAATTACGTCTTAGACAAAGGTCCCCTTGGGTGTGTCTGAGCACAAATGCGGCCATGTGACTGTTCCAATCCTGAGGTTGAAGGATTTGTTCCAAAATAAAAATGCTGCCCTGTGCCAAATGACACAGTCAGGATCACACAGACTCTTTAAGAAAAAGCATGAGGCTCTGGAGGGTGGAAAAATCTCTTCCTACGTGAAATGTTTTTTGGGTGCATCTTGTGTGCGTGTCCCTCTGACAGGCGGTCTGAATTACACAGCAAACACACGACAGTGTCTCTCTTGCTAAAAATGATGCAAAATTATCTGTGGAAACATTCACTGGTCTAAGCAGCGTCCAGAGCCGACCCAGGTCCTCAGCGCTGCTCTGTATTGTAATGAAAACTTGAAAAATTCCCTGAACCAAATTAATGTTTTTGCTGTACTTGTGTCTACACTTGACAAGCAACAAAAAACTGTAAAGCCACCCTGACGTTTCCTCCAGCTTACTTAAGAACCTGTGTCTTTGTGAGGCACAATGACAACAAAATCACTTGTTCGTCCAGGACATTGAATACATGTGTGTATGCAATGTATACCCTGCCCCATGGAGGCAAACTGTGAAGCTGAGAACTTGTCCTGAACGGTGATACCTGCTCACGACAATGTTGCCGACTCTTTTGCAGGGTTATGTGCACGTTGTAGGATGTGGGGCTTTACAGAGACACAAACCCACACAAGCAATTATCACCATGATTATAACAGGATGTAATATTCACATCCCCTATAATCATCACAGTTATAATAACATCTCATTTGATGGCATAAATACAGTGAATCAACTGTAATCTCTACTTTTTCTAAGACGCTTAACACCGATTCTCTCTTTGCTAGTTAACAAAGTTATGTCTGTGGCAAGTTGGTATGACAGGACAGAGATGAAGTAACCTTCTATCAATTCAATATATAATCCAGTGTATATAACGCTATATATATATGTTCACTACATGTAATCCTATATATATGGGATTATATATCCTATATATATATCGGGTTTTATATTGTAACAACATGTACTGAATATATAGGAATTTATATATCATCTTATCTATCATGAATATAATAAATGTATATGCATAGTGAATGCACATAGGAACGTATGGATAATACACACACACTACTTTTTTTTTATGAAATATAAGAAGCCCAAACATTCTGGTTTTTATAGCAATGAGAACTTTGATACCCTTTTAGGTTTTTTGGTGGGTTTTTTTTTGTTTTTTTTTTTTTTGACTTGGAAATTAGGGAGTAAGACAGGAATACCAAATACCAAATTCGTGTTTAAAATATTGTTTTTGTAGGCACCGCTTTGCCAGTGCCTAAGAGAAGGCTCCAAAAAGTTGTTGAAGAGCCCAGCAAGGAGCGCAGCAAAGGGAGTTGGAAGAATCGGCTGACCGCAGGATGGGGGCCCCTCAGTCTAAGTGACTTTACTCTTTTCCTGGTCAGGGTAACACTCTTTGAAACATATTGATAATGTGGTTGATTTTATTAAACTAAGGACAGGAATGTAGGCATTCAAGTGAGTATTAATTTAGAGGAGCCGTTCTCATCTGGGAGTGACGTTGCCCCCCCAGGGGACGTCGGGCAGTGTCTGGAGACGTCGTTGGTTGTCACCGCTTTGGGCAGATGCCTCTGCCATCTGGGGGTGGAGCCGTCCAACATCCCCGCAGGGCACCGGACGCCCCACCACAGAGTCCTCCGACCTGCCATGTCCAATGCTCTCAGGCTGAAAAACTCTCTGCAGATGATCATTGAGACCCCAGTATTTCCTCTCATGAGGTTGTCATCGCTTCAAATGCTTTTATTTTAAGCTCCTAGAAATTGCCCCAAAATGCACAGCCTTTTTTCCACCTAGCCTATGAAGAGCTAACATAAAAATAACTCAAATAAAAATATGCAAATGGCGTGGCCTACGGATTCAGGTAAAGGCAAAGCTAACACAGCCTACTGGTTTTACACCGAGAGGGGACAGTTCTCTGCTGGGAATCACCTTTGTAGATGCCGTTCCAGCCGCCCAGCTGGGCAGCTCCGTCCTGGGACTCCAGCCGCCCCCCGTTGTCCGAGGTGAAGTACACCAAGGTGCGGTTGGCTAAGCACTCCTGGTCCAGAGCCTGCAGGATTTTACCTGGGAGGGTCAGAAACAGGAAGCCTTTAGCTCTCGTACGTACCTGCTGTCGTGCACTTGTCACATGTAACACTATGAGTTAAGGCTATTTCATTATGTATCATATAGCATTGTATAATTAACAACGACTGCATGACACTCTAGTATCTACTATTCTCTATATGTACTGTATACATTTATTATAGGATATAGAAATATATGCTATATATTTCTTATAAATATATGTTAATGTCTAATGTTAGAAATACACAATTTATTGTTATACACTAAATATATTATAATAAAACATATAATAAAAAATCATATAAATAGAACACGAAGTATATTGTAGTAGGTATAATACATAGTATTTATTATAATAATAGCTAATTTTATAAACATTAGAAATATTATATTGTTATATAATATTCTATATTAATTGTTAATAATATATTATGTAATACCACTGTGTAAAATTTGTCATGAGTATATGATATATAATGTTTTATTATATAGTATTTAATATGTCAATATATTATGTAAAAATTCATGTTTCTTGTATAATATATAAGAAATATAATATTAATTATGAAATAAAACTTGAATATATTACATAAATATCTATAATATAATAAATATATTTTATTATAAACATATTATTTATATAAATATAAAATACATGTACCATTAATATTACTTTATATAATTTTATAATATTTTAAGTGTTATATAATATTACATTAATTATATTACCATATTAATATGATTATTTAAATAATATAATGTAAAAATTAACTATATTGATTATATTGATTAATTTTATATGATAATTAGTATATGATAGTATACAAAATATTAGTTTATGATGTAAGTTTATCATATATTATGTATATCATTTCATTATATATAATAAATAAGAAAGTGTATTTTATTATATGTATTATATGATAATACATAATATCATTTCCCACAACAATTCAAATAGCTAATGCAAATTAGGTCCAGCAGTTAAAATAAACTTATGAACACTAATGAAAGAGAAAATGTAGTTTGAAGTGTTACATCTGCAGGAATACACAAGCAAAGTCTCACACTTGCTCCAGGGAGGAGCACCTCTTCCCTTAAAGACTCTGCAGTCCCTTGTTGTTGTCTTAAGTCTACGTCTAAATTGCAGGTTATTCTTGCCGTTTGGATTGTGGTTTAGGATCTGATGATAACTAATACTTTGCTAGAGTCAGCAAACACTTTTTTAAATGTCTTGCTAGTCCCTTAAGATGACAGTTAAAAACAACAACAACAACAACAAAAAAAAAAAACCAAGTAGAAAGCTGGTCTAGTGCAACTCCAAACAGTATCAATTTAATTTCTGATTCCTGCTGGGCGTTTGCCAATCACCAGACAGCACCGTCCCCAGCTTGCGGTCACACCGTGTTCTCAGCATGGGGCATTAAAGAAAATGCAACTAGGCCGGGCGTGGTGGCTCACGCCTGTAATCCTAACACTCTGGGAGGCCGAGGCGGTAGAATCGCTCGAGGTCAGGAGTTTGAGACCAGACTGAGCAAGAGCAAGACCCCGTCTCTACTAAAAATAGAAAGAAATTTATATGGCCAACTAAAAATCTATATAGAAAAACTTAGCTGAGCATGGTGGCACATGCCTGTAGTCCCAGCTACTCGGGAGGCTGAGGCAGGAGGATGGCTTAAGCCGAGGAGTCTGAGGTTGCTGTGAGCTGGGCTGACACCACGGCACTCACTCTAGCCTGGGCAACAAAGTGAGACTCTGTCTCAAAAAAAAAGAAAATCAAACAAAAAAGAAAAATGCAACTAGCTGCACTGAAAACTCTCCCTTTTTTGTAAACTCATTAACCTTTCTGTTTGACTGTTGTTTCAAAGTGATTTGTTTTAGAAGCAGCACTAACCATTTTTTAGCAATGTTGCTGCTTTAGAAAGTAAGAATTTTTTTTAAGTCAGGGTTTGTAGGAGATAAGATTATACAGGCTTTCTGGTAAGAAGATAATTGTATGGAAACTATCAGTTCGTATTAGATCTCGCTATAGTATTATGTGTAAAAGTGATTTCTAATGTATGACATGTAAATAAAATAGCTGCACGTTCTTTCTCTGTTTGGAAATAGATAT